>NC_058117.1:30272783-30872783 GCF_914725855.1 Thunnus albacares | reverse complement strand
AACCATTATGTCGTTGTAGAAAATCACAGTGACTATTTTAGTACTGTAGAAAATCACAGTAACCATATGTTATTGTAGAAAATCACAGTAACTTTTTTGGTACTGTAGAAAATCACAGTAACCATTATGTCATTGTAGGAAATCACAGTGACTATTTTAGTACTGTAGAAAATCACAGTAACCATATGTTATTGTAGAAAATCACAGTGACTATTTTAGTACTGTAGAAAATCACAGTAACCATATGTTATTGTAGAAAATCACAGTGACTATTTTAGTATTGTAGAAAATCAAAGTAACCATTATGTTACGGTAGAAAATCACAGTAACTATTTTGGTACTGTAGAAAATCACAGTAACCATATGTTACGGTAGAAAATCACTGTTGGGCCTTGGCTACAACTTTGGCTATCAGCAATAATTAATGATTATCAAGATAATCATTAATTATCAAGACCACTAGCTAACATTCTCATGTTAGCTAGTGGTCTGTTAGCTAAGAGAAATCCATAGTTAACCTGACACGCCTTAATGATACAGATATTAGCTTTATATATTCTGCCTCATAGCACATGTGAGAGCACTGTAACGTGTATTTAGCCTGTGTCACTCTCTGACTAACTCAACACTGTTATACGAGTTCACTGTGAAAACATCACCCTGTTTTTCTCATCCGTATACAGTACAGTACATGTTTTTTACAGAAATACGTCAGATCATAAAAGACTATTTTTCCAAGTTTTTTTCTTGCAAATTTGTAACTTTAATCTCCGAGAATTTCTGAGAATTTTCTCCCAAATTTAAGACTGAGTTTTTTCTCAGAATATTACCCTCCCTCCCAAAGCTCATTTTTTACCTTATGATGGCCCTAATATGCTGTTGTAGTTGTCTGCTTTAATCTTTTATGATTTTCTCTAATTTGTATTTAATTACTATATATGTGCTGTCCCAGCTTTCCTTCCAAATAAACTATGTAAATGGTATTTTATAAACAGTAACACTCATTGTTCTTATTTTCTCCCTTCCTCCTTGTGTACAGTTTTAAACTTGTCTTTTTTCAAACTTGCTGCTGAATTTTAAAGCACTTTGAGCTGCATTCTGTGCATGAAAGGTGCTATATAAATGAAGTTCATTCATTCATTCATTCATTCATTCATGCATTCATTTCTGACAGAGTGACAAGGTGTGTTTGCTGCCCCCAGTGGTTGATAAGGCTTTTCTGTCAAAGCTCCAGTAGATGTATTATTATAACACACTGGCTGTTACCAACAGTAAACACAAGTTATCAACAAGGACCAAAATCTAAAGGATTCTAACTTCAAATGACAGTCTGAGGATAAAGTACAAGTCAGGAAGAGTATTTTGATTCTTATGGAGGACACTTTTTACTATTGCAGGCTACAGAGCGACTGAATTTTATATCCTGTGTTTTTGTTTTTTTTTTTTTTTTTTTTTTTTTTTAAATTTTCACAGCTACTGATGTAAAATCATATTTTATTAAACTTACAGACAACATGTTTCAGGGAATGGACTGATAAGAGATGTAGCAGGATCCCGCCTCTCTCTATGTCAATAGGCTGAAATAAAGAGAAATACAACAAAAGAAGAGACATTTATGTTGATATGAACATTAGAGAAACACATCATGGAGATGAAATATGATACTGGTTAATAATTTGGATTTATTCGCCTCAGCTGACGCATTCAACAGCAGACAGGTTTTTGTCACAGTCACATTCACTGTGGGAGGAAACTACTACCTCATCTTTGGCTCTGGAACTATACTGTATGTAGGTAAGACTAAACTTTCATTTTCCTTCAGTTGTTTTATTGCACAAGTTTTAAGTTTATTTTCTGCTGCTTGAGGATTTACACATTGATTTCCATAATAATTAGAGAATTCATTGTGCAACCATTCTATCATTAAATAAGCATCAGAAAGGAGTTTGTCTTCATATGTTTCTTGGAAGTAAAATCTTTAAACTCTTCCAAATACTCAGAGAAACTCAGCACTGATATTCTAATTTCATTCTGTATTCTCATCAGCTGCTGTTCAATGAAACTTCTTCTCTCGCTCCTGAAAGAAATTAAATTCTAGATGAATGATTGTTGAAGATTTTCCTGCTCTGATCATCTGTTGACTTTTTATACACAATCTTAAGATAATTTAATTAAATTTCATTGATGAGCAGGATTCTTCAGTCTCATACAGATTCAGAGTTGATTTCATTAAGCTCTCAGTCTCAGTCCGTCATTTCATTTACTACATTTCAGTGGAAACTACAATCACTAATTTCATCAACATGGTCAGGAAGTACAAAGTATGAACACAGATTTAATGTCAGCAAATTAGGACTTATATATAGTATTTTATCATAGATATATTATGGTCTATGGTGTCATGGCATATATGGAGGTAAATATGTGTAAATTAGTGCTGTCTGGTGGACAAACTATGTATTACTGGATTATCTTTGTCATCTTTGTTGTGTTATTTCTGGTTATTTATCTGCAGACATGTATGTGGTGATACCAGTTTATATATATGTGTGTGTGTTTTTAATGTGTTTGTTTTATTTTATTTCATTATTATTTCATTCTCTTACTATATGTTTTGTTTTTTATTGTATTCTCTTTATTTGTAAATGTATTGGGACCATGCTGCATGGTGATTCTGCACTTTAAAGAAAACTGATTGATACACTTATGTATCAATATACTGTACATATGTATTGCTGTGCATATGTATAGTTTTTCAATCTCATGTATGATGAAGCATGGCATAAAGTTTAGTGATATATATCATAAAATATAGCAGACACAATTTATACCTATTTTATGATGAGGGTTAATATTCTGCAATCTACAAATGTAATTTTATTATATTTTATATGACATTGTTTTTCATGAATTATATGTAAAAATTTAAAACATAATGAACAGAACTTTTTATTGTCATCTTTCCATTTTTTCTTGAACTTCTATCTAGATGAAGATACATATGAAAATATGTATCAGTGTAGATGATGTTTGTGGTGTATTGATGAGTAGTTTAGTGATCATGTAGTTTCCAGGATCAGACTGAATGCAGTGCAGTGCTGTAAGCTGCTGTTGACTGTGTGAATGTGTGTCTGTGCTGCTTGTTGCTGCGGTCAAACTTCAGATGAGCAGGTAGTGAAGCCCGTGGTGAGCGTGTACCCAGCAGCCCACCTGGAGGGGAAGAGCTCCCTGCTGTGTCTGGCCTCAGCCATGTCTCCTCCTCTGGTCCAGTTCTCCTGGAAAAGACAGAAGAACGGCCGGCTGGAGGATCTGAACCCTGCTGAGGGAGAGCAGCTGGAGCTCAGAGAGTCGGGACGCACTGCCTCCATCCTGCTGCTCCATCAGCAAGAGAGGAGCACATATAAATACCGCTGCTCTGTCAAGCACGAAGGGGGCACAGTGAGGGCCCAAACAGAACAAGGTAATGAAGGCTTGGTGACTGTGTTCAGCAGTGATTCAGCTTCATCTGGAGACGCTGTCAGAGAGAGCAGGGGAGCAGAGCACTGACTAATTTGTTTTTAACTTTATTCTGTTTCAGATGTTTCTACTCTTCCTCCAACAACAACAGCTCCAACAGCAACTCCAACACCAGCTCCATCAGAATCTCCGACACCAGCTCCATCAGCAGATCCACCAGCAGCTCTTGTCCCGTCTCAGTACCAGGTGAAGCTGCTCTGTGTGCTGTACACAGTGCTGATAGTGAAGAGTCTGGTGTACTGCTGTGGACTCTCTCTGCTGATGATCCTCAGAAACAAGGGACCGTTCACCAACTGCACACATGCTGACTGACTGTTTTCTGCTCGCCTTTTCTCACCATCACATCTCATCAATTCATCTCATTTATCACTTTGATCAGTGTTCACAAATGTCACTTATGACGTGTTGTGGTTGGTTGTAAATTTACGGTTAAGACACAGTTGTCCTAAAACTATAAACACACAAACATGTAAATTCTGTAGAATATTGTTATCTTGATGCTTGATTTTGCTGCTTACAGTATTTTTTCTTTCTTGTTCATTTTCTTTTTAATACATTATGCAGAGGGTGGCAGGTTTATCAAAATCATTCAAAGTAACATCCTCAATAAACTGAAATATCACAGATTCTGTCATTTATAGTCATTCTTGTTTTTATTGATTTCCGTTTGGCTTCACATAATACAAATAATCAGACACAGAATCAACTATATTGGCCAAGTTTGCTGATACCTACAAGTAATTTGACTCTTGTCGTCAGTAGATCTCAGTAAACTTTCACATAGTGCTAAAAACAAGTGTACAGGAAGATACAAAGAAAATTGGAATTATGAACAATATTAATATTATTATGAATGTGGGTTTTGTTATTCAATTAATCATTTATTATAATTAAGGTGGAATATGTGACACCAACAGATGTATATGTGCATTTGTTCTTTTTCTGAATAAGGAACATTTTTTTTGCTCTGTTCATTAAAAATGAACAGGAGTTGTTTTTTTTACATACATGTGATGTTTATGTTGCTTTGTAAATATATATCACATATGTTTGTTTGTGTTTTATATTTAATAAAAATATCTTAAATAATATGATTTAAGTTGGGTTCTTAATATTAGTCATGCATTATTTATTATTATTATTAGGATGTTTAGCACCTCAATCACAGTTTCAACCATTTTATTGTCATCGATTTGTTTAAAGTGAATTGAGTAATGTATTTGTGAACTCAGTACAGACTGTGGGACCTGAGCAGACTGCAGGAGTTTGAACGTCTCCCTTTATTTAATGATGTCAGTTTCTCAGCTCTGAGTTTAGGATTTCAGCTGCTTCTCTCACACATTAATAACACAGATTAAAACTGAGACAGCGAGCGCTGAATTCATACTGAAGTTCCTGGAACCATTCTTTAACCAGAGTCGATGGTTGTAACCGTCATTGTGTTAATACAATGAAAAACCACAGTGAACAGTGTGGAGGCTGCTGAGCAGAAACCCACACGGCCCGTCTGCTGCAGGAAAGGAAGTGTTGATTCACTGTCAACAGTTTTATATGAGTCCTAATAACCGCCGAGAACAGATTCATACCTGCTGCTGTACACTCATGAACTTCCCTCCCTCTCATTTGTCATGTGGGTCTTTTCTCTTGTTGTCTGTAAACCTTTTTTCCACTGAGCCCTCCACCCACACAGTCAAACTGAGCCCAGCCACCAACAAAGGCCACACATCTGGAGGTCTTGTCACTTTTTCTTTTTTGGAGTTTTTAGCAAAGGTGCACTTTACAGCAGGGGAGGAATGTAATAAAGTACAATTGTGAGGTATTTTACATGAGTATTTCCATTTTATGCTTCTTTGTACGTCCACTCCACTACATTTCAGAGGGAGATATTTTACTTTCTACTCCACTACATTTACTTCACAGCTATAAGCACTACTTACTTTTCAGATTTAGATTTTAATAGTAAAGCTGATGACGTATTTTATATTTGAAGTACATTTAGATCACTTCATAGGGATTTATTTTCATTTTACATATAAGGGTTTTTTCAGTGTACAAAAAGCCACATTAAATCCCCTTTGACTCTATGTTTTAAAACAATACAACATGAAACATTTCAAGAGTGGTGAATACTTTTCACAGGCTCTGTATATATGTATATGATCAATGTAACAGTGTGTGAGGCCAATTTACATAAAGAGTACTTTTACTTTTGATACTTTAAGTACATTTAGTGAATAATACTTCTGTAATTTTGAAAGTAAAACCATTACTTGTAAAGTAGTATTTTATACTGTATTATTGCTACATTTACTTAAGTAAACAAGTTCAATATTTCTTCCACCACTGCTTTACAGTTTACACTTGTCATTGCCGAGTGCTCATACATAAATGACAGAAGGGGCTGTTTGTCAGTATCCTCCGAATATAACACATATGAGTGTTTTCTGATCTGAACGTCGTTTGTCAACTAAACTACCTTCAGTTGTCAGAAGATCATGGGTCCAAATAAACCCAGGAACTCATGAGCCCTGCACTGCTAGAAGCAAAATAATTATTGCCTTTACTCTTATTCTTCTTTTCATTTTTACATTTTTGGCATCATTAAATATTACACTTAGGATTTCTACAGTCAATAAAAGATACTAGAAGATTTTGCTGATGTTTGCAACATTAATTCAAAAGTAAATAATAAATGTACTCAAAAAAGGCTTCAGCAGCTTTTGGGCTCAGATTTCCAATTGTCCTTTGTGTAAAGTATTTGCAGAAATAACTGTCATCAGTTGGTTATCACCTCTATGTGAGGAGCTTTCTAGTGTGAAAACATTAAAGAGGTTTTTGGGAGAAAAACAACAGCATTTTCTGCTTTGACCAGCTGCTGATGTTGCTTGATTATACACGTTTGAAACTTTATTGTGTTATTGTCTGACTGTTTGTGTTCTTATATTATTTGTGTATTTTCTTTTTAATACAAGTAAAGATGACTTGTTTGTCTCAGTGTGGTTTGTGTTCTGCTGCTCTGATTGATGATAACAAATGTATTTTTTTAAATGTTGCAGAGAGGAAGTGAATGTTAAAAATGTTCTTACAGTGTGAATTTAAACACTCTGCAGGTAAAAACCTCAATTTAGAAGAAGATGAACGATTTCAGAAACACCACAATTTAAAAACTGGTTTGTTTTATTAACAAAAACAACTTCATAAGAGAAACTGATAATAAAACAAACAGCAATGATAAAGTAATACAACTACTAAATATAAAATCTATATTATTAAATAATATATATTAATTATGAAATTAGTAAATGTAATTTCATAAAATATGAATAGTGTTATTAATTTGGGTTTTGTTATTCAATGAATCATCAAGCACGAGGGGGGAACAGTGGAGGCCCAAACAGAACAAGGTAATGAAGGCTTGGTGACTGTGTTCAGCAGTGATTCAGCTTCATCTGGAGACGCTGTCAGAGAGAGCAGAGGAGCAGAGCACTGACATTTCTCACTGCAACTCCAAACATTTGACTCCTTTTGTGTTTCAGAGCTTCCAGCTCCAGCAGCCTCCTGTCCTCCAGAGAGAGAGCCAGCAGACCTGCCAGCTCTGCAGCAAGCTGACTGTAAGATCACCTGCTGCCTCTCTGCATGCTCTGACAGCTCCAATGTCCTGCTGCACTTAGGGCTGCATATCAGTCTGTTCACTTTCTGCTCATCATTGAAGGATTTAAACATACACTCCCTGATTCTGTTAGAGTGTCCCACAGCACAACAAGTCCCACTGAGAGAGCTTTCACTTCACAGGCTGACAAATAACACCTTTTGGGGGCGCTATACTCAGTTTTAGGCCTCCAGGGTGATAGAACAAGTTTAGGGAGTATATCTTAAAGCTGCACTAATCAATAGTTTTATATTAAGAATGAATCTAATGACTAAATGAGCTTTTTAGCCTCTTTTAGCTCCTAGTTGTGGTTTTGCAGCACATTTCCTGTCTGCTTCAGTCTCAGTGTTTCCAGCAGCAGCAGCTGTTTTCTGATAAACCCACTGTACACTACCTGCCCAGCAGCAAACAGCAGACAGACCATAATATGTCAGAGAGGAGTTTGTTAGCTTGTTGTGGAGTTCTTCTGCCCCCAAGTGGTAGAAACTTCAAATCTATAGTAACCTGTGTGTTTTTAAACAGTATTTGGACTTTGCTTTTTATCCTTGAGTGATTTTAATTGTTATAAATTGTATAGTTATATTGTTTTTAATATGTTCTACAGCACGTTATACAATTGTCTCTCTGTACATACACATATATATGATATATTTACTCTTTATGCACATTTGGGGTCATGAAAACAAAAGTTTGAAGAGACTAGTAGTAGTAGAAGCAATGTGTTGTTGCAGCCACATGAGGGCAGCAGTGTAAAGGTTTTATTACTGACAGCTCAGCACAGAGCAGATAGAGGTAATATAATATAAAGTGGAGAATGAGATGTAAACTACAGCTTTAAAGTCTAATAAAATGTTGGAACAATATAAATAATATATGATATAATGTGTAAAATATATTATAAATATTATATAATAAAAAGGGAGAGAGTTACTTTTGGTTTTGCTCCTGAAAACAGCTGAACATGTAGACTGGTGCAGGTTGTATTTGGTACCAACCTTTTATTTAATAATCATGAATTAATATTCAGTTATTTACAAATAAGCTGAATTTTCTCTTATTGTAGATTTTGTAATATTAGGATTATTATTGAATATTATACACAAATTAACATTAGAATATTAGACTTAAAACAACTCTGAAATAAAAACATAGAAGAGATAATATCATTATTAATCATAATCACTATGATTAATAATAAGAATAATAATGAAAGCTTCCAAAAATATCAAATCTGTCAGGATGAAATTTGAGGAAATGTGTCTAAACTCAGTGTTAAAAGAGAGCGTCAATGAATGCATGATACCATCAGATGATGCAGGAAATTCAATTCATTTATTAAAGTGGATTAAATAAATATAAGGGGAACATTTCAAGGTTAAAATCACAGTTCAGGAGGAGCTTTGTGGATTTGTAGTTTTTTTTTATTTTCATCACATCTGTTCTACAAACAACAGAGAACAATCTGTGTTGCTAAATTCACCACCAACCTGAACGTGTTTGTGGTTCCATGAATGTTTTTGTGTTTTGTTGTGTCCCAGATTTTTGATCTGCTGCCAGATTAAAATCAAGATGAAGAAAGTGAAAGTGAAGCACACAGAGAAACAGAGATGTGGAGGAAAACATATGATTAAAAAATAAGAGTCAAATCATTTTAAAAACCAGTTGAGATAATATCAGTGCGTCTCTGCTCTCCATCACTTTCACTGTTAAACTAATATGAGTTTGTGTTTCTGCTTCTTTTAAATGCAGCTGTAATGATTGTAAATATTTGAATAGAGCTGATAAATTCTCACATTAACACCTGTGAACAATCAAACAGTGATGTGTCAATGACGTCCATCTCCATGGTAACTGTGTGCAGCCTGTTGCTCCTCCACTCAGAGGAAAACCACACAGCAGCAGCAGCAACAGCAGCAGCCTTATCTGTCCGCCGCAGGGGCTGATGGGAGGTTTGAGCTTCCAAAAATACCAAATCTGTCAATTTGAGGAAATGTGTCTAAACTCAGTGTTAAAAGAGAACGTCAATGAATGCATGATACCATCAGATGATGCAGGAAATTCAATTTATTTATTAAACTGAAATGTAAAACCACACAGCAGCAGCAGCAGCAGCAGCAGCAGCAGACTTATCTGTCCGCCGCAGGGGCTGATGGGAGGTTTTAGGAGCTGTTAGAAACCACGTGGCCCTCGTCTGATCTCACAGCTCGTCCTTGTTTGGCCTCAGCTGCATCAGAGCGCCACTTCTCCCCAGGTTCACCAGAGGAAACACCACTGCACAAAATGCTTTTCCTCCCAGCTGCTGCTCTGTGCTGTCTGTGTTCAGGTGAGTGTTTCCAGCCAATCAGGAGCCAACAAACTCAACCTTTAACAAACACTGTCACACTGACCTTCATCTGTGTGTCTGTTTTTCTACAGCGCTGGTCGCCATGGCAGCAGAGCTGATTCAGGATGATTTAACATTAACCAGGACAGCTGGTGAAACCATCTCCTTCAGCTGTGGAGGAACTGACCAGTGTACTGGTAGTTCTGTATACTGGTACCAGAAGAAAGACACAGACACATTCACAAGGATTCTTTATATTAACAAGAACACTGGTTACATAGGTAGAAGTTACAATCATCCTCAGCAAGATGATTTCTCACCTGTAAATAAAGGGAAGGGCTGTGACGTGAAGATCCAGACAGTTAAACCCTCACATTCAGCCACCTACTACTGCGCCTGTTATAAAAGTGGTTCCCACAGTGAGAAATGATCCCTGCAGCCTGTACAAAAACCTCCAGATGAACAGATGTCAAACAGTGTTTGTGACAGGAAGAGAGCAGTAAACCACAGCCGAGGTTCACATATTTCACCTCCATCTCAGCCAGAGTCACTAACAAACTGAGCTGAGGACTAAATGTTTGTCTGTTGGTGTCAGGATTTTCATTTAAACATTATATTTCATTGATATTATTTATCATCTATTTCAGCAGGTTTCCTGTTGTTCCACACAGTGAGAACAAAGGAGCAACACAGAAGCACAATGATACAACAAGATGAAGACAAACAAACAAACAAACAACAATATAACACAGATAAAAGAGACAAATAATGGAGAGATCAAAAGTGAAACTTTATTAACATTTGATTTAATTACAAAAATTGACAAAATAATAAATAGAAAAAGATGTTTGACAGAGTTGAAAGTTTGAGATGAAGATAAAAATGGTCTTCTTTGACCTGCTGCTGGAATAAAGTTCATTCCTCCTTCACAATAATAATCTGCTGTTAATGGAAACACTTCCTGTGGCTCTTTCACAATAAAAGCCTTCAGGCAGCATTCTTCATGTCACATCTTTGAGCAGATTTCAAACAGATAATTTCACTTTAGTAAAAGATTCAACACAATTCTTGGATTTATGACAATTTCCCCTCAACAGAAATGTGGTAAATGTAAATGGATTTTGCTCTGTGAGCAGCTGAGACTGTCTTCACAAGAGAAACGACAGCAGACACTGTTTGTTTCTTTTAAGACGACCACCATCATTTCCTAACTTTAAGCACGTGTTTATTATTGTAACCATGACGACGCAGCTCCCCTCATCTTAAGGAGGAAGTCATTTTAACACAAACCATGATCTTTACCTGAACCTAACTAAACCTTAACCACAGGTTCTGATGTTTACTGTCCATATTCTAAGACAAATGGCTCCACTACAGCATTTACTATTAGAAATTTAATCCTTTAAGTGATTCAAAATGTTAAACAACAATTGATTGACAAGCAAACAAAAACTACGGCTCCTATGAAAATGTACCTGCATGGCAGCACAGGTACTAATGTCATCCTAACTTGGTTTAGTTCATAATACTCAACAAATCTCCTCAAATGTGAACTTTACAACTTTTGAACTTTAATTTTTTATTTAACAAAACAGTAAAGTTGCAGCCAGACAGATAAACAATGAGCTGAAACTCACTATAAAGCTCCGTAAAGCCGAGAGGAGCTGCAGAGTCATTGATAATTCTCTGTAGGTTCATCACTACGAGCCACGACCAACACATTACACACTGACACATCATGGTTATTATAAAAATATTGATTATAGCAGCTTTAAGTAATTTACATCATTACAGATGTCAGTTTGATTTTAAATGAGTTCTTAGTTGAGTTTAAATGTTGACCTGATGGTGGCGCTAGAGGAAAAGTCAGAGGATCAAAGTTATTATAATTCATCCTGAGGGGAACATGAATATTCCTACTAAATTACATGACAATCCATCCAATAGATGAAAAGATATTTCAGTCTGGACCAAACATGTCAACCTGCTGGTGGCGCTAGATTCAAAGTTAGAATCAATCAAGTCAAATAAATAATTGAATCCTCTGGGGACCGTGAACGTCTGCACAACATTTAATGAACAATCCATCCGTCCTTTGATCCACAATCAGATCCAATGGATCTGCACTTAAGTGGTGGACCGACCAACCGACTGACATTAGCATCCATATAGTCACACTGCTAATGTGGCTAAAATCAAATAAAAGAAGAGACAGTCATGTTGATATGAACATTAGAGAAACACATCATGGAGATGAAATATGATACTGGTTCATAATTTGGATTCGTTCACCTCAGCTGACACATTCAACAGCAGACAGGTTTTTGTCACAGTCTCATTCACTGTGGGAGGATATGTCTACCTCATCTTTGGCTCTGGAACTAAACTGTATGTAACAGGTAAGACTAAACTTTCATTTTCCTTCAGTTGTTTTATTGAACAAGTTGAAAATGTGTTTTTAGTTTTAGTTTCTGCTGCTTCAGGCTTTACATGTTAATTTTTCATATTTCGTAGAGAATTCTTGATGCAGCCATTCTTCCATAAAACTAATCAATAACTCCTGAAAAGAGCTTCAAATCTCACTGCACACCACAAGTTCTTCTTTATTTATGCATCACATCAAAGTTGGCTTACAGCCAAAAAGTCTGATATCAGTAATGTTACAAATAAACAGTATTTAATAATCTCACTGATTCAGCAGCAGCTCCTGTTTATTAAAAACAAGATGATATATGATGTGAAACATCATTTAATAAATGTTCCTAAATGTAATTTTAGAAGCAAATAGTGATAAATATATTGTGTGTTAAATATACAGTATATATTTGTAAATGGTAAAATGTATCTCATGATAATTGTGTGTTTATGATGATAAATATGTCTTTTAGTGGAAGATAAATTAATGCATGAAGGCAAACTCATTTTAAATGTGTGATGAAGCTAAATATAATTTATAGTTAAAATGTATAATTGTATATCTTAATCCATATTTAATATAAATCATATTGGTTTATGAAATCAACATGATGTCAAATATATAATGTTAAAACATATTTTAGAAAGTGTTTGATAGGAAATATAATGAATCAGATAATTTACATGTTGTCATTTAATTAAGAATATATATTATTATATTATATTTTATTTACATATCTGAACATGTTGTGGTAATTGTGTTTTATATAAAAGCTAAAACTCTTTAAAAAGTTGTTAAAAGTATTGATGTATTGTGTGTCTGATTAGAGTAAAGTATATGCTGGTAAATATACTTCATATAAACACTATAATCATTTACAAATGTAACATAAATATAATATATTTTAACCAAGTAATAAAACTATACTTTAAATTTTACTAAGACAAATGTCATCATATTATATTATATTATATTATATTATATTATATTATATTATATTATATTATATTATATTATATTATATTAGACGTATCTGAACATGGTAGTCATGGTGGTGGTAATATTGTTTTAAGTAAAAGATAAAACTTATGTTAAAATTATTGATTGAGTTTTATTAATTAAAGTATATGTTGGTAAATATATTTTACATAAAACACTATAATCATCAGCAAATGTATTTTATATGAGGCTGTTATGTCATGATATATTTTATATTTTATAAACTCTATTATATTAGTAACTAATGTTGTGGTAAATATTGATAAAGTGGTAAATGATGTTTGAATCTTTATATATGACATATGATGAGCTTCCATGATGCTTTAGTTTGATATGATTATTGATACAGTGTCCAGTAGATGATGTTTGTGGTGTATTGATGAGTAGTTTAGTGATCATGTAGTTTCCAGGATCAGACTGAATGCAGTGCAGTGCTGTAAGCTGCTGTTGACTGTGTGAATGTGTGTCTGTGCTGCTTGTTGCTGCTGTCAAACTTCAGTTGAGCAGGTAGTGAAGCCCGTGGTGAGCGTGTACCCAGCAGCATCCAGAGCCCACCTGGAGGGGAAGAGCTCCCTGCTGTGTCTGGCCTCAGCCATGTCTCCTCCTCTGGTCCAGTTCTCCTGGAAAAGACAGAAGAAGAACGGCCCGCTGGAGAATCTGACCCTTGCTGAGGGACAGCAGCTGGAGCTCAGAGAGCTGGGACGCACCGTCGCCATCCTGCTGCTCCATCAGCAAGAGAACAGCACATATAAATACCGCTGCTCCGTCAAGCATGAGGGGATAACAGTGGAGGCCCAAACAGAACAAGGTAATGAAGGCTTGGTGACTGTGTTCAGCAGTGATTCAGCTTCATCTGGAGACGCTGTCAGAGAGAGCAGAGGAGCAGAGCACTGACATTTCTCACTGCAACTCCAAACATTTGACTCCTTTTGTGTTTCAGAGCTTCCAGCTCCAGCAGCCTCCTGTCCTCCAGAGAGAGAGCCAGCAGACCTGCCAGCTCTGCAGCAAGCTGACTGTAAGATCACCTGCTGCCTCTCTGCATGCTCTGACAGCTCCAATGTCCTGCTGCAGTTAGGGCTGCATATCAGTCTGTTCACTTTCTGCTCATCATTGAAGGATTTAAACATACACTCCCTGATTCTGTTAGAGTGTCCCACAGCACAACAAGTCCCACTGAGAGAGCTTTCACTTCACAGGCTGACAAATAACACCTTTTGGGGGCGCTATACTCAGTTTTAGGTCTCAAGGGTGATAGAACAAGTTTAGGGAGTATATCTTAAAGCTCCACTAATCAATAGTTTTATATTAAGAATGAATCTAATGACTAAATGAGCTTTTTAGCCTCTTTTAGCTCCTAGTTGTGGTTTTGCAGCACATTTCCTGTCTGCTTCAGTCTCAGTGTTTCCAGCAGCAGCAGCTGTTTTCTGATAAACCCACTGTACACTACCTGCCCAGCAGCAAACAGCAGACAGACCATAATATGTCAGAGAGGAGTTTGTTAGCTTGTTGTGGAGTTCTTCTGCCCCCAAGTGGTAAAAACTTCAAATCTATAGTAACCTGTGTGTTTTTACACAGTATTTGGACTTTGGACTTTTTATGCTTGAGTGATTTTAATTGTTATAAATTGTAGTTAGTTGTGGATTGAAAAGTTATTTTAAGTTGAAAACAGGAAATCAAATCCTGTTTGGGGCCCCTAAAAAGCTGGGTCCGGCCCTGACTTGTTGTATTTAATAAGGGCCTTTGAGCTGTCAGTCAAACTGTAGTCGACCCCTGTCTTCATGTAAAGCTGGTCGTCCCGTCTGGAAAAGTCCAAGTTCTACTGAAGAAAATGTGATGATATTGTGATGAAATGTCCACAGTTGAACAGACTGAAACAGTGTGGAGAGAAGACTGACCTGTGTGTGTGTGTGTGTGTGTGTGTGTGTGTGTGTGTGTGTGTGTGTGTGTGTGTGTGTGTGTCAGTGTCCTTCCAGTCTCAGTACCAGGTGAAGCTGCTCTGTGTGCTGTACACAGTGCTGATAGTGAAGAGTCTGGTGTACTGCTGTGGACTCTCTCTGCTGATGATCCTCAGAAACAAGGGACCGTCCACCAACTGCACACATGCTGACTGACTGTTTTCTGCTCGCCTTTTCTCACCATCACATCTCATCAATTCATCTCATTTATCACTTTGATCAGTGTTCACAAATGTCACTTATGACGTGTTGTGGTTGGTTTTACATTTTCTCTCTTTATGCAAAAGTTAGATACAGTTGTGCTGAATATATAAATACATATATACACATATATATTTACAAATTAAACCTTAACAGTTACTTTTTTATCTCAAGTTTGTTTTGTTTCCTACTTTTAATGTTGACTTGTATTGTACAAAAAATAAAAATAAACATAGAAAATATAATTTAGTTTTTAGTATTTTTCAAACCTTTATTACATTTATTATTTTGTGTTTAATACATTCTGCAAAGTTAGATTTGTCTTTTCACTTCATAACTTTGATATTCTTAATAAACTGTAACATCACAGTGTCTGTGTTTGATGAAGTTCTTTGTTTTTGTTGATTTTCCTTCAAAATTTGTGTCTCTGAACTGATTTTAATGTGTTATGCCCCAAAAAATACAGTATATTTGCAAATAACACCTGAACAGTTACTAATTATATAATTTTATTGCAGTGTTATAATGCTCTATTTTATTCCCAATCAATAGTAACTTCTCAATGAACAATAAAAAAACAAGAAAACTATGGTTAAATATTTTACACCTTTCATTTTTTATTTAGTTGATTATCTTGTTGTTGTAACTTATCATACAATTGTCATTTTTAAATGTGATAATTTCAATAATCTGTCTAGTTATTTGCAAATTGGTTGAATTTTCTTTTATTATAGATTTTCTAATATTAGAATTACATTTGAATATATTTAACTAAAATGGAAGGAGTCTCTGTCTGTCTGTATGTATGTGTGTCCTTCGATTTTCTCTACAACAGTTCATCCGATCGACTTCACACTTGTCTGGTGTTTTGCTGAGGACACAATGAAGTGCAACGTCGAGTGTGAAGTTGTTTGGATGAGCGGTTCTCGAGAAATCCGCAAGCAGCAACACCAGAGGCCAAGTAATCAACTCATTCATAACAGACATATTTTGAACAAGCACTGCACTAGTACAAATTAATATTAGAATATCAGAATTAAAAGCAACTTTAAAAAATAAAGATCTTAATGAATCTGAAAACAGACATTTTTTAAAACCTTTTTTATTTAAAAGCACGTGAAATTGAACTTTGATTTATAAACTGATATTCAGTAGCAGATAATATTGTGAAATTTTATTAAAGATATTGGATTATACAGAATGGCGGTAAAAAAAATTCATTCATTAGACTACAAATAGCCTCTAAATGATTGTAACTGTAACACAAATATTCAGATCAGACTAAAATGATGTATGTTACGCAAAATATTTACAGTGGAAAAAAATATTTGGATCATATTTAAGTAATATTTAGTCTAAATATCTTATATACTTTATTTTATATATTCATATTGTATATAGAATGTATATGTCAAATAATCGGGCTGTTTAACTGCAGGGCACGACATGTGGAAAAATAAATGACACTAAAATAACAAAAAAAGAATGAAAAATGATGAAATTACATCCAGCTGTTTTTTCCTACAGAGGTGAAAAGTAAATAAGTACATTTACTCAATTAATGTACTCAAGTACAGTTTTACAGTACTTGTATTTAACTTGAGTTTTTCCATTTTAAACTACTTTAAACCTCTACTACACAACACTTCAGAGGACAATATTGTATTTTTGTTGCTGTAGTTACTTTTGAGATTAATATTTTAAATTTAAATTAAAAAAAAAAGATATAGTAACTTAAAAAATACAATAAATCAGTAAAGCAGTGTGTAGTTGTGTCTCCTCATATCGCAGATGGGTTGTTATCAGTTCCACCAAAGAGACATGTAGACGACACCTGACTTTAAACTCTTCTGAACCCTCCGGTGGCTTCGTCTCTACAAACTAAACCCTCAGAACTTTATTTCTAATTCTAGTAGAGATCACAAAGCTTCCAAAAATACCAAATCTGTCAATTTGAGGAAATGTGTCTAAACTCAGTGTTAAAAGAGAACGTCAATGAATGCATGATACCATCAGATGATGCAGGAAATTCAATTTATTTATTAAACTGAAATGTAAAACCACACAGCAGCAGCAGCAGCCTTATCTGTCCGCCGCAGGGGCTGATGGGAGGTTTGAGGAGCTGTTAGAAACCACGACGCCCTCGTCTGATCTCACAGCTCGTCCTTGTTTGGCCTCAGCTGCATCAGAGCGCCACTTCTCCCCAGGTTCACCAGAGGAAACACCACTGCACAAAATGCTTTTCCTCCCAGCTGCTGCTCTGTGCTGTCTGTGTTCAGGTGAGTGTTTCCAGCCAATCAGGAGCCAACAAACTCAACCTTTAACAAACACTGTCACACTCACCTTCATCTGTGTGTCTGTTTCTCTACAGCGCTCGTTGCCATGGCAGCAGACCTGATTCAGGAAGATTTAACATTGACCAGGACAGTTGGTGAAAAAGTCTTCTTCAAATGTAAAGGAACTGATCAGTGCGGTGGTACAAATGTATACTGGCTCCAGAAGAAAGACACAGAAACATTCATGGTGATTCTACATATTGATAAGAATAATGGTAAAATTGATAAAGGGTACAATCATCCTCAGAGGGATAATTTCTCAGCTGTAAGAAAAAAGAATGTCTGTGACTTGGTGATCCAGAAAATAGAACATTCAGCCACCTACTACTGCGCCTGTTATAAAACTGGTTCCCACAGTGAGAAATGATCCCTGCAGCCTGTACAAAAACCTCCAGATGAACAGATGTCAAACAGTGTTTGTGACAGGAAGAGAGCAGTAAACCACAGCCCAGGTTCACATATTTCACCTCCATCTCAGCCAGAGTCACTAACAAACTGAGCTGAGGACTATTTTCTTGTTTTGCTGCTGTCACTGTTTTTTTAATATTGTTTTTTTTAAATGTTGATCAGGTATTTCAGAAGGATTCTTGTTGTTCCACACAGTGAGAACAAAGGATGAATACAGAACACATGGATGCTTCTTTGACCTTCTGTTGCAATAAAGTTCATGCCTCCGTCACAATGCTAATCTGCTCTAAATGCAAAAACTTCCTGTTGCTCCTTCACAATAAAAACCTTCTTGTGCTCTTCCCTATACATCTATCAGCAGATTTCATAATATAAAGTCACTTACATTACTCATGGGTGTAGATTTGAGTGATTACAGAAGGGACATGTCGCTATCAATGTCAAGGTGTTACTGAATTGTCCCTACCAACATTTTCACCGATCTCAAACATCTTTTCATTTTAACTTGACATGATGTTAATGGTGAGATCTCTGCAGAGTTTCCATGTTTGTGTGTTTTATGCAAAAAGTGGGTTATTATGATAAAGAGTGAGAAAACGTGATATGGGGGATCCCTGACCTGATGATCTGGCAATACAATGTCAAGCCTTTTTGCACATCGTTGACAAGCAGCAGCTCAGCGGCAGCTGCAGCAGAGTAGACATACAGATACACTCACATCCAAAGATTTATAAACAACAAAAGCAGCTGGCAGTCATTCATTTTCAGTGAAAGCTGGTGATGAAGGGCTTCAGACACCTTGGCAGCAGTGAGCAACGCGATGCCAGAGCCAAGAACAACGAGCTCTTGGAGCTGTTCCATTCCATAATTATTGATTGATTTATTGACTGGGACAGTGTGCAGATTGAAACATTGAAGATGCACTACACCAGAGTTAGCTTGTAGCTAGTTTGCATCTGTAGTCCCCAACAAAAAACAGCACAACAACAAACAGTACAAAGCAAAAAAACAAACCAAAAAAAACACACAGAACACACCATACAAAATACAAAACACAAAACTACACACAGAACATCACATATACCCACAATATCAATTAGAACTTGTCAAATTTAAATCAAGACCATAGATGGAGTTTAGACTCAATGGTCACACAGCTGATTGGTCTCTAGTAGATGTTTTAACTTGGCCTTGAATGTATTGATTGAACTACAGTTCTTCACATCATCGGGTAGGGCATTCCACTGAGTTGTGACTTTCACAGAGAAAGCTGACTGCCCAAATGCAGTGCAACGGAATGGTCTGATACAATCTTGTATAGAGGATATTCTGGAGGATCTAATAGAACTTACTGAGCGAGTGTACACAAAGTCACATAGTGGAGGAGGGGCCAAACCATTTAAAACACGGCACAAATTTGAGAATAATCTAAAATTCTCAAAGCTCAGTAAATTGTATTTCTTCAGTACCCTACAGTGATGGAAATGCATTGGCTTTTTGTCCAGAGTTTTAAGAGTTTGTTTATATAAGGACTCAAGAGGTCTTATGGCTGTTTCTCCAGCCTGCCCCCAACATGTGATGCAATAAGACATATGGGAAAGAATCATAGCTGCATAAATATCTTGGCTGCGTCTGAGAGACAGTTTCTAATATGTCTAAAATTTGCTAAGTTGTACTTTATGGTTTTAACCGTTTTTTTAACATGTTTCTTAAAGTTCAAATTTGGATCCAGTGTTACGCCAAGATATTTAGAATCAGTAACTATGTCAATTTTTTCACCTTTGATGAAAATATCAGCATTAGGAGGTTGTATCATAGTCTTAGAGAAAAACATACCCTTTGTCTTGTTTACATTTAGATTCAGACATGATTGATCAAGCCAATGTGTGATCCTTTCCAATGCAATTGTTAGCTTTGCAGCAGCTAACTCAGCTGTTTTTGCATGTGTGTACACAACAGTTTCATCTGCATACATTTGTAGTTCTGCATCATGACACTGTTGAGGGAGATCGTTAATATATAGGCTAAATAATAGGGGACCTAACACTGACCCTTGAGGAACACCCATTGTGCACTTCATATTACTGGACAGTGTGTCACCTACTTTAACACATTGTCTCCTATTAGATAAATATGAAGACATCCATGCCAGTGCTCTAGATGAGAAGTTAAATTTAGAGAGTTTCGATATTAAAAGATCATGATTGACTGTGTTGAATGCTTTACACAGATCTAAAAATACAGCACCAACTACTCCTCCTTTGTCAAGTGTTGATTTAATTTGCTCTACTAAGTGCAAGGTAGCAGTTTCGGTGGAATGATTTGCTCTAAAGCCAAATTGCATACAATGTAGACCAAATTGTTTGTATTAAGAAATGTTGTCAGTTGTTTAATGACAACTTTCTCAGCAACCTTTGAGAGTACTGGCAGTATTCTTATTGGTCTGTAGTTACTGGCTTCAAGGCGGTCTCAAGATTTAAAAATAGGCGTGACAATGGCACATTTCCAGTCATCAGGAAAGGAGCTGTCTTTAAAAGATAATTAATTAAATGAGCAATAGGGGGAGTTAAAATATCTTTGTGTGATTTGACAAACATGGTGTCGAATTGGAAAGCATCTCTACTTTTGGAGCTTTTTAAGGAGCTGATGATTTTGTTTACTTGTAACTCATTAGTTTCTACCAGCTCGAAAACCTTATACCATCCATAGGAACAATATCCAGTTTCCTTTTCGTAATTTTTTTTCCTAACTCATTTACAGACTCAAGAAAAAAAATATTAAAGACAGAAGCAACAGTAAGATGATCTTCAATTAACCTTCCCTGTACTTTGAGTTTAAAATCTCCTAAAAATTTTGGGTCCCTCCTTGTGAGATTATCAATGTTTTTCCAGATCAATTTACTGTTGCCTTTTGCCTCATTCAAAATAATGAGATAAAAACGAGATTTAGATTCTCTTAGCTCTTGGATAACTTTGTTCCTTAAACCTTTATAAAGCAGCATGTCGGTGTCTCTTCTAGTTTTAATGGCCTTCCTTAGTGCAGCATCTCTAGATTTCATTAGTTACCACAAATTTTCATTAAACCACGGTAAATTGTTTTTATTTTTAGATTTTATCTGTATCCTCACATTAAATCTTTCCCTCACAGAGTTGATTCTGTGAGTAAAAGTATCACAGCCATAGTCCAGATCATCAGAGGACAGTACGTCACCCCAGTTCAAGCTGTTAAATTCATTGGTAAATTCTTCTTGCTTAGCTCTGGGTATGCATTGAAGGATCATTGTCTTAGTTGCCGTGGTCTTAAATCTACTTTTAGTCAGTTTTCTGGCACATAGGGTTAGGTTATGATCTGATAAGCCAGTGATTAAATTATAACTTTTAGTTATTCTTTCTGGTTGTAAATATTAGATCAATTTGTGTACTGGAGCATTTTGCTGGATCATTGTTCTAGTTGGAATTTCTCTGTGATCATTTTAATTCTTTCCTCTTAGTTTTATCCTCCCAGTTCACATTAAAATCACCCATAAGTAATAATTCTTTGTTGAGATTACACTCTTTCAAGACTTCTGTTAGTTGATCGTAGAAAGTGTCATCTGCAGAAGGGGGCCTCTAGACACCTATGATGTTAAAAGACATTTGTTGGGATAACATTATTTTTATCCCAACATATTCTAACGTGTTACCCGCATTATAAACCACAGGTTCACATTTGATGTTGTCTCTCACATAAAAAAGCACCCCTCCTCCTCTTCCATCAGGTCTGTATCTTCTGAAACATTGGTATCCAGGCACCATGAACACACTTGCAGGAGTTGTTTGTTTCAACCATGTTTCAGTCAGACAGAGAAAGTCCAGATTTGAGTCAGACACATGATGAGTTAGCTGATTGCTCTTTGCAGTAATGCTTCTGATGTTAAAATGTCCACCGATTAGCCCCTTTGGTTTCAGCTTCGGGTCCCATAAGACTTTTGCATGATTGACAGTTTGGAAGGTTTTGAATAACCTCTGCCTCCTCACTGCAGGGTTCGACACACAGTGGTGTCAGCAGCAGGTTTTGTGAGAGAGACACTGGACCTATCGAGGTTTCTACAGCCCGGTAGCGAAAAGTTATTCATTGAGCCATCATGCCTTGTGTTAACAAAGTTAAGTCTGTTAAGGGAGAAGCCCGGCTTAGAAAATTGTTGCTCATTCGTCACTGGCACCAGAGGAGTCCCAGACACATTCAGGCACAAATCAGAATCGAAGTTCTGAAGCACTCCAGGGGTCACTGATCCAGGATTTAGCTGAACATCTCTGGAGAGCAGGATCAGCATGGAGAGGAGACCTGCTCTTCACTGAAATGGGGTGGCAGATGACCGGTCCACTGGATCAGTGATTCGCTCTGGTACCTGGGCTCGCCTGTGCCGCAGGACAGAGGAATAGATTGCAAAATATCCCAGTAAGTTATGATGAAAACTCACTGTAGGAATGTCAACTGGCCATGAGCCAGCATTTGTCCCAAGCTCAATCACTTGGTGTCCCAGTTGTTTTCCATCAATGTTGAATGCTCTGGTCAGACAGACATGTACAGCCAATACAGAAATGAGTACAAACAGTAGTCCAAAGAGAACTCCATGGAACACAGCCCAGGTGTTTTTGCTGATGAAACACTGATTTGAACTTGACGCAAGGTTTGACAGGCATGCTCTGTGGTACGATAAACGGCCTCAAAGGACAGTCCTATGTAGCAATCCCATTCAGGATCCTGGTGGCCAGAGGGTAGAAGCTCCTCTTAAGCCCCTCAGCACCGGCCCAGTGCACCTGGAACCTCCTCTTGACCTCAGCGGGGAGAAAAGGCCGCCATCCGGGCGGTTAGGAACCCCAGAAGATCCATGTGTCCAATATCGTTTCCTTCGATGTTGAGATGGATGTACAGATGGTCTTACTTGATGTTTAATCTGATGTTTATGTTTAAAAACCTGGACTGGCCTGGTAGAAGGGTTGGCAGGGGGATGAGCTGACCATCTCCCCATCCCGATGAGTGACCCCCAGTCATATGCCATCACTTCTTAAGTCCAGGGTGCACAGAGTGGCTCCAGCATATGTGGATTACATTACCAGAAAGGATCCTTTAAGTTTTCTTCTTGCTTTGTTTTCAACAAATACTCTTCTGTTAGCTTCTTTAGTGCTGTATTTCCTTTGGAATATATCAATATATCATGTTGACAATGGAAGAGAAATCTGGCTTCCCGGAGCTATACGATTCGTCATTGTTTGTTTACCGTGACATGAACAAAACTAGCCTATAATGCTTTATTCCATAGGCTACGCGGCCATGATTTTGAAAGTAAAACAGCATTTTTATTTTTTAATTAACAGAAATATAGACTAGGCACATTTTCTTGCTAAATAATACACAGTGGAAACACGAAACATTGTATATTTTATCATCCCTGTCAAGTTCATGGCCAGGCTGCCAAATAGCTCTACTACAAACTTGATATTGGCCACAACTGAAAATTAAAAAAAAATAGCGCTGCTTGAATGACCCGTCCCCTGCCGTGCACTGCTACGGGCTGGCAGTGAGCGGCCACAAATCAGAGCAACCGCTGCTGCTCATGAATATCTTGGTGTGAGGGCCCAGTAACTAGTAGCCTATGCATGAATGAGAACAGGTTGGTCTTTTCAGTCCTAACTCTAACCCAAGCACTTCAGGACTTCCTCCAAGCCTGTAGTAATGCTGTAGATTGTCAGCAGTATTCTAATCACTGAAGGTGACTCATTTTGGTCACTATTTCCACTAAAAAAGAAAAAAACACAAACAAACAAAAAGCTTCATTTTATATCTTAGGCCTTTTAAGTGCTCTCTGAAACTGGGCCTGGGATGGCTTGTGTCCATGACATGAGAAAGTCAAAACTTTGCTGTAGAGCTAAACCAAATACATCTTTGGAAAGGTCTCGGCCTGGAGAGCCTGAAGGCTTATAACTCAGCAACAAAAGGGGCTGAAGACATGAAACCAACTGTTATAGAGAGCTCTTGGCCTCAGCTACCATGTGATTATAGTCAACAACTGGGGGCACTGTCAAATATGGGTAAAACATGGTTAAAATTAATTTTCAACCATTTAACAATCAGATATTTAATATCCGATTACACAAATATGTTTAACATTGCCTTAAACTCCACAGTGTATTCCCAATTTAGTATTTACACCTTCCAGTTCAAGGAGGAACACTAATATTTTTAAAAACTACAAGGATAGTCTTAAAACATATAGGAAGGCCATCTGCCATTCCAGAGCCTATTACTTATCATTAATAGAGGAGAATAAAAACAGCCCTAGGTTTCTTTTCAGCACTTTGGCCAGGCTGACAAAGAGTAATAACTCTTTAATGATAAAATTATAACTATTAGAGACAAAAGTCAACACCTGTTGCCCTAAACAGGCACCGATTTATCCACAAACACAGGACCCTTAGAAACAGCTGTAAAATCTGACATATATTTAGGCTGTTTTTCTCCAATTGACCTTTCTGAATTAACTTCAACAATTTCTTCATCCAAACCATCAACCTGTCTCTTAGACCCCATCTCAACTAGGCTGCTTAAGGAAGTCTTGCCCTTAATTAGCACTTCTTTACTAGATATGATCAATCTGTCTTCATAGGCTATGTACCACAGTCCTTTAAACCTCTTCTTAAGAAGCCTACTCTTGATTCAGGTGTCTTAGCCAACTATAGACCTATATCTAACCTTCCATTTCTCTCTAAGATCCTTGAGAAAGCAGTCACCAATCAGTTGTGTGACTTTCTACATAACAATAGTTTATTTGAGGATTTTCAGTCAAGATTTAGAGCGCATCATAGCACAGAGATAGCACTGGTGAAAGTCACAAATGATCTCCTGAGTGCATCAGACAAAGGATTTCTCTCTGTACTTGTCTTGTTAGACCTCAGTGCCACATTTGACACAATTGATCATCACATCCTATTACAGAGACTGGAACATTTAAAGGAATTAAAGGAACTGCATTAATCTGGTTTAAGTCCTATTTATCAGATCAATTTCAGTTTGTACACGTTAATTATGAATTCTCCATGAAGGCAAGAGCTAGACATGGAGTTCCACAAGGTTCTGTACTTGGACCAATACTATTCACCTTGTATACGCTTCCTTTAGGTAATATTATTCGGAAACACTCCATAAATTTTCATTGCTATGTAGATGATACCCAAATATATTTATGAATGAAGCCAGATGAAACTAATCAGTAAACTCCAAACATGCCTTAAGGACATAAAGACCTGGATGACCCGCAATTTCCTGCTACTAAACTCAGACAAAACATTATTGTGCTTGGCCCTAAACACCTTAGAAACACATTAACTAATGATATACCTCTCTAGATGGCATTACCCTGGCCTCCAGCACCACTGTAAGGAATCTGGGAGTTATTTTTGATCAGGATATGTCCTTTAACTCCCACATGAAACAAATTTCAAGGACTAGGACTGCCTTTTTTCACTTACATAATACTGCAAAAATCAGGCACATCCTTGCCCAAAAAGATGCAGAAAAAATAGTCCACGCATTTGTTACCTCTAGGCTGGATTATTGCAATTCTGTATTATCAGGCTGCCCTAACAAGTCTCTAAAGACTCTCCAGCTGGTCCAGAATGCTGTTGCTCGTGTATTGACAAAAACTAGAAAAAGATATCATATTTCTACCATCTTAGCTTCGCTGCACTGGCTTCCAGTAAAATCCAAAATTGAATCCAGAATTTAAAATCCTTTTTCTCACCTACAAAGCTCTTAATGGTCAGGCACCATCATATCTTAAAGAGCTCATAGTACCCTAATACCCCACTACAACACTGCGCTCCCAGACTGCAGGCTTACTTGTGGTTCCTTCAGTCTCCAAAAGTAGAATGGGAGGCAGAGCCTTCAGCTAACAGGCTCCTCTCCTGTGGAGCCATCTTCCGGATTCGATCCGGAGGGCAGACATCCTCTCTACATTTAGGAGTAGGCTTAAAACTTTCCTTTTTGATAAAGCTTATAGTTAGGGCTGACCAAGCTCACCTTGGACCAGGCCTTGGTTATACTGCTATAGGCCTAGACTGGCGGGGGACTTCCCATGATGCACTGAGCTACTCTCTCCTCCTCTCCATCTGTATGTATTCATATACCATTACTGTATGTTACTAACTTGGCTTCTTCCCTGGAATTCTTCCTGCTTTCTCATCCGCAGGAAACCCCATGGACCAAGCTGTGGCCCTTAGCCGTGGGGATGTCCTTCTCCAGCTGTTGCTGCTGTTTGTTGTTGCTAGCCATGTATCTGTTGTTGTTGTTGTTGTTGTTGCTCTTGTTGTTCTGCTTCTTTGTGTCCCTTCCTGTTAAAGGGGAGTTTTTCCTTACCGCTGTCGCCAAGCACTGCTGATGGGGGAATTGTTGGGTCTCTGTAAATTAAAGAGTATGGTCTAGACCTGCTCTATGTGAAAAGTGTCCTGAGATGACTTTTGTTGTGATTTGGCGCTATATAAATAAAATTTAATAAAAATTAAATTGAAATTGAATAAATTCCTCAGAGCTGCACCATGCAGCTTGATACAAATCAGCACCAAAGTTGTAGTTCTCCTAGTTGCAAAGTGGGTTGCAAAATAGGGTCGTAAAAAGATATATCTACCGGATATATCAAATATCTAGTACAGCCAAACTAGTAATTACACTGCATCTGGATGATCTATGTTAAGAAAAAGTAAGAATGTTGGTTTATTGCAGATATTTTAGCTAGTATTCTAGAAATGGGTTTTCGGTTGGTGTTCAGTGTTGGCAGGAATTATGCAGTGCTTCAAACTGTGTTTAAGGAGTTTGTTTGTTATGGATTCAAAATGTTTGTTCAGCCACATCATGTATTAAACTGCCTCCTGAATGCTTATCAATATGTTAACAATTGCAGTAGATTAATGGCTAACTTTCCTGCAACTAGAACTGATCTATTGGTTTCTATGGTAACATACTTTGAAAAAAAACTGTAACACAGCGAAATAGAGGAAAATACTTCTGAGTGGCGGGTCCTCTGGTCAGCCAATTGCAAAGTTTCAAATTCTGGATTTCAAATTCAATTCGTCCCTGAGAAGCTCTAAAATCTATGTTGTTTTTTTTTGAAAGAACATCATCATACAGTTACATAAAACAACACAAATAACATAACAGCTCAGATACCTACATGACACAAAGACAATTCAGCAGTGTCCATAGCAACTACCATAGCAACAACAGAAAGCTTGCAAGAATCTCCATAATAACAACAAACTAATCATATACATTCACTGAACGAATATCCTGCTAGAAATGTTATCAAAAGACATTTTAATGCAGAAACTATCTTAAAATATTACATTTTCCACTGAGAATAAAAGGAATGGCAGCCATGACTTTTTGTTTGAGCAGACAGAAACTTGACAGTAACATGACGTGGATGCAGGCCGATAACAAAGAATAGGCCACAAATATTGTAGGAATCTCACTATTTTAGAGCTGTTATTGTAAAAGTAATACATTTTGCGCTGTGGACCAACGTAGCTATTATACATTTTGATGTGACTGCAAAGTAGAACTGCATTAAACAGCATATGTATACACTATCGATATGAAGATGATGTAATCCTCTTTATATTGCCTCTCTTTGCTCTCTGTGTTGGCTTTCTTCTCACGTGGACCAGAGTCTGTTTGACCGGTGTCTGAAATAGACAGCCGTTTGTTTGGTTTTAGCCATTTCTCCATATTGCTAATTCTAAAATTGATAATAATAAAAAGAGTTCCTCCTCTTCTTTGTGCTTGTGTGTTTGTGTGTTTGTGTGTTTGTAGCTACATTTTAAGTGCCGTATACTGAACCTCGTAAGTCAATAAGTTTTCCACACCACGTTCCTGCAGATGTGTCACAATAAAAGCCTTGTTAAAAAAGGGATTCTGTCCACTGAAACGCTAGAAGGCTTTTAATTTCAAATGGATACAGGGAGTGTTGAGTTTGTATTAACAGTGTAATGCAGGGCAAATGAGAACGGATCAAAATGTGGCTTCGTACTAAAATATGAGCAATTACTATACTTATCAAACATAGGGAATTAGAAATAAAGGCCTGATACCTTCTGCAGTTGAGGTAAGTAAAGGCTCGGGTCACTATTTGAGGATATATAGACTATGTCTATAAGGGCCATAGCATCTTTTTAAAATATATATTGTATTGTTTGACAGAGTCCTTGCAATTACACCACATACCACTAGGGGTCTGCAGTCCACGGGTTGAGAAACAATGCTGCAGTAGATGACCTAATCAAATTATACTTTGCAATTGGATTTAGCAACAAGGAAATACTCATAATTTTAACCCAGCATCACCATATTATCAGAAGCATCCTGACTTTGAAGAGACATTCCTGTGAACTGAGTCTATTCAGAAGAAAACACCATAGTGATTTGGATGATGGTGATGGCTTTTATGCATCAAAAACTAAAATGCAATGGACAGATGTAAGAATATCACTGGTTACATCTACGGCCAATTCAAATGATATTTGTGGTACAGAAATACGACAGATCATCAATCACTATTCTATTCTATTCAAACACACTTTTTCTTGCAAATGTATGACTTTATAGTCTCAGAGAGTATTCAAATTTTTTTCTCGTAAGACTTTAATCTTGAAAATTCTGATTTTTTCCTCAGAATATTACCCTCCCTCCCTGAGCTCCGTTACTTTTTTTTTTAACCTATGATGGCCCTAATATGCTGTTGTAGTTGTCTGTTTCAATCTTTTATGATTTTCTCTAATTTTTATTTAATGACTTTTTCATATGTACTGTCCCCACTTTCTTTCCAAAGAAACCATGTAAATGGTATTTTATGAACAGTAACACTCATTGTTCTCATGTTCTCCTTTCCTCCTTGTGTATGTGTACAGTTTTAAACTCGTCTTTTTTTAAACTTGCTGATGAATTGTAAAGCACTTTGAGCTGCATTCTGTGCATGGAAGGTGGTATATAAATGAAGTTCATTCATTCATTCATTCATTCATTCATTCATTCATTTCTGACAGAGTGACATTCATTCATTTCTGCCCCCAGTGGTTGATAAGGCTTTTCTGTCAAAGCTCAAGTAGATGTATTATTATAACACACTGGCTGTTACCAACAGTAAACACAAGTTATCAACAAGGACCAAAATCTAAAGGATTCTAACTTCAAATGACAGTCTGAGGATAAAGTACAAGTCAGGAAGAGTATTTTGACTTTTATGGAGGACACTTTTGTCACACTGAGTGTCTAGGACACTCAGGCTACAGACCGGCTGAATTTCACATTACATATTTATGTTATTTTTCTATTTTTTCACAGCTACTGATCCCGGTGTAAAATCAAATTTTATTAAACTGACAGACAACATGTTTCATGTATTGGACTGATTAGAAATGTAGCAGGATCCCGCCTCTCTCTACCTCAGTAGGCTGAAATAAAGAGAAATACAACAAAAGAAGAGACAGTCATGTTGATATGAACATTAGAGAAACACATCATGGAGATGAAATATGATACTGGTTAATAATTTGGATTTATTCGCCTCAGCTGACACATTCAACAGCAGACAGGTTTTTGTCACAGTCACATTCACTGTGGGAGCTGATGACTACC
Source organism: Thunnus albacares (assembly GCF_914725855.1). Classification (NCBI taxonomy): domain Eukaryota; kingdom Metazoa; phylum Chordata; class Actinopteri; order Scombriformes; family Scombridae; genus Thunnus; species Thunnus albacares. The sequence continues at coordinate 30,843,313 of NC_058117.1, read as the reverse complement.
TCATCTTTGGCTCTGGCACTAAACTGTTTGTAACAGGTAAGACTAAACTTTCATTTTCCTTCAGTTGTTTTATTGTAAAAGTTCTTATGTTTATTTTCTGCTGCTTGAGGATTTACACATTAATTTTCTATAATAATTAGAGAATTCATTGTGCAACCATTCTATCATTAAATAAGCATCAGAAAGGAGTTTGTCTTCATATGTTTCTTGAAAAGTAAAATCTTTAAACTCTTCCAAACTCAGAGAAACTCAGCACTGATATTCTAATTTCATTCTGTATTCTCATCAGCTGCTGTTCAATGAAACTTCTTCTCTCTCTCCGGAAAGAAATTAAATTCTAGATGAATGATTGTGGAAGATTTTCCTGCTCTGATCATCTGTTGACTTTTTATACACAATCTTGAGATAATTTAAGTAAATTTCATTGATGAGCAGGATTCTTCAGTCTCATACAGATTCAGAGTTGATTTCATTAAGCTCTCAGTCTCAGTCCGTCATTTCATTTACTACATTTCAGTGGAAACTACAATCACTAATTTCATCAACATGGTCAGAAAGTACAAAGTATGAATACAGATTTAATGTCAGCAAATTAGGACTTATATATTGTATTTTATTATGGATATATTATGGTCTATGGTGTTATGGTATTTATGGAGGTAAATATGTTGTGTTTTATGAGATATATTTAATATGATATAAAATGCAGCTTGACTAATGTTAAAAATTGGAGGCCATACCAACATCTATATTTGATTTTTTAATTATTATCATAAAAGAATTGTGACCAAAGTGTGAAATAAGCAGGATATTTTACAGCTGAAAACTTGTTAGTGCCGTCTGGTGGACAAACTATGTATTACTGGATTATCTTTGTCATCTTTGTTGTGTTATTTCTGGTTATTTATCTGCAGACATGTATGTGGGGATACTAGTTTTATATATATATATATATATATATATATATATATATATATATATATATATATATATATATATATGTGTTTTTAATGTGTTTGTTTTATTTTATGTTATTATTATTTTATTGTAAATGTATTGGGACCATGCTGCATGGTGATTCTGCACTTTAAAGAAAACTGATTGATACATTTATATATCAATATACTATACATATGTATTGCTGTGCAAATGTATAGTTTTTCAATCTCATGTATGATGAAGCATGGCATAAAGTTTAGTGATATATATCATAAAATATAGGAGACACAATTTATTTCTATTTTATGATGATGGTTAATATTCTGCATTCTACAAATGTAATTTTATTATATTTTATATTATATTGTTTTTTATGAATTATATGTAACAATTTAAATATTAATGAACAGAACTCTGTGTTGTCATCTTTTCATTTTTTTCTTTAACTTTTATCTAGATGAAGATATATATGAAAATATGTATCAGTGTAGATGATGTTTGTGGTGTATTGATGAGTAGTTTAGTGATCATGTAGTTTCCAGGATAAGATTGAATGCAGTGCAGTGCTGTAAGCTGCTGTTGACTGTGTGTCTGTGCTGCTTGTTGCTGCTGTCAAGCTTCAGTTGAGCAGCCAGTGAAGCCCGTGGTGAGCGTGTACCCAGCAGCCCACCTGGAGGGGAAGAGCTCCCTGCTGTGTCTGGCCTCAGCCATGTCTCCTCCTGTGGTCCAGTTCTCCTGGAAAAGAAAGAATAAGAACGGCCGGCTGGAGGATCTGAACCCTGCTGAGGGAGAGCAGCTGGAGCTCATAGAGTCGAGACACACCGCCTCCATCCTGCTGCTCCATCAGCAAGAGAAGAGCACATATAAATACCACTGCTATGTCAAGCACGAAGGGGGCACAGTGAGGGCCCAAACAGAACAAGGTAATGAAGGCTTGGTGACTGTGTTCAGCAGTGATTCAGCTTCATCTGGAGATGCTGTCAGAGAGAGCGAAGTAGCAGAGTACTGACATTTGTTTTTAACTTTTTTTTCTGTTTCAGATATTTCTACTCTTCATTCACCAACATCAGCTTCAACTGCAGCTCCACCAGCAACTCCAACACCAGCTCCATCAGCAGATCCACCAGCAGATCCACCAGCAGATCCACCAGCAGCTCCACCAGCAGCTCTTGTCCCGTCTCAGTACAAGGTGAAGCTGCTCTGTGTGCTGTACACAGTGCTGATAGTGAAGAGTCTGGTGTACTGCTGTGGACTCTCTCTGCTGATGATCCTCAGAAACAAGGGACCGTCCACCAACTGCACACATGCTGACTGACTGTTTTCTGCTCGCCTTTTCTCACCATCACATCTCATCAATTCATCTCATCAATCACTTTGATCAGTGTTCAGAAATGTCACTTATGATGTGTTGTGGTTGGTTGTAAATTTATGTTTAAGACACAGTTGTCCTAAAACTATAAATACACACACGCACACACACACAGTATATTTGCAGTTACTAAGTGTAAATTCTGTAGAACATTAATATCTTGATGCTCTAGTTTAATTCCACTTTTAATCATGACTTGTATAATAGTGTAAAATGAAGTTGAATCATTAGTTACCTGGTAGATATTTAAGTGCTTATAATATTTCTTTCTTGTGTATTTTCTTTTTAATTCATTATGCAGAGGGTGGCAGGTTTATCAAAGTCATTCAGAGTAACATTCTCAATAAACTGAAACATCACAGTTTTTGTCATTTATAATCATCCATGTTTTTATTGATTTGACTTTGGCTTCACATGATACACATAATCAGACACAGAATCCACTAAATTAGCCAAGTTTGAAACATACAAGTAATTTGACTCTTGTCGTCAGTAGATCTCAGTAAACTTTCACATAGTGCTAAAAACAAATGTACAGGAAGATACAAAGAAAAGCTTACAGCTAAACGGAAAGAACAAAGTAAAGACAAGTAAACATAAACATAAAGTTATTAAACATAAGCAAGTAGGTGTGGTGTGCCAACAAGTTCGGTGATGGGTCCCCTCATTATTTAGCTTGTGTATTGATCATCTTTTATAATTGTTTAAGTGTGAATGTACAACTCTATGCTGAAGACACTGTTGTTTACACACATGACGAAACAGCAGAGAGCTGCTTTGAAGCTACAGCTGCAATAAAAACGATCACACAGCGGCTTCATTAGTCTGCGCTAAAGCCTGAATGTTGTCAAAATGATGGGTGTGTTTTTTAATTTTTTTCTAAATCACCAAAATACTGATCAGCTCTTGCAGTTTTATCAAGACAAAATCGATTGGTACATTTCCATATAATATGATTATAAGAAAATTAAGATTATTTATTAATTCTACTGCTCTGATTGATGATAACAAATGTAGGGTGTAGTTTTTTAAACGTCGTAGAGAGAAGTGGATGTTAAAAATATTCTAACATTGTAAATTTAAACACTCGGCAGTCAAAAACTTCAATTTAGAAGAATATGAAAGATTTCAGAAACACCACAATTTAAAAATTGGTTTGTTGTATTAGCAAAAACAACTTCATAATAGAAACTGATAGCAAATCAAACAGGAACAATAAAGTAATACAACTATTAAATATAAAATCTTTATTATTAAAATACATATATTAATTATTGAATTAGTACATGTAATTTTATATAATATTTATAGTATTATTAATTTGGGTTTTGTTATTCAATCAATCATTCATTATAATTAAGCTGGAATATGTGAGAAAATGAACTTGGTTCACACCAACATATGTATATGTGTATATGTGCACTTATATTTTTACTGAATAGGAATAGATGTATTCACTAAAAATATTTTAAATAATATGATTTAAGTTGGGTTCTTTGTATCAAAATCTATTTCTGCTTTCTTTTCTATGAGTCATGCATTTATTATCATTATTATTATTATTAGGATGTTCAACACCTCAATCACAATTTCAACCATTTTATTTTTATCTATTTGTTTAAACTTATTGAGTAATGTATTTGTGAACTCAGACTACTACAGACTGTGGGACCTGAGCAGACTGCAGGAGTTTGAACGTCTCCCTTTATCAGCTCTGAGTTTAGGATTTCAGCTGCTTCTCTCACACATTAATAACACAGATTAAAACTGAGACAGTGAGCGCTGAATTCATGCTGAAGTTCCTGGAACCATTCTTTAACCAGAGTCGATGGTTGTAACCGTCATTGTGTTAATAAAATGAAAAACCACAGCGAACAGTGTGGAGGCTGCTGAGCAGAAACCCACAGGGCCCGTCTGCTGCAGGAAAGGAAGTGTTGATTCGCTGTCAACAGTTTTATATGAGTCCTAATAACCGCCGAGAACAGATTCATACCTGCTGCTGTACACTCATCAACTTCCCTCCCTCTCATTTGTCATGTGGGTCTTTTCTCTTGTTGTCTGTAAACCTTTTTTCCACTGAGCCCTCCACCCACACAATCAAACTGAGCCCAGCCACCAACAAAGGCCACACATCTGGAGGTCTTGTCACTTTTTCTTTTTTGGAGTTTTTAGCAACGGTACACTTTACAGCAGGGGAGGAATGTAATAAAGTACAATTGTGAGGTATTTTACATGAGTATTTCTATTTTATGCTTCTTTATACGTCCACTCCACTACATTTCAGTGGGAGATCATTTACTTTCTACTCCACTACACTTACTTCACAGCTATAAGCACTACTTACTTTTCAGATTTAGATTTTACCAGTAAAGCTGATGATGTATTTTATATTTGAAATACATTTAGATCACTTCATAGGGATTTATTTTCATTTTACATATAAGGGTTTTTTCAGTGTACAAAAAGCCACATTAAATCCCCTTTGACTCCATGTTTTAAAACAATACAACATGAAACATTTCAAGAGTGGTGAATACTTTTCACAGGCTCTGTATATATGTATATGATCAATGTAACAGTGTGTGAGGCCAATTCACATAAAGGATACTTTTACTTTTGATACTTTAAGTACATTTAGCAAATAATACTTCTGTAATTTTGAAAGTAAAACCATTACTTGTAAAGTAGTATTTTATACTGTATTATTGGTACATTTACTTAAGTGAAACAGTTCAATATTTCTTCCATCACTGCTTTACAGTTTACACTTGTCATTGCCGAGTGCTCATACATAAATGACAGAAGGGGCTGTTTGTCAGTATCCTCCAAATATAAGACATATGAGTGTTTTCTGATCTGAACGTCTGATTTGTCAACTAAACTACCTTCAGTTGTTAGAAGATCATGGTCATGCAAATAAATTATTCTTACAGTAAAAGGACTTTTTAATCAAATAAATCCAGGAACTCATGAGCCCTGCACTGCTCGAGGCAAAATAATTATTGCCTTTACTCTTATTCTTCTTTTCATTTTTACATTTTTGGTATCATTAAATATTACACTTAGGATTTCTACAGTGAATAAAAGATACTAGAAGATTTTGCTGATGTTTGCAACATTAATTTAAAAGTAAATTATAAATGTACTCAAGAAAGACTTCAGCAGCTTTTGGGCTCAGATTTCCAATTGTCCTTTGGGTAAAGTATTTGCAGAAATAACTGTCATCAGTTGGTTATCACCTCTATGTGAGGAGCTTTCTAGTGTGAAAACATGAAAGAGGTTTTTGGGAGAAAAACAACAGCATTTTCTGCTTTGACCAGCTGCTGATGTTGCTGGATTATACACGTTTGAAACTTTATTGTGTTATTGTCTGACTGTTTGTGTTCTATTATTATTTGTGTATTTTCTTTTTAATACAAGTAAAGATGACTTGTTTGTCTCAGTGTGGTTTGTGTTCTGCTGCTCTGATTGATGATAACAAATGTAGGATGTATTTTTTTAAATGTTGCAGAGAGGAAGTGAATGTTAAAAATGTTCTTACAGTGTGAATTTAAACACTCTGCAGGTAAAAACCTCAATTTAGAAGAAGATGAAAGATTTCAGAAACACCACAATGTAAAAACTGGTTTGTTTTATTAACAAAAACAACTTCATAAGAGAAACTGATAATAAAACAAACAGCAATGATAAAGTAATACAACTATTAAATATACAATCTATATTATTAAATAATATATATTAATTATTAAATTAGTACATGTAATTTCATAAAATATTAATAGTATTATTAATTTAGGTTTTGTTATTCAATGAATCATCAAGCACGAGGGGGGAACAGTGGAGGCCCAAACAGAACAAGGTAATGAAGGCTTGGTGACTGGTCAGAGTCTGATGAATAACACCTTTTGGGGGCGTTATACTCAGTTTTAGGCCTCGAGGGTGATAGAACAAGTTTAGGGAGTATATCTTAAAGCTCCACTAATCAATAGTTTTATATTAAGAATGAATCTAATGATTAAATGAGCTTTTTAGCCTCTTTTAGCTCCTAGTTGTGGTTTTGCAGCACATTTCCTGTCTGCTTCAGTCTCAGTGTTTCCAGCAGCAGCAGCTGTTTTCTGATAAACCCACTGTACACTAGCTGCCCAGCAGCAAACAGCAGACAGACCATAATATGTCAGAGAGGAGTTTGTTAGCTTGTTGTGGAGTTCTTCTGCCCCCAAGTGGTAAAAACTTCAAATCTATAGTAACCTGTGTGTTTTTAAACAGTATTTGGACTTTGCTTTTTATCCTTCAGTGCTTTTAATTGTTATAAATTGTATAGTTATATTGTTTTTAATATGTTCTACAACATTTTATACAATTGTCATTTTCAAGTGTGATAATCTCAATAATCTGATTAGTTACTTGTAAATAAACTGCATTTTGTCTTATTGTAGATTTTGTAATATTATAATTAGAATTGAATATATCTAACTAACATGGAAGGAGTCTCTGTCTGTCTCTCTGTACATACACATATATATGATATATTTACTCTTTATACACATTTGGGGTCATGAAAACAAAAGTTTGAAGAGACTAGTAGTAGTAGAAGCAATGTGTTGTTGCAGCCACATGAGGGCAGCAGTGTAAAGGTTTTATTACTGACAGCTCAGCACAGAGCAGATAGAGGTAATATAATATAAAGTGGAGAATGAGATGTAAACTACAGCTTTAAAGTCTAATAAAATGTTGGAACAATGTAAATAATGTATCATTTAATGTGTAAAATATACTATAAATATTATATAATAAAAAGGGAGAGAGTTACTTTTGGTTTTGCTCCTGAAAACAGCTGAACATGTAGACTGGTGCAGGTTGTATTTGGTACCAACCTTTGATTTAATAATCATGAATAAATATTCAATTATTTACAAATAAGCTGAATTTTCTCTTATTGTAGAGTTTGTAATATTAGAATTATTATTGAATATTATACACAAATTAATATTAGAATATTAGACTTAAAACAACTCTGAAATAAAAACATAGAAGAGATAATAATGAATCTGAAAAACACATTTTTAAATACAGTTTTCTTTGTATCAAAGCAGATGAAGCTGAATTTTATTATTATTATTATTATTATTATTATTATTATTATTATTATTATTATTATTATTATTATTATTATTATTATTATTATTATTATTAAGAATAATAATAAAAGCTTCCAAAAATATCAAGTCTGTCAGGATGAAATTTGATGAAATGTGTCTAAACTCAGTGTTAAAAGAGAGCGTCAATGAATGCATGATACCATCAGATGATGCAGGAAATTCAATTCATTCATTCAAGTGGATTAAATAAATATAAGGGGAACATTTAAAGGTTAAAATCACAGTTCATGAGGAGCTTTGTGGATTTGTAGTTTTTTTTTATTTTCATCACATCTGTTCTACAAACAACAGAGAACAATCTGTGTTGCTAAATTCACCACCAACCTGAACGTGTTTGTGGTTCCATGAATGTTTTTGTGTTTTGTTGTGTCCCAGATTTTTGATCTGCTGCCAGATTAAAATCAAGATGAAGAAAGTGAAAGTGAAGCACACAGAGAAACAGAGATGTGGAGGAAAACATATGATTAAAAAATAAGAGTCAAATCATTTTAAAAACCAGTTGAGATAATATCAGTCCGTCTCTGCTCTCCATCACTTTCACTGTTAAACTAATATGAGTTTGTGTTTCTGCTTCTTTTAAATGCAGCTGTAATGATTGTAAATATTTGAATAGAGCTGATAAATTCTCACATTAACACTTGTGAACAATCAAACAGTGATGTGTCAGTGACGTCCATCTCCATGGTAACTGTGTGCAGCCTGTTGCTCCTCCACTCAGGGGAAAACCACACAGCAGCAGCAGCAGCCTTATCTGTCCGCCGCAGGGGCTGATGGGAGGTTTGAGGGGCTGTTAGAAACCACGTGGCCCTCGTCTGATCTCACAGCTCGTCCTTGTTTGGCCTCAGCTGCATCAGAGCGCCACTTCTCCCCAGGTTCACCAGAGGAAACATCACTGCACAAAATGCTTTTCCTCCCAGCTGCTGCTCTGTGCTGTCTGTGTTCAGGTGAGTGTTTCCAGCCAATCAGGAGCCAACAAACTCAACCTTTAACAAACACTGTCACACTCACCTTCATCTGTGTGTCTGTTTCTCTACAGCGCTGGTTGCCATGGCAGCAGAGCTGATTCAGAAAGATTTAACATTGACCAGGAGAGCTGGTGAAAAAGTCTCCTTCAGCTGTGGAGGAACTGACCAATGTAGTAGTACATATTTATACTGGTACCAGAAGAAAGACACAGAAACATTCACAAGGATTCTTCGTATTGACAGGAGTAATGGTATCGTAGATAAACGTTACAATCATCATCAGAAATATGACTTCTCAGCTCTAAAAAAACAGAACAGCCATGAGTTGAGGATCCAGACAATTAAACTCTTACATTCAGCCACCTACTACTGTTCCTGTTATAACTATGATACCCACAGTGAGAAATGATCCCTGCAGCCTGAACAAAAACCTCCAGATGAACAGATGTCAAACAGTGTTTGTGACAGGAAGAGAGCAGTAAATCACAGCCCAGGTTCACATATTTCACCTCCATCTCAGCCAGAGTCACTAACAAACTGAGCTGAGGACTAAATGTTTGTCTGTTGGTGTCAGGATTTTGATTTAAACATTATATTTCATTGATATTATTTATCAGCTATTTCAGCAGGTTTCCTGTTGTTCCACACAGTGAGAACAAAGGAGCAACACAGAAGCACAATGATACAACAAGATGAAGACAAACAAACAAACAACAATATAACACAGATAAAAGAGACAAATAATGGAGAGATCAAAAGTGAAACTTTATTAACATTTGATTTAATAACAAAAATTGAGAAAATAATAAATAGAAAAAGATGTTTGACAGAGTTGAAAATTTGAGATGAAGATAAAAATGGTCTTCTTTGACCTGCTGCTGGAATAAAGTTCATTCCTCCTTCACAATAATAATCTGCTGTTAAAGAAAACACTTCCTGTGGCTCTTTCACAATAAAAGCCTTCAGGCAGGATTTCTCACATCACATCTTTGAGCAGATTTCAACAGATAATTTCAATTTAGTAAAAGATTCAACACAATTCTTGGATTTATGACAATTTCCCCTCAACAGAAATGTGGTAAATGTAAATGGATTTTGCTCTGTGAGCAGCTGAGACTGTCTTCACAAGAGAAACGACAGCAGACACTGTTTGTTTCTTTTAACACTACCACCATCATTTCCTAACTTTAACCACGTGTTTATTATTGTAACCATGACGACGCAGCTCCCCTCATCTTAAGGAGGAAGTCATTTTAACCCAAACCATGATCTTTACCTAAACCTAACTAAACCTTAACCACAGGTTCTGATGTTTACTGTCCATATTCTAAGACAAATGGCTCCACTACAGCATTTACTATTAGAAATTTAATCCTTTATGTGATTCAAAATGTTAAACAACAATTGATTGACAAGCAAACAAAAACTACGGCTCCTATGAAAATGTACCTGCATGGCAGCACAGGTACTAATGTCATCCTAACTTGGTTTAGTTCATAATACTCAACAAATCTCCTCAAATGTGAACTTAACAACTTTTGAACTGTAATCAACAAGAATAATATTTTATTTTAGTCCATCATTCTTATCTAAACATCTGGAGTGAACCACACAACATACTGTTGTAATGTTAAGTTGTAGTGAAGGATTTTACACCTGCATTTACTGATGTTTTGTCCACTAGTTTTCATCATTCAACATTATCATTCATTTGGAGTCGTGTTTCTGTCCACCTGGTGAATGTAAGTCCAATATTCACTCTCTTTTAGCTCTGTTTTTACTCTCTACCAACTCCTGAGGGAAATATCTGGCTCTTTAGCTGCTAAATGCTCCACTATGTTCAGCAGCTAGTCTACAGCTAACTGTGTCTGTTTGCCGTTTGGTGCTGAGCAGGTAGTGTACAGTAGCTTTTTACAGCTTTTTATCTGAAAACAGCTGCCTGCTGCAGCCCAAAACGACGCTATGAGAGTGCTGAGAGTGAACCAAAACAGTAACGTTGCAGCCGGACAGATAAAGAATGAGCTGAAACTCACTATAAAGCTCCATAAAGCCGAGAGGAGCTGCAGAGTCACTGATAATTCTCTGTAGGTTCATCACTACGAGCCACGACCAACACATTACACACTGACAGATCATGGTTATTATAAAAATATTGATTATAGCAGCTTTAAGTAATTTGCATCATTACAAATGTCAGTTTGATTTTAAATGAGCTCTTAGTTGAGTTTAAATGTTGACCTGATGGTGGCGCTAGAGGAAAAGTCAGAGGATCAAAGTTATTATAATTCATCCTGAGGGGAACATGAATATTTCTACTAAATTACATGACAATCCATCCAATAGATGAAAAGATATTTCAGTCTGGACCAAACATGTCAACCTGCTGGTGGCGCTAGATTCAAAGTTAGAATCAATCAAGTCAAATAAATAATTGAATCCTCTGGGGACCGTGAACGTCTGCACAACATTTAATGAACAATCCATCCGTCCTTTGATCCACAATCAGATCCAATGGATCTGCACTTAAGTGGTGGACCGACCAACCGACTGACATTAGCATCCATATAGTCACACTGCTAATGTGGCTAAAATCAAATAAAAGAAGAGACAGTCATGTTGATATGAACATTAGAGAAACACATCATGGAGATGAAATATGATACTGGTTCATAATTTGGATTCGTTCACCTCAGCTGACACATTCAACAGCAGACAGGTTTTTGTCACAGTCTCATTCACTGTGGGAGGATATGTCTACCCCATCTTTGGCTCTGGAACTAAACTGTATGTAACAGGTAAGACTAAACTTTCATTTTCCTTCAGTTGTTTTATTGAACAAGTTGAAAATGTGTTTTTAGTTTTAGTTTCTGCTGCTTCAGGCTTTACATGTTAGTTTTTTCATATTTAGTAGAGAATTCTTGATGCAGCCATTCTTCCATAAAACTAATCAATAACTCCTGAAAAGAGCTTCAAATCTCACTGCACACCACAAGTTCTTCTTTATTTATGCATCACATCAAAGTTTGTTTACAGCCAAAAAGTCTGATATCAGTAATGTTACAAATAAACAGTATTTAATAATCTCACTGATTCAGCAGCAGCTCCTGTTTATTAAAAACAAGATGATATATGATGTGAAACATCATTTAATAAATGTTCCTAAATGTCATTTTAGAAGCAAATAGTGATAAATATATTGTGTGTTAAATATACAGTATATATTTGTAAATGGTAAAATGTATCTCATGATAATTGTGTGTTTATGATGATAAATATGTCTTTTAGTGGAAGATAAATTAATGCATGAAGGCAAACTCATTTTAAATGTGTGATGAAGCTAAATATAATTTATAGATAAAATGTATAATTGTATATCTTAATCCATATTTAATATAAATCATATTGGTTTATGAAATCAACATGATGTCAAATATATAATGTAAAAAAATATTTTAGAAAGTGTTTGATAGAAAATATAATGAATCAGATAATTTACATGTTGTCATTTAATTAAGAATATATATTATTATATTATATTTTATTTACGTGTCTGAACATGTTGTGGTAATTGTGTTTTATATAAAAGCTAAAACTCAAAAAAAGTTGTTAAAAGTATTGATGTATTGTGTGTCTGATTAGAGTAAAGTATATGCTGGTACATATACTTCATATAAACACTATAATCATTTACAAATGTAACATAAATATAATATATTTTAACCAAGTAATAAAACTATACTTTAAATTTTATTAAGACAAACGTCATCATATTATATTATATTATATTATATTATATTATATTATATTATATTATATTAGTTGTATCTGAACATGGTAGTCGTGGTGGTGGTAATATTGTTTTAAGTAAAAGATCAAACTCATGTTAAAATTATTTATTGATTTTTATTAATTAAAGTATATGTTGGTAAATATATTTTACATAAAACACTATAATCATTAGCAAATGTATTTTATATGAGGCTGTTATGTCATGATATATTTTATATTTATAAACTCTATTATATTAGTAACTAATGTTGTGGTAAATATTGATAAAGTGGTAAATGATGTTTTAATCTTTATATATGACATATGATGAGCTTCCATGATGCTTTAGTTTGATATGATTATTGATACAGTGTCCAGTAGATGATGTTTGTGGTGTATTGATGAGTAGTTTAGTGATCATGTAGTTTCCAGGATCAGACTGAATGCAGTGCAGTGCTGTAAGCTGCTGTTGACTGTGTGAATGTGTGTCTGTGCTGCTTGTTGCTGCTGTCAAACTTCAGTTGAGCAGGTAGTGAAGCCCGTGGTGAGCGTGTACCCAGCAGCATCCAGAGCCCACCTGGAGGGGAAGAGCTCCCTGCTGTGTCTGGCCTCAGCCATGTCTCCTCCTCTGGTCCAGTTCTCCTGGAAAAGACAGAAGAAGAACGGCCCGCTAGAGGATCTGCCCCCTGCTGAGGGAGAGCAGCTGGAGCTCAGAGAGCCGGGACGCACCGTCGCCATCAGAGTGGTTGATCGGGATGCTCTCTACACATATAAATACCGCTGCTACGTCAAGCACGAGGGGGGAACAGTGGAGGCCCAAACAGAACAAGGTAATGAAGGCTTGGTGACTGTGTTCAGCAGTGATTCAGCTTCATCTGGAGACGCTGTCAGAGAGAGCAGAGGAGCAGAGCACTGACATTTGTTTTTTTTTTCTGTTTCAGAGGTTTCTGCTCTTCCTCCACCTGTCCCGTCTCAGTACCAGGTGAAGCTGCTCTGTGTGCTGTACACAGTGCTGATAGTGAAGAGTCTGGTGTACTGCTGTGGACTCTCTCTGCTGATGATCCTCAGAAACAAGGGACCGTCCACCAACTGCACACATGCTGACTGACTGTTTTCTGCTCGCCTTTTCTCACCATCACATCTCATCAATTCATCTCATTTATCACTTTCATCAGTGTTCACAAATGTCACTTATGACGTGTTGTGGTTGGTTGTAAATTTATGTTTAAGACACAGTTGTCTTAAAACTATAAATACAAACACATACACATAAATACAGTATATTTACAGTTACTAAGTATAAATTCTGTAGAATATTAATATCTTGATGCTCTATTTTAATTCCAATTTTAATCATGACTTGTATAATAGTGTAAAATTAAGTAAAAATATTAGCTACCTGGTAGATATTTAAGTGCTTACAGTATTTTTTCTTTCTTGTGTATTTTCTTTTTAATACATTATACAGAGGGTGGCAGGTTTGTCAAAGTCATTCAGAGAAACATTCTCAATAAACTGAAACATCACAGTTTTTGTCTTGTATAATCATCCATGTTTTTATTGATCTCAGTTTGGCTTCAAATAATCTAAATAATCAGACACAGAATCCACTATATTGACCAAGTTTATTGATACCTACAAGTAATTTGACTCTTGTTGTGAGTAGATCTCAGTAAACTTTCACATAGTGCTAAAAACAAATGTACAGAAAGATACAAAGAAAAGCTTACAGATATTTAATTTTTATTTTTTATGATAATCAAGGTGGAATATGAGAGAAAATTAACTTGGTTCACATCAACATATGTGTATGTGTATATGTGCTCTTGTATTTTTGCTGAAAAAGAAACATTTCTTTGCTCTATTTATAAATACATCTGATGTTTATGTTGTTTTGTAAATATATATCATATATTAAAAAATTAAAAATTCTACTAAAGACCAATCAGCTGTGTGAACATTGAGTCTAAACTCCATCTATGGTCTTCTCATTAGCTCAGTTTACATTATTAATCTTCTTATTGACATTGTGGGTGTATGTGATGTGCTGTGTGTAGCTGTGCTGTTGTATGTTTTTTGTCGGGGACTACAGATGCAAATTAGCCTCGAGCTAACTCTGGTCCAGTGCTTCTTTAATGTTTAAAACTGCAACATGTCCCAATCAATAAATCAATCAATTATCAATTACATGCTTGTTTGTGTTTTGTATTCAATAAAAATATAAAAATATGATTTAAGTTGGGTTCTTTGTATCAAAATCGACTTCATTCTTTATAATGACTCTACTTTCTTTTCTATGAGTTACGTATTTATCATTATTAATATTATTATTAGGATGTTCAACAACTCAATATCAATTACAACTATTTTATTTTGATCTATTTGTTTAAACTTATTGAGTAATGTATTTGTGAACTCAGTACAGACTGTGGGACCTGAGCAGACTGCAGGAGTTTGAACGTCTCCCTTTATTTAATGATGTCAGTTTCTCAGCTCTGAGTTTAGGATTTCAGCTGCTTCTCTTACACATTAATAACACAGATTAAAACTGAGACAGCGAGCGCTGAATTCATACTGAAGTTCCTGGAACCATTCTTTAACCATTGTCGATGGTTGTAACCGTCATTGTGTTAATACAATGAAAAACCACAGTGAACAGTGTGGAGGCTGCTGAGCAGAAACCCACACGGCCCGTCTGCTGCAGGAAAGGAAGTGTTGATTCGCTGTCAGCAGTTTTATATGAGTCCTAATAACCGCCAAGAACAGATTCACACCTGCTGCTGTACACTCATGAACTTCCCTCCCTCTCATTTGTCATGTGGGTCTTTTCTCTTGTTGTCTGTAAACCTTTTTTCCACTGAGCCCTCCACCCACACAGTCAAACTGAGCCCAGCCACCAACAAAGGCCGCACATCTGGAGGTCTTGTCACTTTTTCTTTTTTGGAGTTTTTAGCAAAGGTGCACTTAACAGCAGGGGAGGAATGTAATAAAGTACAATTGTGAGGTATTTTACATGAGTATTTCCATTTTATGCTTCTTTATACGTCCACTCCACTGCATTTCAGAGGGAGATATTTTACTTTCTACTCCACTACATTTACTTCACAGCTATAAGTACTACTTACTTTTCAGATTTAGATTTTACCAGTAAAGCTGATGATGTATTTTATATTTGAAATACATTTAGATCACTTCATAGGGATTTATTTTCATTTTACATATAAGGGTTTTTTCAGTGTACAAAAGCCACATTAAATCCCCTTTGACTCCATGTTTTAAAACAATACAACATGAAACATTTCAAGAGTGGTGAATACTTTTCACAGGCTCAGTATATATGTATATGATCAATGTAACAGTGTGTGAGGCCAATTTACATAAAGAGTACTTTTACTTTTGATACTTTAAGTACATTTAGTGAATGATACTTCTGTAATTTTGAAAGTAAAACCATTACTAGTAAAGTAGTATTTTATACTGTATTATTGGTACATTTACTTAAGTGAAACAGTTCAATATTTCTTCCATCACCGCTTTACAGTTTATACTTGTCATTTCAGAGTGCTCATACATAATACTGATAATAAAACAAACAGCAATACTGTTTATAAAATATGAATAGTATTATTAATTTGGGTTTAGTTATTCAATGAATCATCAAGCACGAGGGGGGAACAGTGGAGGCCCAAACAGAACAAGGTAATGACGGCTTGGTGACTGTGTTCAGCAGTGATTCAGCTTCATCTGGAGACGCTGTCAGAGAGAGCAGAGGAGCAGAGCACTGACATTTCTCACTGCAACTCCAAACATTTGACTCCTTTTGTGTTTCAGAGCTTCCAGCTCCAGCAGCCTCCTGTCCTCCAGAGAGAGAGCCAGCAGACCTGCCAGCTCTGCAGCAAGCTGACTGTAAGATCACCTGCTGCCTCTCTGCATGCTCTGACAGCTCCAATGTCCTGCTGCAGTTAGGGCTGCATATCAGTCTGTTCACTTTCTGCTCATCATTGAAGGATTTAAACATACACTCCCTGATTCTGTTAGAGTGTCCCACAGCACAACAAGTCCCACTGAGAGAGCTTTCACTTCACAGGCTGACAAATAACATTTTTTGGGGCGCTATACTTAGTTTTAGGCCTCCAGGGTGATAGAACAAGTTTAGGGAGTATATCTTAAAGCACCACTAATCAATAGTTTTATATTAAGAATGAATCTAATGACTAAATGAGCTTTTTAGCCTCTTTTAGCTCCTAGTTGTGGTTTTGCAGCACATTTCCTGTCTGCTTCAGTTTCAGTGTTTCCAGCAGCAGCAGCTGTTTCCTGATAAACCCACTGTACACTAGCTGCCCAGCAGCAAACAGCAGACAGACCATAATATGTCAGAGAGGAGTTTGTTAGCTTGTTGTGGAGCTCTTCTGCCCCCAAGTGGTGAAAACTTCAAATCCATAGTAACCTGTGTGTTTTTAAACAGTATTTGGACTTTGCTTTTTATCCTTCAGTGATTTTAATTGTTATAAATTGTAGTTAGTTGTGGATTCAAAAGTTATTTTAAGTTGAGCTATTTGAGCTGTCAGTCAAACTGTAGTCGACCCCTGTCTTCATGTAAAGCTGGTCGTCCCGTCTGGAAAAGTCCAAGTTCTACTGAAGAAAATGTGATGATATTGTGATGAAATGTCCACAGTTGAACAGACTGAAACAGTGTGGAGAGAAGACTGACCTGTGTGTGTGTGTGTGTGTGTGTGTGTGTGTGTGTGTGTGTGTGTGTGTGTGTGTGTGTGTGTGTGTGTGTGTGTGTGTGTGTGTGTCAGTGTCCTTCCAGTCTCAGTGCAGGGTGAAGCTGCTCTGTGTGCTGTACACAGTGCTGATAGTGAAGAGTCTGGTGTACTGCTGTGGACTCTCTCTGCTGATGATCCTCAGAAACAAGGGACCGTCCACCAACTGCACACATGCTGACTGACTGTTTTCTGCACGTCTTTTCTCACCATCACATCTCATCAGTTCATCTCATTTATCACTTTGATCAGTGTTCACAAATGTCACTTATGACGTGTTGTGCTTGGTTTTACATTTTCTCTCTTTATGCACAAGTTAGATACAGTTGTGCTAAATATATAAATACATATATACACATATATATTTACCAATTAAACCTTAACAGTTACTTTTTTAGCTCAAGTTTGTTTTGTTTCCTCCTTTTAACTTTGACTTGTATTATACAAAAAATAAAAATAAATATAGAAAACATAACTTAGTTTTTGGTATTTTTAAAACCTTTATTACATTTATTGTTTTGCGTTTTATTCATCCTGCAAAGTTAAATTTGTGTCACTGTATTGATTTTGATGTTTTGTCCTAATATATAAATCCATATGCACACAAATATTTGCAAATAAAGCCTTAAGAGTTACTGATTATACATTTTTTAGTTCAGTGTTATTATGGTGCTCCAGTTTATTTCCATATCAGTGTAACTTCTGAATGTAGAAAAAAAAATATATTTTTCAAATTTAAAAAAATACACACACACACATACACACACACACACACACACACATATGTGAATATATATATAAATAAAAAACTATGGTGAAATATTTTACATTTTTATTATTTCTGTAGTTAATTATATGGTTTATAATTTATTCTGCAACATGTTACACAGACATGATAATCTGTTTAGTTATTTGCAAATAAGCTGCATTTTCTCTTATTGTAGATTTTGTAATATTAGAATTATAATTGAATATATACAAATTAATATTAGAATATCAGAATTAAAAACTTTAAAAAATAGAAATCATAATTAATCCGAAAACAGACATTTTTTAAAAAACTTTTGTAGTGTTGAAGCCTGTGAAACTGAGCTTTGAATTATAAGCAGACATTCAGTAGCAGATAATATTGTGAAATTTTATTAAAAATATTAGATTATACAGAATGGCCATAAATAGATTCAGTCTTTAGATTATAAATAGCCTCTAAATTATTGTAACTGTAACACAAATATTCAGATCAGACTGAAATGATGTATGTTACGCAAAATATTTACACTGTAAAAACATATTTGGATTGTTAAAGTAATATTTAGTCTAAATATCTTATATATTTTATTAATATTTTAAATGGGTAAAGCAGTGTGTAGTTGTGTCTCCTCATGTTGCAGATGGGTTGTTATCAGTTCCACCAAAGAGACATGTAGACGACACCTGACTTTAAACTCTTCTGAACCCTCCGGTGGCTTCGTCTTTACAAACTAAACCCTCAGAACTTTATTTCTAATTCTAGTAGAGATCACAAAGCTTCCAAAAATACCAAATCTGTCAGGATGATATTTGAGGAAATGTGTCTGAACTCAGTGTTAAAAGAGAACGTCAATGAATGCATGATACCATCAGATGATGCAGGAAATTCAATTTATTTATTAAACTGAAATGTAAAACCACACAGCAGCAGCAGCAGCAGCAGCAGCCTTATCTGTCCGCTGCAGGGGCTGATGGGAGGTTTGAGGAGCTGTTAGAAACCACGTGGCCCTCGTCTGATCTCACAGCTCGTCCTTGTTTGGCCTCAGCTGCATCAGAGCGCCACTTCTCCCCAGGTTCACCAGAGGAAACACCACTGCACAAAATGCTTTTCCTCCCAGCTGCTGCTCTGTGCTGTCTGTGTTCAGGTGAGTGTTTCCAGCCAATCAGGAGCCAACAAACTCAACCTTTAACAAACACTGTCACACTCACCTTCATCTGTGTGTCTGTTTCTCTACAGCGCTGGTTGTCATGGCAGAAGAGCTGATTCAGGAAGATTTAACATTGACCAGGACAGTTGGTGAAAAAGTCTCCTTCAAATGTAAAGGAACAGACAAGTGTGGTGGTACAAATGTATACTGGCTCCAGAAGAAAGACACATCAACATTCACAGTGATTCTACATATTGAAAAGAATGATGGTAAAATTGATAGAAGGTACAATCATCCTCAGAGGAATGATTTCTCAGCTCTAAAAACACACTCTGAGTTGAAGATCCAGGTAGCTGAACTTTCACACTCAGCCACCTACTACTGTGCCTGTTATAAAAGCGGTTCACTCTCCCACAGTGAGAAATGATCCCTGCAGCCTGAACAAAAACCTCCAGATGAACAGATGTCAAACAGTGTTTGTGACAGGAAGAGAGCAGTAAACCACAGCCCAGGTTCACATATTTCACCTCCATCTCAGCCAGAGTCACAAACAAACTGAGCTGAGGACAATTTTCTTGTTTTGCTGCTGTCACTGTTTTTTTTAATATTGTATTTATCCATATGTTTATTATGCATTTCAGCAGCTCTCCTGTTGTCCCACACAGTGAGAACAAAGGATGAGTACAGAACACATGGATGCGTCTTTGACCTTCTGCTGCAATAAAGTTCATTCCTCCCTCACAATGCTAATCTGCTCTAAATGCAAAAACTTCTTGTTGCTCCTTCACAATAAAAACCTTCTTGTGCTCTTTCCTATACATCTATCAGCAGATTTCATAATATGAAGTCACTTACATTAATCATGGGTGTAGATTTGAGTGAGGACAGAAGGGACATGTGGCTACCAATGTCAAGGTGCTGCTGAATTGTCCCTACCAACATTTTCACCGATCTCAAACATCTTTTCATTTTAACTTGACATAATGTTAACGGTGAGATCTCTGCAGAGTTTCCAGGTTTGTGTGTTTTCTGCAAAAAGTGGGTTATTATGATAAAGAGTGAGAAAACGTGATATGGGGGATCCCTGACCTGACGATCTGGTAACACAATGTCAAGCCGCTTTGCACATTGTTGACAAGCAGCAGCTCAGCGGCAGCTGCAGCAGAGTAGACATACAGATACACTCACATCCAAAGATTTATAAACAACAAAAGCAGCTGGCAGTCATTCATTTTCAGTGAAAGCTGGTGACGAAGGGCTTCAGATTCCGGATTTGATTTTCCTCCCATAGCAACCACTGTACTAAAGTTCCTAGCAAACATCTGTTCCATTCCATATTGATTGATTGATTTATTGACTGGGACAGTGTGAAGATTAAAACATTGAAGATGCACTGCACCAGAGTTAGCTTGTAGCTAGTTTGCATCTGTAGTCCCCAACAAAAAACATACAACAGCACAACAACAAGCAGTACAAAGCAAAAAAAGAAAAAAAAAAAAAAACAAAACAAACAAAAAAAAAAACACACACAGATACAAAATACACCATACAAAATACAAAACTACATACAGCACATCACATACACCCACAATGTCAATTAGACAAATTTAAATCAAGACCATAGATGGAGTTTAGACTCAATGGTTACACAGCTGATTGGTCTCTAGTAGATTTTTTAATTTGGCCTTGAATGTATTGATTGAACTACAGTTCTTCACATCATCAGGTAGGGCATTCCACTGAGTTGTGACTTTCACAGAGAAAGCTGACTGCCCAAATGCAGTGCGATGAAATGGTCTGATACAATCTTGTATAGAGGATATTCTGGAGGATCTAATAGAACTTACTGAGTGAGTGTACACAAAGTCACATAGTGGAGGAGGGACCAAACCATTTAAAACTAGGCACAAATTTGAGAATAATCTAAAATTCTCAAAACTCAGTAAATTATATTTCTTCAGTACCCTACAGTGATGGAAATGCATTGGCTTTTTGTCCAGAGTTTTAAGAGTTTGTTTGTATAAGGACTCAAGAGGTCTTATGGCTGTTTGTCCAGCCTGCCCTCAGCCTGCCCTCAACATTTGATGCAATAAGACATATGGGAAAGAATCATAGCTGCATAAATATCTTGGCTGCGTCCGAGAGACAGTTTCTAATATATCTAAAATTTGCTAAGTTGTACTTTATGGTTTTTTTAACATGTTTCTTAAAGTTCAAATTTGGATCCAGTGTCACACCAAGATATTTAAAATCAGTAACTATGTCAATTTTTTCACCTTTGATTAAAATATCAGCATTAGGAGGTTGTATCATAGTCTTAAAGAAAAACATACCCTTTGTCTTGTTTACATTTAGACTCAGACATGATTGATCAAGCCAATGTGTGATCCTCTCCAATGCAATTGTTAGCTTTGCAGCAGCTAACTCAGCTGTTTTTGCATATGTGTACACAACAGTTTCATCTGCATACATTTGTAGTTCTGCATCATGACACTGTTGAGGGAGACCATTAATATATAGGCTAAATAATAGGGGACCTAACCCTGACCCTTGAGGAACACCCATTGTGCATTTCATGTTACTGGACAGTGTGTCACCTACTTTAATACATTGTCTCCTATTAGATAAATATGAAGACATCCATGCCAGTGCTCTAGATGAGAAGTTAAATTTAGAGAGTTTCGATATTAAAAGATCATGATTGACTGTGTTGAATGCTTTACACAGATCTAAAAATACAGCACCAACTACTCCTCCTTTGTCAAGTGTCGATTTAATTTGCTCTACTAAGTGCAAGGTAGCAGTTTCGGTGGAATGATTTGCTCTAAAGCCAAATTGCATACAATGTAGACCAAATTGTTTGTATTAAGAAATGTTGTCAGTTGTTTAATGACAACTTTCTCAGCAACCTTTGAGAGTACTGGCAATATACTTATTGGTCTGTAGTTACTGGCTTCAAGGCGGTCTCAAGATTTAAAAATAGGCGTGACAATGGCACATTTCCAGTCATCAGGAAAGGTGCTGTCTTTAAAAGACAATTAATTAAATGAGCAATAGGGGGAGTTAAAATATCTTTGTGTGATTTGACAAACATGGTGTCGAATTGGAAAGCATCTCTACTTTTGGAGCTTTTTAAGGAGCTGATGATTTTGTTTACTTGTAACTCATTAGTTTCTACCAGCTCGAAAACCTTATACCATCCATAGGAACAATATCCAGTTTCCTTTTCGTAATTTTTTTTCCTAACTCATTTACAGACTCAAGAAAAAAAATATTAAAGACAGAAGCAACAGTAAGATGATCTTCAATTAACCTTCCCTGTGCTTTGAGTTTAAAATTTCCGAAAAATTTTGGGTCACTCGTTGTGAGATTATCAATGTTTTTCCAGATCAATTTACTGTTGCCTTTTGCCTCATTCAAAATAATGAGATAAAAACGAGATTTAGATTCTCTTAGCTCTTGGATAACTTTGTTCCTTAAACCTTTATAAAGCAGCATGTCAGTGTCTCTTCTAGTTTTAATTGCCTTCCTTAGTGCAGCATCTCTAGATTTCATTAGTTACCACAAATTTTCATTAAACCACAGTAAACTGTTTTTATTTTTAGATTTTATCTGTATTCTCACATTAAATATTTCCCTCACAGAGTTGATTCTGTGAGTAAAAGTATCACAGCCATAGTCCAGATCATCAGAGGACAGTACATCACCCCAGTTCAAGCTGTTAAATTCATTGATAAATTCTTCTTGCTTAGCTCTGGGTATGCATTGAAGGATCATTGTCTTAGTTGCCGTGGTCTTAAATCTACTTTTAGTCAGTTTTCTTGCACATAGGGTTAGGTTATGATCTGATAAGCCAGTGATTAAATTATAACTTTTAGTTATTCTCTCTGGTTGTAAATATTAGATCAATTTGTGTACTGGAGCATTTTGCTGGATCATTGTTCTAGTTGGAATTTCTCTGTGATCATTTTTAGTTCTTTCCTCTTAGTTTTATCCTCCCAGTTCACATTAAAATCACCCATAAGTAATAATTCTTTGTTGAGATTGCACTCTTTCAAGACTTCTGTTAGTTGATCATAGAAAGTGTCATCTGCAGAAGGGGGCCTCTAGACACCTATGATGTTAAAAGACATTTGTTGGGATAACATTATGTTGTCCCCATGGAACCCCATGGACCAAGCTGTGGCCCTTAGCCGTGGGGATGTCCTTCTCCAGCTGTTGCTGCTGTTTATTGTTGCTAGCCATGTATCTGTTGTTGTTGTTGTTGTTGTTGCTCTTGTTGTTCTGCTTCTTTGTGTCCCTTCCTGTTAAAGGGGAGTTTTTCCTTACCGCTGTCACCAAGCACTGCTGATGGTGGAATTGTTGGGTCTCTGTAAATTAAAGAGTATGGTCTAGACCTGCTCTATGTGAAAAGTGTCCTGAGATGACTTTTGTTGTGATTTGGTGCTATATAAATAAAATTGAATAAAAATGAAATTGAAATTGAATAAATTCCTCAGAGCTGCACCATGCAGTTTGATACAAATCAGCACCAAAGTTGTAGTTCTCCTGGTTGCAAAGTTTGTTGCAAAATAGGGTCGTAAAAAGATATATCTACCGGATATATCAAATATCTAGTACAGCCAAACTAGTAATTACACTGCATCTGGATGATCTATGCTAAGAAAAAGTAAGAATGTTGGTTTATTGCAGATATTTTAGCTAGTATTCTAGAAATGGGGTTTTCGGTTGGTGTTCAGTGTCGGCAGGAATTATGCAGTGCTTCAAACTGTGTTTAAGGAGTTTGTTTGTTATGGATTCAAAATGTTTTTATTCAGCCACATCATGTATTAAACTGCCTCCTGAATGCTTATCAATATGTTAACAATTGCAGTAGATTAATGCCTAACTTTCCTGCAACTAGAACTGGTTCAACTAGAACCGGTTTCTATGGTAACATACTTTGAAAAAAAAAACTGTAACACAGCGAAATAGAGGAAAATACTTCCGAGTGGCGGGTTCTCTGGTCAGCCAATTGCAAAGTTTCAAATTCTGGATTTCAAATTCAATTCGTCCCTGAGAAGCTCTAAAATCTACATTTTTTTTTTTTTTGAAAGAACATCATCATACAGTTACATAAAACAACACAAATAACATAACAGCTCAGATACCTACACAACACAAAGACAATTCAGCAGTGTCCATAGCAACTACCATAGCAACAACAGAAAGCTTGCAAGAATCTCCATAATAACCAACAAACTAATCATATACATTCACTGAACGAATATCCTGCTAGAAATGTTATCAAAACACATTTTAATGCAGAAACTATCTTAAAATATTACATTTTCCACTGAGAATAAAAGGAATGGCAGCCATGACTTTTTGTTTGAGCAGACAGAAACTTGACAGTAACGTGATGTGGATGCAGGCCGATAACAAAGAATAGGCCACAAATATTGTAGGAATCTCACTAATTTAGAGCCATTATTGTAAAACTAATACATTTTGCACTGTGGACCAATGTAGCTATTATACATTTTGATGTGAGACTGTTTATTGTAATACAGCTGCATTAAACAGCATATGTATACACTATCAATATGAAAATTATGTAATCCTCTTTATATTGCCTCTCTTTGCTCTCTGTGTTGGTTTTCTTCTCACGTGGACCAGAGTCTGTTTGACCGGTGTCTGAAATAGACAGCCGTTTGTTTGGTTTTAGCCATTTCTCCATGTTGCTAATTCTAAAATTAATAACAACAAAAACAGTTCTTCTTTTTCTTTGTGCTTGTGTGTTTGTGTGTTTGTAGCTACATTTTAAGTGCCATATACTGAACCACGTTCCTGCAGATGTTTCACAATAAAAGTCTTGTTAAGGAAGGGATTCTGTCCACTGAAACGCTAGAAGGCTTTTAATTTCAAATGGATACAGGGAGTGTTGAGTTTGTATTAACAGTGTAATGCAGGGCAAATGAGAACGGATCAAAATGTGGCTTCGCACTAAAATATGACCAATTACTATACTTATCAAACATAGGGAATTAGAAATAAAGGCCTGATACCTTCTGCAGTTGAGGTAAATAAAGGCTCGGGTCACTATTTGAGGATATATAGATTATGTCTATAAGGGCCATAGCATCTTTTTAAAATATATATTGTATTGTTTGACAGAGTCCTTGCAATTACACCACATACCACTAGGGGTCTGCAGTCCACGGGTTGAGAAACAATGCTGCAGTAGATGACCTAATCAAATTATACTTTGCAATTGGATTTAGCAACAAGGAAATACTCATAATTTTAACCCAGCATCACCATATTATCAGAAGCATCCTGACTTTGAAGAGACATTCCTGTGAACTGAGTCTATTCAGAAGAAAACACCATAGTGATTTGGATGATGGTGATGACTTTTATGCATCAAAAACTAAAATGCAATGGACCGATGTAAGAATATCACTGGTTACATCTACGGCCAATTCAAATGATATTTGTGATAAAGAAATACGATAGATCATCAATCACTATTCTATTTTATTCAAACACACTTTTTCTTATAAACGTATGACTTTATAGTCTCAGAGAGTATTCAAATTTTTTTCTCATAAATTTAAGACTTTAATCTTGAAAATTCAGATTTTTTCCTCAAAATATCACCCTCCCTCCCTGAGCTCCGTTACTTTTTTTTAACCTATGATGGCCCTAATATGCTGTTGTAGTTGTCTGTTTTAATCTTTTATGATTTTCTCAAATTTTTATTTAATGACTTTTTCATATGTACTGTCCCCACTTTCTTTCCAAAGAAACCATGTTAATGGTATTTTATGAACAGTAACACTCATTGTTCTGATTTTCTCCTTTCCTCCTTGTGTATGTGTACAGTTTTAAACACGTCTTTTTCGGGGGTTTTTTAAGCACTTTTAGCTGCATTCTGTGCATGAAAGGTGCTATATAAATGAAGTTCATTCATTCATTCATTTCTGACAGAGTGACAAGGTGTGTTTGCTGCCCCCAGTGGTCGATAAGGCTTTTCTGTCAAAGCTCCAGTAGATGTATTATTATAACACACTGGCTGTTACCAACAGTAAACACAAGTTATCAACAAGGACCAAAATCTAAAGGATTCTAACTTCAAATGACAGTCTGAGGATAAAGTACAAGTCAGGAAGAGTATTTTGATTTTTATTGAGGACACTTTTTACTATTGCAGGCTACAGAGCGACTGAATTTTATATCCTGTATTTATGTTATTTTTCTATTTTTTCACAGCTACTGATCCTGATGTAAAATCATATTTTATTAAACTGACAGACAACATGTGTCATGTATTGGACTGATTAGAAATGTAGCAGGATCCCGCCTCTCTCTACCTCAGTAGGCTGAAATAAAGAGAAATACAACAAAAGAAGAGACAGTCATGTTGATATGAACATTAGAGAAACACATCATGGAGATGAAATATGATACTGGTTAATAATTTGGATTTATTCGCCTCAGCGGACACATTCAACAGCAGACAGGTTTTTGTCACAGTCACATTCACTGTGGGAGCTGATGACTACCTCATCTTTGGCTCTGGAACTAAACTGTATGTAGGTAAGACTAAACTTTCATTTCCCTTCAGTTGTTTTATTGAACAAGTTTTAAGTTTATTTTCTGTTGCTTGAGGATTTACACATTAATTTTCTATAATAATTAGAGAATTCATTGTGCAACCATTCTATCATTAAATAAGCATCAGAAAGGAGTTTGTCTTCATATGTTTCTTGGAAACTAAAATCTTTAAACTCTTCCAAATACTCAGAGAAACTCAGCACTGATATTCTAATTTCATTCTGTATTCTCATCAGCTGCTGTTCAATGAAACTTCTTCTTTCTCTCCTGAAAGAAATTAAATTCTAGATGAATGATTGTGGCAGATTTTCCTGCTCTGATCATCTGTTGACTTTTTATACACAATCTTGAGATAATTTAAGTAAATTTGATTGATGAGCAGGATTCTTCAGTCTCATACAGATTCAGAGTTGATTTCATTAAGCTCTCAGTCTCAGTCCGTCATTTCATTTACTACATTTCAGTGGAAATTACAATCACTAATTTAATCAACATTAAAAAGTATAAAAGTATTTTATTATGGATATATTATGGTATATGGAGTTATGGTATATATGGAGGTAAATATGTTGTTTTTTATAAGATATATTTACTATGATATAAAATGCAGCTTGACTAATGTTAAATATTGGAGACCATACCAACATCTATATTTGTTTTTTTTTAAAATTATTATTATAAAAGAATTGTGACCAAAGTGTGAAATAAGCAGGATATTTTACAGCTGAAAACTTGTTAGTGCTGTCTGGTGGACAAACTATGTATTACTGGATTATCTTTTTCATCTCTGTTGTGTACATACACAACAAACAGCAATACATGTACATACTGTACATATGTATTGCTGTGCATATGTATAGTTTTTCAATCTCATGTATGATGAAGCATGGCATAAAGTTTAGCGATATATATCATAAAACAGGGGTTCTCAACTGGTCTCACTCTGGGACCCATATTTTCCCATGGTCATTAAGTCACGACCCACTTTTATAGAATTCAAACCAAGCAAATTTATTTTTCAAAAATATCCTTTGAAAACACACGTATGTCACCTTTTTTTTATAACATAAATACATATATTTACATGTACAAAGTGCATTTCAGAGCACATTATTAAGAAACTGAGGAGGACAATAACAACTGCATGTACACTAAAATAAATATCAAAACTGCACAAAATAAATAAGGCCACAAAATTAGATATTATGGCAAAAATCATAATCATTATTATTTTGGTCAATATTGAGATTACGATTATTTACCACAACATTTACTTTTTGACTCTCATTTTGTCGATTGCCAATGCCGATATATGCACATATTTTTTTCCACCTGGCTGAGGAGAATATTACACATGCAATCATAGATTGTACTAATGATCAAGAAAGACAATATATAAGAGAGGAACTAAGGAAGACTGGAGTTCAGCATTAAAACTTAAATGATCCTGCCAAGTGGGTGGAGCAGTAGTTTTCTTTGACTTTATTAGACAGACAGGATTAATGTGTAGGATTTAATCTTTGGTCCACAGTCCGAGGCAGAGGGTGGCGGTAATACACCTAATACGCTGGTTTCCAACCGCTGATATAAACCAAAAAGGAGAAGAAGAAAAAGGTTTTTCAAACAGAGTGGTACATCTTGTCAGCCGAGGGGTTTTCCATCTGTGCAGCCGAACACCGCAGCACCTCCACGGACTATAACATCCTGACGGCCCAGGTGCTTCCTCCGCAGGCTCCACCTCACTCAGCCGGTTTGTTACTCAGGTTAAAGTGGGAAGAAGCAGCGGGTCTGTCGGGCAGCTGAGTGAAGTGGAGTCTGTGGAGGGTAGCCAAAATCGTAATGGAAAATAAGATTCGAGTAATCGCACAGCCCTATTTCATACTCTGAGTTGCGAGCACTATATATCAAACACTGGGGTTTCTATCCCTTTTTATCCTCAATGTACGAAAATCCACATTTTAAATACTCCGGGTCATATTTTGCTTCGCCATATTGCCTCTGAACGTCAACACAAACTTAAAGTGAACGTCAATCAAATGATGGTTACCATGGCTACGGCGCGAGACTGCTGCACATCTTTCCCTGTCAGAATATATATTTTTCAAAATAAAAGACAAGTCCAATATCCGATGCGTATTAAATATTATTTATTTATTTTTGACCAGCTGCCCGCGACCCACCCAGAATGGGTCTGCCACCCACTTTTGGGTCGTGAACCACCAGTTGAGAATCACTGTCATAAAATATAGGAGACACAATTTATTCCTATTTTATGATGAAGGTTAATATTCGACATTCTACAAATGTAAATTTATTATATTTTATATTCTTATTGTTATTAATGAATTATATGTAACAATTTAAATATTAATGAACAGAACTTTTTGTTGTCAACTTTTATCTAGATGAAGATATATGACATATATGAAAATATGTATCAGTGTAGATGATGTTTGTGGTGTATTGATGAGTAGTTTAGTGATCATGTAGTTTCCAGGATCAGACTGAATGCAGTGCAGTGCTGTAAGCTGCTGTTGACTGTGTGAATGTGTGTCTGTGCTGCTTGTTGCTGCTGTCAAACTTCAGTTAAGCAGGTAGTGAAGCCCGTGGTGAGCGTGTACCCAGCAGCCAACCTGGAGGGGAGGAGCTCCCTGCTGTGTCTGGCCTCAGCCATGTCTCCTCCTGTGGTCCAGTTCTCCTGGAAAAGACAGAAGAAGAACGGCCCGCTGGAGGATCTGCCCCCTGCTGAGGGAGAGCAGCTGGAGCTCAGAGAGCTAAAACGCACCGTCGCCATCAGAGTGGTTGATCGGGATGCTCTCTACACATATAAATACCGCTGCTCCGTCAAGCACAAGGGGGGCACAGTGGTGGCCCAAACAGAACAAGGTAATGAAGGCTTGGTGACTGTATTCAGCTTGATTCAGCTTCATCTGGAGACGCTGTCAGAGAGAGCAGAGGAGCAGAGCACTGACTAATTTGTTTTTCACTTTTTTCTGTTTCAGAGGTTTCTGCTCTTCTTTCACCAACAACAGCTCTAACAGCAGCTCCATCACCATCTCGCACACCAGCTCCATCAGCAGAGCCACCAGCAGCTCCACCAGCAGGTTTTGTCCCGTCTCAGTACCAGGTGAAGCTGCTCTGTGTGCTGTACACAGTGCTGATAGTGAAGAGTCTGGTGTACTGCTGTGGACTCTCTCTGCTGATGATCCTCAGAAACAAGGGACCGTCCACCAACTGCACACATGCTGACTGACTGTTTTCTGCTCGTCTTTTCTCACCATCACATCTCATCAATTCATCTCATTTATCACTTTGATCAGTGTTCAGAAATGTCACTTATGACGTGTTGTGTTTAAATTACTAAAAACTATAAATACACACACGCACACATACAGTATATTTGCAGTTATTAAGTGTAAATTCTGTAGAATATTAATATCTTGATGCTCTATTTTAATTCCACTTTTAATCATGACTTATATAATAGTGTAAAATGAAATTGAATCATTAGCTACCTGGTAGATATTTAAGTGCTTACAGTATTTTTTCTTTCTTGTGTATTTTCTTTTTAATACATTATGCAGAGGGTGGCAGGTTTGTCAAAGTCATTCAGAGTAACATTCTCAATAAACTGAAACATCACAGTTTCTGTCATTTATAATCATCCATGTTTTTATTGATTTGACTTTAGCTTCACATAATACAAATAATCAGACACAGAATCCACTAAATTAGCCAAGTTTGAAACGTACAAGTAATTTGACTCTTGGCAAATGTACAGGAAGATACAAAGAAAAGCGTACAGCTAAACAGAAACATCAAAGTAAAGACAAGCAAACATAAACATATAGCTATTAAATACAAGCAAGTAGGTGTGGTGTACCAACTGGTTCGGTGATGGGTCCCCTGATCATTTAGCTTGTGTATTGATCATCTTTTATAATTGTTTCAGTGTGAATGTATAACTCTACGCTGAAGACACTGTTGTTTACACACATGAAGAATCAGCAGAGAGCTGCTTTGAAGCTACAGCTGCTATAAAAATGATCACACAGCGGCTTCATTAGTCTGCGCTAAAGCCTGAATGTTGTCAAAATGATGGGTGTGTTTTTTTTATTTTTTTCTAAATCACCAAAATACTGATCAGCTCTTGCAGTTTTATCAAGACAAAATTGATTGGTACATTCACATATAATATGATTATAGGAAAACTAAGATTATTTATTAATTCTGCTACTCTGATTGAGGATAACAAAAGGATAACAAATTTTAAGCATTGCAGACAGAAGTGGATGTTAAAAATATTCCAACACTGTAAATTTAAACACTCGGCAGTCAAAAACTTCAATTTAGAAGAAGATGAAAGATTTCAGAAACACCACAGTTTAAAAATTGGTTTGTTTTATTAGCAAAAACAACTTCATAATAGAAACTGATGATAAAACAAATGGTAACAAGAAAGTAATACAACCGTTAAATATAAAATCTATATTATTAAATAATGTTTATTCATTATTAAATTATTATATGTAATTATGTACAATATTAATATTCTTATTAATGTCAGTTTTGTTACTCAATCAATCATTTATTATAATTAAACTGGAATATGTGAGACAATGAACTTGTTTCACACCAACATATGTATATGTGTATATTTACCCTGGTATTCTTCTGATTAAGAAACATTTCTTTGCTCTATTCATTAAAAATGAACAGGTTTGTTTGTTTTTTTACATACATCTAATGTTTATGTTGTTTTGTAAATATATATCACGTTTGTGTTTTATATTCAATAAAAATATTTCAAATAATATGATTTAAGTTGGGTTTTTAGTATCAAAATCTATTTCTGCTTCTATGAGTCATGCATTATTTATTGTTGTTATTATTAGTATGTTCAACAACTCAATATCATTTACAACCATTTTTTCTTTATCTATTCGTTTAAAGTCAATTTAGTAATTTATTTGTGAACACAATGCAGACTGTGGGACCTGAGCAGACTGCAGGAGTTTGAACGTCTCCCTTTATTTAATGATGTCAGTTTCTCAGCTCTGAGTTTAGGATTTCAGCTGCTTCTCTCACATATTAATAACACAGATTATAACTGAGACAGCGAGCGCTGAATTCATACTAAAGTTCCTGGAACGATACTTTAACCAGAGTCGATGGTTGTAACCGTCATTGTGTTAGTAAAGTGAAAAACCACAGTGAACAGTGTGGAGGCTGCTGAGCAGAAACCCACACGGCCCGTCTGCTGCAGGAAAGGAAGTGTTGATTCGTTGTCAACAGTTTTATATGAGTCCTAATAACCGCTGAGAACAGATTCACACCTGCTGCTGTACACTCATGAACTTCCCTCCCTCTCATTTGTCATGTGGGTCTTTTCTCTTGTTGTCTGTAAACCTTTTTTCCACTGAGCCCTCCACCCACACAGTCAAACTGAGCCCAACCACCAACAGAGGCCACACATCTGGAGGTCTTGTCACTTTTTCTTTTTTGGAGTTTTTAGCTAAGGTGCACTTTACAGCAGGGGAGGAATGTAATAAAGAACAATTGTGAGGTATTTTACATGAGTATTTCTATTTTATGCCTCTTTATACATCCACTCCACTACATTTCAGAGGGAGATATTTTACTTTCTACCCCACTACATTTACTTCACAGCTATAAGTACTACTTACTTTTCAGATGTAGATTTTACTAGTAAAGCTGATGATGTATTTTATATTTGAAATACTTTGACTTTTCAGTGTACAAAAAGCCACATTAAATCCCCTTTGACTCCATGTTTTAAAACAATACAACATGAAACATTTCAAGGGTGGTGAATACTTTTCACAGGCTCTGTATATATGTATATGATCAATGTAACAGTGTGTGGGGCCAATTCACATAAAGAGTACTTTTACTTTTTATACTTTAAGTACATTTTGCAAATAATACTTCAGTAATTTTGAAAGTAAAACCATTACTTGTAAAGTAGTATTTTATGTAACAACTCAGAACCTCATGACCCAAAAGCACAACTTCAGAGACAGGAGCAGAGTCCAATATTCTTTAATCAGTCTAAAAAAACAAGCAGGGGTCACAAACCAGGCAGACAACTCAAAGGGACTAGGCAAATCTCAAGACCAGGAAACGGGCAAGATATCCGGTAACAGGCGAGCGGACAGAAAGATAAAGAAATGCTGGAAAGCTATGCAAACACATTTGACAATCTGGCAAGAAGCATGTGAATGTGAACCAGTATATAAGGAGTGACTGATGAGCCTAATGGGATCCAGGTGAGGAGATGGATGGGGAAACTCAGGTGAGGGGAATGAGGTGATTGCAGGGCAGATGGATGTGGCAGGATCTGCAATCACAGGAGAGTTAGTGATCAGGCAGGTGAACAACATGAAAAATAGTCACCAAGAGGGTGAACCCATGACAATTTTATACTGTATTATTGGTACATTTACTTAAATAAACCAGTTCAATATTTCTTCCATCACTGCTTTACAGTTTACACTTGTCATTGCCGAGTGCTCATACATAAATGACAGAAGGGGCTGTTTGTCAGTATCCTCCAAATATAACACATATGAGTGTTTTCTGATCTGAACGTCTGATTTGTCAACTAAACTACCTTCAGTTGTCAGAAGATCATGGTCATGCAAATAAATTATTCTTACAGTAAAATGACTTTTTAACCAAATAAACCCAGGAACTCATGAGCCCTGCACTGCTAGAAGCAAAATAATTATTGCCTTTACTCTTATTCTCCTTTTCATTTTTACATTTTTGGTATCATTAAATATTACACTTAGGATTTCTACAGTGAATAAAAGATACTAAAAGATTTTTCTGATGTTCACAACATAAATTTTAAAGAAAATAATAAATGTACTCAAGAAAGGCTTCAGCAGCTTTTGGGCTCAGATTTCCAATTGTCCTTTGTGTAAAGTATTTGCTGAAATAACTGTCATCAGTTGGTTATCACCTCTATGTGAGGAGCTTTCTAGTGTGAAAACATTAAAGAGGTTTTTGGGAGAAAAACAACAGCATTTTCTGCTTTGACCAGCTGCTGATGTTGCTTGATTATACACGTATGAAACTTTATTGTGTTATTGTCTGACTGTTTGTGTTCTTATGTTATTTGTGTATTTTCTTTTTCATACAAGTAAAGATGACTTGTTGATCTTAAAGCTCCACTAATCAATAGTTTTATATTAAGAATGAATCTAATGACTAAATGAGCTTTTTAGCCTCTTTTAGCTCCTAGTTGTGGTTTTGCAGCACATTTCCTGTCTGCTTCAGTCTCAGTGTTTCCAGCAGCAGCAGCTGTTTTCTGATAAACCCACTGTACACTACCTGCCCAGCAGTAAACAGCAGACAGACCATAATATGTCAGAGAGAGAGGAGTTTGTTAGCTTGTTGTGGAGTTCCTCTGCCCCCAAGTGGTAAAAACTTCAAATCTATAGTAACCTGTGTGTTTTTAAACAGTATTTGGACTTTGCTTTTTATCCTTCAGTTATTTTAATTGTTATAAATTGTATAGTTATATTGTTTTTAATATGTTCTACAACATTTTATACAATTGTCATTTTCAAGTGTGATAATCTCAATAATCTGTCTAGTTACTTGTAAATAAACTGCATTTTGTCTTATTGTAGATTTTGTAATATTAGAATAAGAATTGAATATATCTAACTAACATGGAAGGAGTCTCTGTCTGTCTCTCTGTACATACACATATATATGATATATTTACTCTTTATACACATTTGGGGTCATGAAAACAAAAGTTTGAAGAGACTAGTAGTAGTAGAAGCAATGTGTTGTTGCAGCCACATGAGGGCAGCAGTGTAAAGGTTTTATTACTGACAGCTCAGCACAGAGCAGATAGAGGTAATATAATATAAAGTGGAGAATGAGATGTAAACTACAGCTTTAAAGTCTAATAAAATGCTGGAACAATATAAATAATATATAAGATAATGTTTCCAATATATTATAAATATTATATAATAAAAAGGGAGAGAGCTACTTTTGGTTTTGCTCCTGAAAACAGCTGAACATGTAGACTGGTGCAGGTTGTATTTGGTACCAACCTTTTATTTAATAATCATGAATAAATATTCAGTTATTTACAAATAAGCTGAATTTTCTCTTATTGTAGAGTTTGTAATATTATACACAAATTAACATAAGGATATTAGACTTAAAACAACTCTGAAATAAAAACATAGAAGAGATAATAATGAATCTGAAAAACATATTTTTGAATACAGTTTTCTTTGTATAAAAGCATATGAAGCTGAAAGTTATT
Source organism: Thunnus albacares (assembly GCF_914725855.1). NCBI lineage: Eukaryota > Metazoa > Chordata > Actinopteri > Scombriformes > Scombridae > Thunnus > Thunnus albacares. The sequence goes on along the minus strand of NC_058117.1, from coordinate 30,808,533 downwards.
ATTATTATTATTATTATTATTATTATTATTATTATTATTATTATTATTATTATTATTAAGAATAATAACAAAAGTTTCCAAAAATATCAAATCTGTCAGGATGAAATTTGAGGAAATGTGTCTAAACTCAGTGTTAAAAGAGAGCGTCAATGAATGCATGATACCATCAGATGATGCAGGAAATTCAATTCATTTATTAAAGTGGATTAAATAAATATAAGGGGAACATTTAAAGGTTAAAATCACAGTTCAGAAGGAGCTTTGTGGATTTGTAGTTTTTTTTATTTTCATCACATCTGTTCTACAAACAACAGTGAACAATCTGTGTTGCTAAATTCACCACCAACCTGAACGTGTTTGTGGTTCCATGAATGTTTTTGTGTTTTGTTGTGTCCCAGATTTTTGATCTGCTGCCAGATTAAAATCAAGATGAAGAAAGTGAAAGTGAAGCACACAGAGAAACAGAGACGTGGAGGAAAACATATGATTAAAAAATAAGAGTCAAATCATTTTAAAAACCAGTTGAGATAATATCAGTCCGTCTCTGCTCTCCATCACTTTCACTGTTAAACTAATATGAGTTTGTGTTTCTGCTTCTTTTAAATGCAGCTGTAATGATTGTAAATATTTGAATAGAGCTGATAAATTCTCACATTAACACCTGTGAACAATCAAACAGTGATGTGTCAGTGACGTCCATCTCCATGGTAACTGTGTGCAGCCTGTTGCTCCTCCACTCAGAGGAAAACCACACAGCAGCAGCAGCAGCAGCAGCAGCAGCAGCAGCCTTATCTGTCCGCCGCAGGGGCTGATGGGAGGTTTGAGGAGCTGTTAGAAACCACGTGGCCCTCGTCTGATCTCACAGCTCGTCCTTGTTTGGCCTCAGCTGCATCAGAGCGCCACTTCTCCCCAGGTTCACCAGAGGAAACACCACTGCACAAAATGCTTTTCCTCCCAGCTGCTGCTCTGTGCTGTCTGTGTTCAGGTGAGTGTTTCCAGCCAATCAGGAGCCAACAAACTCAACCTTTAACAAACACTGTCACACTCACCTTCATCTGTGTGTCTGTGTTTGTCTACAGTGCTGGTTGCCATGGCAGCAGAGCTGATTCAGGACCAATTATCACTGACTAGGAGAGCTGGTGAAACAGTCTTCTTAAGCTGTGGAGGAACTGACCAGTGTGATAAAAAACAGGTGTACTGGTACCAGAAGACAGAAACAGACCCACTCAAAGTTATTCTACGTATTGATCTCACTGATGGGAGGGTTAATTCACGCTACAATCATCCTCAGAAAGATGATTTCTCAGCTTCAAGAAAAAACTACGGCTGTCAATTGCTCATACAGAAAATAAAACTCTCACATTCAGCCACCTACTACTGCTCCTGTTATAAAAGTGGTTCCCACAGTGAGAAATGATCCCTGCAGCCTGTACAAAAACCTCCAGATGAACAGATGTTAAACAGTGTTTGTGACAGGAAGAGAGCAGTAAACCACAGCCCAGGTTCACATATTTCACCTCCATCTCAGCCAGAGTCACAAGAAAATTCAGCTGCGGGCAAAAATCCTCTGCTTTGACCTGTCCATCACTCTCCTACAATGTTAATCTACACTTGCTACAGATTCTTCACAATAAAAGCCCTTTAGTATGTTTGTGTCATATCTAAACGCATACAGTATATGTACTTCAAATAAATATACTAATTAACATGTTCATTTGTCCCTTTTTCTACATTATCATTATGTCTTTATCTGTTGACAAAACTTGCAATACATTTTTTCTTTTCATTTGTTTTACTCTCATTTTGAATAAGACTAAAACAAATATTTTCATCATAGTTTTTGTTGACAAGATCTTCTTTCATTAGCAAAAAAGGAGGGAAAAACAACAACAACAACAACAACAATAACAACAACAACAGTAAAACAAACTTTGACGACAAAATTAACACCAAGATTATCTGTATAGTTATATACTGTATATATCAACCCAGTCTCACATCAATATGTGTAATAGCACAAAATGTATTAGTTTCATAATAAAGGCTCTAAAATTGTGAGATGGTTATGTTCTTTTTGGCCTATTCTTTTCTATTGGCCTGCGTCCACGTCACATGACTGTCAAGTTTCTGTCTGCTTAAACAAAATGGCTGACATTCTTTTTATTCTCAGTGGAAAATGCAAAATTTTACAACAGTTTTGGCATCAAAATATGTTTTGATAACATTATTACTGAGCGTGACTGTCAGAAACTCATAATATGAGTAATATTTAGACAAAACATCTGTCAAGGTATTGTTATTTAAAATAAATGTATTGATGTTTTATTAAATAAATTATATGCGATGGTAATAATACCAAGAACAACAATAACAACAGAAAAAATAATAATAATAAACTTTATGTCTACAGCCCAATCAATGCTTCAAAATGCAATTACGATTTTTTTTTTTTTTTTTAAAGTGACTATAGATTTAGAGTGACATTTATATATTTATATGCACAGTTCATACTGTTAATTATATGTAAACATGCTAGAAAGGCATCTTGGTGCTGTTGTTAATTATTGGTGTATATAATAATTATTATGTGGACACATTCATCTCAGCTGACGCATTCAGCAGCAGGTTTTTGTCACAGTGCGTCTCACTGTGGGAGGATCCAGTGAATCTGACAGATACCTCATCTTTGGCTCAGGGACAAAACTGTATGTAGGAGGTAAGATTAAACATTCATTTTCCTTCAGCTGTTTTATTGTAGAACTTCTTGAGTTTGTTAACTATTGTTTAGGCTGTTTCTTAAGGCTGTACTGTGGTTTTTGATCATTAGTAAATAATTTGTAATGTGCTGACTACATTAGTATCTGAAAGGTTTACAACATTACAGATAAATAATAAACAATATTTTTACAGTGATTAAGTATCTTGAAATGAGTAATATGAAGGAAAGTCGTATATCTATATCTATATCTATCTATATATATATCTATATATATATATATACATATATTTATAGAGAGAGAGAGAGAGAGAGAGAGAGAGAGAGAGAGAGACAGAGAGAGAGAGAGAGAGAGAGAGAGAGAGAGATGATGTATTTTAAAATATTTGATCTTGGTTTTCTGTATTGATGAGTAGTTTAGTGATCATGTAGTTTCCAGGATTAGACTGAATGCAGTGCAGTGCTGTAAGCTGCTGTTGACTGTGTGAATGTGTGTCTGTGCTGCTTGTTGCTGCTGTCAAACTTCAGATGAGCAGGTAGTGAAGCCCGTGGTGAGCGTGTACCCAGCAGCATCCAGAGCCCACCTGGAGGGGAAGAGCTCCCTGCTGTGTCTGGCCTCAGCCATGTCTCCTCCTCTGGTCCAGTTCTCCTGGAAAAGACAGAAGAAGAACGGCCCTCTGGAGGATCTGCCCACTGCTGAGGGAGAGCAGCTGGAGCTCAGAGAGCCGGAACAAACCGCCTCCATCCTGCTGCTCCATCAGCAAGAGAAGAGCACATATAAATACCGCTGCTACGTCAAGCACGAGGGGGAAACAGTGGAGGCCCAAACAGAACAAGGTAATGAAGGCTTGGTGACTGTGTTCAGCAGTGATTCAGCTTCATCTGGAGACGCTGTCAGAGAGAGCAGAGGAGCAGAGCACTGACATTTGTTTTTGACTTTTTTTCTGTTTCAGAGGTTTCTACCCTTCTTCCACCAACACCAGCTCCATCAGCAGATCCACCAGCAGCTTTTGTCCCGTCTCAGTACCAGGTGAAGCTGCTCTGTGTGCTGTACACAGTGCTGATAGTGAAGAGTCTGGTGTACTGCTGTGGACTCTCTCTGCTGATGATCCTCAGAAACAAGGGACCGTCCACCAACTGCACACAAATGAATAACTAACTGTTCTCCAGCTTTAACTGCTTACTGAAAACTGTTAAAGCCTGAAGATAAAGTTGACAGCTGATCCTGGGGAAACTGAGGAGCCCATTAGCTTTTTTTTTTCTTTCAAATAAATGACAGTGAATTTAACCTGTTAATAAGTTTTGACTATGTAGAAACAACCTGTCGACACAACTCCACAGACCTTTCCACTGCTGACAAAAACAAATGCAAAAATAAAGAAGACATATTGTTGCATTTGGGTGACATACGTATACTGTCATTACGAACAATACAGTTTACCTTATTTACTTTTTTTTTGTCTTTTCTGCAGTGTGAACAACCTCACCAATGAGCACGCTCAGTGATGCTCCTGTCCAGAGACAGAGAATGCATTTGAGGATGAGATAACAAATATTGTTGATGTATGATATGTATAATATTAACATTAAACTGTTCTATCAGGATAACTTCATAAAAAAATGTAAATATGAGTTATGATCAGAAGATAACAGGCTAATTAAGAGTTCCAACCTCAGCTTTTTGTTTATATTTTCATTTTCATTTATAAAACTGTATATAATGTTCAATATAATGATTTCTTTCATGTTCATGTTTTTTTTTTCTTATCCTAAAGTTGCACCTTGTTTTTTGCGTTACTGACTATGAAGCACATTTTGTAAAATCTATTCTGTTTGAAAATAAAGTTTCATGTTCTCATTCTCAGTCTTATTAATAATAACAGTAAGTACTTTTATTTCTTTTCTGATGTTGTGTTATAATTTGTTCCAACGCCCAGTTTTCTTTTTTTTTTCTTTTTTTCTTTTTTGAAACACAAATATTTAACCTGGGACTTTTTAAATTTTTTTAAAAAAAAATTTTCTTTCTTTCTCCCAGAGATGACAAACTGTAAATCCTTTCTTTGAGCATGTTATTTAAAAAAATAATTATATATTTTTTTTATTCAAAGCATCACTTAAAATGATCATCAGAAGATTATATCGTCTTCCTGACATATTTTGGTAAGATGAACATTACTTGATTCAGCATATTTGAGGGATATTTTACTTAGAGATTCTCATATTATTGGAAATTATAGACATAAAATAAATAAATAATAATAATAATAATAAATACTCCCACAGTTGTCATTTTCTTGGTATTCTTTTCTCTTCTCACACCAAGTTAAACTATAACTTTTCCCTCATTCCAATTTTCAGTCTAGTGTTTTCACACTAGAAAGCTCCTCACATAGAGGTGATAACCAACTGATGACAGTTATTTCTGCAAATACTTTACTCAAAGGACAACTGGACATTGGACATTTCTTAACATGACCATGATCTTCAGACAACTGAAGGTAGTTTAGCTGTCAAATCAGACATTCAGATCAGTAAACAGTCATATATGTTATATTTGGAGGATATATATATATATATATATATATATATATATATTACTAAAGTAAATGCACCAATACCACAGTATAAAATACTACAAAATTACAGAAGTATTATTCACTAAATGTACAGTATGAAAAGTGAAAGTACTCTTTATGTAAATTGGCCCCACACACTGTTACATTGATCATATACATATATACAGAGCCTGTGAAAAGTATTCACCACTCTTGAAATGTTTCATGTTGTATTGTTTTAAATCATGGAGTCAAAGGGGATTTAATGTGGCTTTTTGTACACTGAAAAAACCCTTATATGTAAAATGAAAATAAATCCCTATGAAGTGATCTAAATGTATTTCAAATATAAAATACATCATCAGTTTGGTAGTAAAATGTAAATCTAAAAAGTAAATAGTACCTGTAGCTGTGAAGTAAATGTAGTGGAGTAGAAAGTAAAATATCTCCCTCTGAAATGTAGTGGAGTGGACATATAGAGAGGCATAAAATAGAAATAGTCATGTAAAATACCTCACATGTACTTTATTACATTCCTCCCCTGCTGTAAATGCACCTTTGCTAAAAACTCCAAAAAAGAAAAAGTGACAAGACCTCCAGATGTGTGGCCTTTGTTGGTGGCTGGGCTCAGTTTGACTGTGTGGGTGGAGGGCTCAGTGGAAAAAAGGTTTACAGACAACAAGAGAAAAGACCCACATGACAAATGAGAGGGAGGGAAGTTCATGAGTGTACAGCAGCAGGTATGAATCTGTTCTCGGCGGTTATTAGGACTCATATAAAACTGTTGACAGCGAATCAACACTTCCTTTCCTGCAGCAGACGGGCCGTGTGGGTTTCTGCTCAGCAGCCTCCACACTGTTCGCTGTGGTTTTTCATTTTATTAACACAATGACGGTTACAACCATCGATTCTGGTTAAAGAATCGTTCCAGGAACTTCAGCATGAATTCAGCGCTCGCTGTCTCAGTTTTAATCTGTGTTATTAATGTGTGAGAGAAGCAGCTGAAATCCTAAACTCAGAGCTGAGAAACTGACATCATTAAATAAAGGGAGACGTTCAAACTCCTGCAGTCTGCTCAGGTCCCACAGTCTGTACTGTGTTCACAAATACAGTACTCAATAAGTTTAAACAAATAGATAAAAATAAAATGGTTGAAATTGTGATTGAGGTGTTGAACATCCTAATAATAATAATAATAATAATAATAAATAATGCATGACTCATAGAAAAGAAAGTAGAAATAGATTTTGATGCTAAGAACCAAACTTAAATTTTATATTTATATTTTTATTGAATACAAAACACAAGCAAGCATATATGATGTATATTTACAAAATAACATAAACCTCTGATATATGTAAAAAAAAAAAAATCATTTTCAGCAAAAATACAAGTGCACATATACGTATGTTGGTGAGAACGAAGTTCATTTTCTCACATATTCCACCTTAATTATAATAAATGATTAATTGAATCACAAAACTAAATTATTTAATACTATTGATATTGTACATAATTACATGTACTAATTTAATAATTAATATAGATTATTTGATAATATAGATTTTATAATTAATAGTTCTTTTACTTTCTTGTTGCTGTTTGTTTTATTACCAGTTTCTCTCATGATGTTTTTTTTGTTAATAAAATAAACCAGTTTTTAAATTGTGGTGTTTCTGAAATCTTTCATCTTCTTCTAAATTGAGGTTTTTGCCTGCAGAGTGTTTAAATTCACACTGTATGAACATTTTTAACATTCACTTCCTCTTTTTTAAAAAAATACATCCTACATTTGTTTGTACATCATCAATCAGAGCAGCAGAAAACAAACCACTGAAACAAGTCATCTTTTCTACACTGAATCACTTTTCCAGTTATTTCAGTTGTATAAATCTAAATGAACCTAGTTTTTTATAATCATATTTCATGTAAATGTACCAATCAATTTTGTCTTGATAAAACTGCAAGAGCTGATCAATATTTTTGATTTTCTTTTTGTTCGTTTGTTTTAGAAAAAAATCAAAAAACACACCCATCATTTTGACAATATTCAGGCTTCAGTGCAGACTAATCAAGCCGCTGTGTGATCATTTTTATAGCAACTGTAGCTTCAAAGCAGCTCTCTGCTGTTTCTTCATGTGTGTAAACAACAGTTTCATCAGCGTAGAGTCGTATATTCACACTGAAACAATTATAAAAGATGATCAATATACAAGCTAAATAATCAGGAGACCCGTCACCGAACCTGTTGGCACACCACACCTACTTGATTCTATTTAATAGCTATATGTTTATGTTTGCTTGTCTTTACTTTGTTGTCTCTGTTTAGCTGTAAGCTTTTCTTTGTATCTTCCTGTACATTTGTACGATGTGAAAGTTTACTGACATCTACTCACGACAAGAGTCAAATTACTTGTAGGTATCAGCAAACTTGGCCAATATAGTTGATTCTGTGTCCGATTATTTGTATTATTTGCATTATTTGCATATCCAAACTGAAATTAATAAAAACATGAATGATTATAAAAGACAGAAACTGTGATGTTCCAGTTTATTATACTCTGAATGACAACAAACCTGCCACCTTCTGCATAATGTTATAAAAATGAAACACACAGGAAAGAAAAAATACTGTAAGCACTTACATATCTACCAGGCAGCTAATGATGCAACTTCACTTTACACTATTATACAAGTAACACTTAAAAGTGGAATAATAAACAGAGCATCAAGACAATAATATTCTACATAATTTACACTTAGTAACTGCAAATATACTGATATATGTGTGTGTGTGTGTGTGTGTGTGTGTGTGTATTTTTTCAGGACAACTGTGTCTAAACTGTTTTTAATGAGAAAATGTAAAACCAACCGCAACACGTCAAAAGTGACATTTCTGAACACTGATCAAAGTGATAAATGAGATGAATTGATGAGATGTGATGGTGAGAAAAGGCGAGCAGAAAACAGTCAGTCAGCATGTGTGCGGTTGGTGGACGGTCCCTTGTTTCTGAGGATCATCAGCAGAGAGAGTCCACAGCAGTACACCAGACTCTTCACTATCAGCACTGTGTACAGCACACAGAGCAGCTTCACCTGGTACTGAGACGGGACAGGTGGAGGAAGAGCAGAAACCTCTGAAACAGGAAAAAAACAAATGTCAGTGCTCTGCTCCTCTGCTCTCTCTGACAGCGTCTCCAGATGAAGCTGAATTACTGCTGAACACAGTCACCAAGCCTTCATTACCTTGTTCTGTTTGGGCCTCCACTGTTCCCCCCTCGTGCTTGACGTAGCAGCGGTATTTATATGTGTAGAGAGCATCCCGATCAACCACCCTGATGGCGACGGTGCGTCCCGGCTCTCTGAGCTCCAGCTGCTCTCCCTCAGCAGGGGGCAGATCCTCCAGCGGGCCGTTCTTCTTCTGTCTTTTCCAGGAGAACTGGACCAGAGGAGGAGACATGGCTGAGGCCAGACACAACAGGCAGCTCTTCCCCTCCAGGTGGGCTCTGGATGCTGCTGGGTACACGCTCACCACGGGCTTCACTACCTGCTCATCTGAAGTTTGACAGCAGCAACAAGCAGCACAGACACATCATCTACTGGACACTGTATCAATAATCATATCAAACTAAAGTATCATGTAAGCTCATCATATGTCATATATGAAGATTAAAACATCGTTTACCACTTTTTATCAATATTTAACATTCATTTCTGATATAATAAAATAGAATTTGTAAAATTGAAAATATATCATGACATAACAGCCTCATATAAAATACATTGGCTAATGATTATATTGGTTTATATAAAATGTTTTTACCACCATATACTTTAATTAGTAAAAATCAATCATTCATTTTAACATAAGAGTTTTAGCTTTTACATAAAGCAAATTACCACAACATGTTCGGATACGTTAAATACAATATAATGAAATGAAATATAGTATAATATAATATAATATAATATAATATAATATAATATAATATAATATAATATAATATAATATAATATAATGAGGTAATATTTGTCTCAGTAAATTTTAAAGTATAGTTGTATTACTTGGTTAAAACTATAGTACTATATTTATATTACATTTGTAAATGATTATAACATTTTATATGAAATATATTTACCACCATATACTTTACTCTAATCAGACACACAATACATCAATACTTTTAACAACTTTTTAAAGAGTTTTAGCTTTTATATATAACACAAATACCACAACATGTTCAGATATGTAAATAAAATATAATATAATAATATAAATATAATTAAATTACAACATGTAAATTATCTGATTCATTATATTTTCTACCAAACACTTTCTAAAATATTTTTTTACATTATATATTTGATATCATGTTGATTTCATAAACCAATATGATTGATATTGATTATGGATTAAGACATACAATTATACATTGTATCTATTAATTATATTTAGCTTAATCACACATTTAAAATGAGTTTGCCTTCATGCATTAATTTATCTTCCACTAAAAGACATATTTATCATCATAAACACACAATTATCATGAGATACATTTTACCATTTACAAATATATACTGTATATTTAACTCACAATATATTTATCACTATTTGCTTCTAAAATTACATTTAGGAACATTTATTAAATGATGTTTCACATCATATATCATCTTGTTTTAATAAACAGGAGCTGCTGCTGAATCAGTGAGATTATTAAATACTGTTTATTTGTAACATTACTGATATCAGACTTTTTGGCTGTAAACAAACTTTGATGTGATGCATAAATAAAGAAGAACTTGTGGTGTGCAGTAAGATTTGAAGCTCTTTTCAGGAGTTATTGATTTGTTTTATGGAAGAATGGCTGCATCAAGAATTCTCTACTAAATATGAAAAAACTAACATGTAAAGCCTGAAGCAGCAGAAACTAAAACTAAAAACACATTTTCAACTTGTTCAGTAAAACAACTGAAGGAAAATGAAAGTTTAGTCTTACCTACATACAGTTTAGTTCCAGAGCCAAAGATGAAGTAGCCTCCCACAGTGAATGAGACTGTGACAAAAACCTGTCTGCTGTTGAATGTGTCAGCTGAGGTGAAGGAATCCAAATTATGAACCAGTATCATATTTCATCTCCATGATGTGTTTCTCTAATGTTCATATCAACATGACTGTCTCTTCTTTTATTTGATTTTAGCCACATTAGCAGTGTGACTATATGGATGCTAATGTCAGTCGGTTGGTCGGTCCACCACTTCAGTGCAGATCGATTGGATCTGATTGTGGATCAAAGGACGGATGGATTGTTCATTAAATGTTGTGCAGACATTCACGGTCCCCAGAGGATTCAATTATTTATTTGACTTGATTGATTCTAACTTTGAATCTAGCGCCACCAGCAGGTTGACATGTTTGGTCCAGACTGAAATATCTTTTCATCTATTGGATGGATTGTCATGTAATTTAGTAGAAATATTCATGTTCCCCTCAGGATGAATTATAATAACTTTGATCCTCTGACTTTTCCTCTAGCGCCACCATCAGGTCAACATTTAAACTCAAGAGTTAAAAGAGAGTGAATATTGGACTTACATTCACCAGGTGGACAGAAACACGACTCCAAATGAATGATAATGTTGCTCCATAACTGCTGGATGTGGAAATAAGCAAGTGTTTGCTAACAAGTTCAACATATCAACTTAAAAGCTGATGATGTGTCAGTGTTGGTCACTACTTGTTTCCAATGAAAACTAGTGGACAAAACATCAGTAAATGCAGGTGTAAAATCCTTCACTACAACTTAACATTACAACAGTATGTTGTGTGGTTCACTCCAGATGTTTAGATAAGAATGATGGACTAGAATAAAATAATATTGTTGTTGATTACAGTTTAAAAGTTGTAAAGTTCACATTTGAGGAGATTTGTTGAGTATTATGAACTGAACCAAGTTAGGATGACATTAGTACCTGTGCTGCCATGCAGGTACATTTTCATAGGAGACGTAGATTTTGTTTGCTTGTCAATCAATTGATGTTTAACATTTTGAATCACATAAAGGATTAAATTTCTAATAGTAAATGCTGTAGTGGAGCCATTTGTCTTAGAATATGGACAGTAAACATCAGAACCTGTGGTTAAGGTTTAGTTAGGTTTAGGTAAAGATCATGGTTTGGGTTAAAATGATTTCCTCCTTAAGATGAGGGGAGCTGCGTCGTCATGGTTACAATAATAAACACGTGGTTAAAGTTAGGAAATGATGGTGGTCGTGTTAAAAGAAACAAACAGTGTCTGCTGTCGTTTCTCTTGTGAAGACAGTCTCAGCTGCTCACAGAGCAAAATCCATTTACATTTACCACATTTCTGTTGAGGGGAAATTGTCATAAATCCAAGAATTGTGTTGAATCTTTTACTAAAGTGAAATTATCTGTTGAAATCTGCTCAAAGATGTGACGTGAAGAATCCTGCCTGAAGGCTTTTATTGTGAAAGAGCCACAGGAAGTGTTTTCGTTAACAGCAGATTATTATTGTGAAGGAGGAATGAACTTTATTCCAGCAGCAGGTCAAAGAAGACCATTTTTATCTTCATCTCAAACTTTCAACTCTGTCAAACATCTTTTTCTATTTATTATTTTGTCAATTTTTGTCATTAAATCAAATGTTAATAAAGTTTCACTTTTGATCTCTCCATTATTTGTCTCTTTTATCTGTGTTATATTGTTTTTTGTTTGTTTGTTTGTCTTCATCTTGTTGTGTCATTGTGCTTCTGTGTTGCTCCTTTGTTCTCACTGTGTGGAACAACAGGAAACCTGCTGAAATAGCTGATAAATAATATCAATGAAATATAATGTTTAAATCAAAATCCTGACACCAACAGACAAACATTTAGTCCTCAGCTCAGTTTGTTTGTGACTCTGGCTGAGATGGAGGTGAAATATGTGAACCTGGGCTGTGGTTTACTGCTCTCTTCCTGTCACAAACACTGTTTGACATCTGTTCATCTGGAGGTTTTTGTTCAGGCTGCAGGGATCATTTCTCACTGTGGGTATCAACACAGGCACAGTAGTAGGTGGCTGAATGTGAGAGTTTAACTGTCTGGATCTCCAACTCCCAGCCGTTCCCTTTATTTACAAATGAAAAATCATCTTTCTGAGGATGATTGGACCTTTTGTCCATGTTACCATTCATAATGTCAATACCAAGAATCACTGTGAATGTTTCTGTGTCTTTCTTCTGTAACCAGAATACAAATGGGTATCTACTGTCACACTGGTCAGTTCCTCCACAGCTGAAGGAGATGTTTTCACCAGCTCTCCTGGTCAATGTTAAATCATCCTGAATCAGGTCTGCTGCCATGGCAACCAGCGCTGTAGAGAAACAGACACACTAATGAAGGTTAGTGTGACAGTTTTTGTTAAAGGTTGAGTTTGTTGGCTCCTGATTGGCTGGAAACACTCACCTGAACACAGACAGCACAGAGCAGCAGCTGGGAGGAAAAGCATTTTGTGCAGTGGTGTTTCCTCTGGTGAACCTGGGGAGAAGTGGCGCTCTGATGCAGCTGAGGCCAAACAAGGACAAGCTGTGAGATCAGACGAGGGCCACGTGGTTTCTAACAGCTCCTCAAACCTCCCATCAGCCCCTGCGGTGGACAGATAAGGCTGCTGTCTGACAGTAGACCTTTTCACAGTAGTAACTTTAAAATCCCCTGCAACTTAAAAATATGTTTTCTTCTTTTTCCTTCAGTTGGATGTTTGAGTTTGTTCTGAAAGTTTCTCTGTATCACCTTAAATCTCAGTTTAACACTTTTACCTACGAGCAGGATTTATGACATCACACCTTGTTTGGAGTCAATCATGGTCCTGTATGCAACTTACACAAGTGTGATGTGGAAACTTGAAGCCTCCAGTTTACAAGCACTGAATATGACTTCATAGTGAAGGAGGAGACATCTGATGTTCAGCAGGAAAACTTTAGAAATGAACAACATTTACAGATTCAGAGATTCTTGATTTGGAGGCATGACAACGTACCCAAACATTCAGCCAGAGTCATAAAGAACTATCTTCAGCAACAAGAAGAACAAGGAGTCCTGCAACAGATGGTTTGGCCCCCACAGAGTGAACTATTAAGACTCACAGGCAATTTAGAGTTAGTTTATTTTTAGTGAACTTTGGACTGTGTGGGGAAAAGGAACATTGCAGGAACATTACATTGCAGGAGATTATGCAAACTCCACACAGAAAAACCTTTATCGGCCAGTGGATCTGACGCCAGAAGCTTCTTTCTGTGAGGTGACAGTGCTAACCACTGCACAAAATCATAACATCTGCATTTTGATTCCAGGTATCATGCCCCTCTCTCTGCCCTGTTTCCTGTCTCCCTGCACTTCCAACTGTCAAATAAAGGAAAAACCAAAAACAAATAAAAGGTGTAAATAGAAAAAAAGGTCTATTATTTCATTATTAATTGTCACTTTTTGTATAAAGTAAAACATTTTGGTGCAGATTTTTTGTATATATATTTTTTTATTTTCTTTACAGTTTGATTTGTTTTTATTGAAATCTGAGTCTTTCAACTGAAGTTCATTTTAACTTTGTTTGACACAAACAGCTTTTGGAAATCAATAATAGTAATTGTATTTTAATTGTATTATTTAATTAATAATTTTGGAGTTAGAGTTAGGGAATTTACCTTAGTGTTGTGGTGCCTTATATTTTGAATTAGTTGAACTAATTTGATCTAACATGGCACGTTACATTAACACAAAGAGCAGCGTATTTGCTTAATTAGATTTTTCTGAAAAGTTATTCTCAAATCTACTTTTAATGGAATAATACATGAAACCAAACCAGACAACAGCCAGACTGTTCCTTTAAGAGGCTTCATAATCAGCTGGGATACATTTAATGTTATTCTAAGAAATGTTTGTTCGGCTGCCAAGCTTTTAAGTCATCTAAACAGTTCCCATATTTACTCTGAACTGACTCTAACTTTAACTAACTCTGAACAGTTTGATCTTTCCCAATGAAAGGCCCTTAAAGTCCTGATAATATCTTAATATCTTGTCATAGAAGATTGACAAGAAGTTGCAACCTCATCACCAAACAACAATGTCTATTTACAGTCTTAAATAGGCGTAACAACAATAAATGAGGCATACATTATGTCTGTGTGATGGACAACTGAGACAGGAAATGAACTGTGTTGTGACCAAGTAGTTACTGTACCTCATGGTGACGTCTGAAATTAAAAATCAAAGAGAAAGACCGCCACCCTGTGGTCATTCAGAGGAAACACAATGGGATCCAGACAATGCCATCTATGGTCACCATGGCAACATGATGCTTTTCCTCTGATTCTGCTGTCAAAGCAGTAGTGACATCTAGTGGATAAAACAACATAATACTGATCTTGAAAGAAAGAATGAAGCACTGTAAAAGCACTTTGAAATTATTTAAGACATTTTATTTTTAAATACATTGGTGGTAGCTCAGTTTTCTTCTCTGATATTATATACTACTATAAAAATTCTAAAACAATCAATAAGAATGCAAAGTTCTTGTAAAGTTATGCATTTTATAGTCTACTTTTTTCTTTTTAATATTACATAATTATTTAGTTTTGCATATCTGACTTAAAGAACAGGTTCATAATTTTTTAATTGTGTCTTGACACATCAGTCAGGTGTCCATATGAACAGTGACAGAGGTTTTCCTCACTGTAATTATTCCTCCTGTTCATACTGGATATTAAAAGATCCTTCAAATATGTTTTCAATGTAAGTGATGGAGGCCAAAATCCACAGTGTGTCCACACAGTCATTTAAAAGTTGATGTGAAGCTTATATGAGGCTTCAGCAGTCTGAGTTAGTCATATCAAGTGGATATCTGACACATTTACAGTCTTCAAATTTTTGTTTCCTTGGACAGTGTTTCCCTGTTGAGCTGCGGTGGAAGTATAGCAACAAAAAGAGGGACCTTGGCACTAAAAAGACTGTGTAACCAGGTGGTAAAATAATAATATTTATGGAAATAAAATCCATGCTGAAGAACTTCTGTAGACTATTGGAAGCTGAACCTGAAAACATGGAAAGATGTGTTTCCGCTACCTTGCATCGACGAGAGTTTTGACGCTTTGAAAGGTGCCAGATACTGTTCCACCATTGATCTTGCTAGCGGCTACCACCAGGTGGCAGTAAATGAGTGTGACAGGGAGAAAACAGCTTTCACAACACCATTTGGGCTTTTTGAGTATCTGTGCATGCCTATTGGTGTCCTGCAACTTTTCAAAGGTTAATGCAGGCAACTATGAATGACTTGATCTTTGAGATAATGCCAGTGATTCTCGACAATGTTCTGGTGTACTCACCTTCTTTCCAGTCCCACTTAGAAAGACTTGACATAGTGTTCACGTG
Organism: Thunnus albacares; assembly: GCF_914725855.1. Classification (NCBI taxonomy): domain Eukaryota; kingdom Metazoa; phylum Chordata; class Actinopteri; order Scombriformes; family Scombridae; genus Thunnus; species Thunnus albacares. Next base: position 30,792,847 of record NC_058117.1, on the reverse strand, counting down.
TCTCAAACACACTGGACTCAAGGTTAAGTGGGGGAAATGTCATTTCCTGCAGAAAGAAGTCAAGTTTCTGGGGCACCAGATTTCCGCAGATGGTATTCCAACAGATAGGGTCTCCACAACTGGATAACAAAACAAGGAGAATAAAAACCTTCATATTAGCTTCAGATAAACTTATATATATTATAATTATTAATATTTTTGCACAGAAGGAAGTCTGTGGATTTTGTGGATTTTGTCCCCCATCGCTCACACTGAAAGTGCATTATGAAAAGATCTTCTAATGGTCAGTATGAACAGGAGGAATGATTACAGCAAGAAAAACATATTTCACTGTTCAAAACATGGAGTCAAAGGGGATTTAATGTGACCTTTTGTACACTGAAAAGACCCTTATATGTCAAAGTGAAAATACATCTCTACAAAGATCTAAATGTATTTCAAATATAAAATACATCATCAACAGCTTTACTAGTAAAATATAAATCTGAAAAGTAATTAGTACCTATAGCTGTGAAATAAACGTAGTGGAGTAGAAAGTAAAATATCTCCCTCTGAAATGTAGTGGAGTGGATGTATAAAGAAGCATAAAATGGAAATACTCATGTAAAGTACCACACAAGTGCACAAAGTGCATCTTTGCTAAAAACTCGGGTTATTAGGACTCATATAAAACTGTTGACAGTGAATCAACACTTCCTTTCCTGCAGCAGACGGGCCGTGTGGGTTTCTGCTCAGCAGCCTCCACACTGTTCGCTGTGGTTTTTCATTTTATTAACACAATGACGGTTACAACCATCGACTCTGGTTAAAGAATTGTTCCAGGAACGTCAGTATGAATTCAGCGCTCACTGTCTCGGTTTTAATCTGTGTTATTAATGTGTGAGAGAAGCAGCTGAAATCCTAAACTCAGAGCTGAGAAACTGACATCATTAAATAAAGGGAGACGTTCAAACTCCTGCAGTCTGCTCAGGTCCCACAGTCTGTACTGAGTTCACAAATACATTACTCAATAAGTTTAAACAAATAGATCAAAATAAAATGGTTGAACAGTAATAGTCCTAATAGATAATACTAATAATACTTTTTGTAAAAATTTTGATACTAAGAATCCAACTTAAATCATATTTTTTATATTTTTATTGAATACCAAACACAAACAAGCATATGTGATATGTATTTACAAAATAACATAAACATCAGATGTATGTAAAAAAAAAACAAAAAAAAAAAACCTCTCTTGTTCATTTTTAATGAAGACAGCAAAGAAATGTTTCTCATTTAGCAAAAATACAAGTGCACATATACACATATACGTATGTTGGTGTGAACAAAGTTCATTTTCTCACATATTCCACCTTAATTGCAATAAATGACTCATTAAATAACAAAACCCAAATTAATGATACTATTAATATTGTAGATAATTACTTGTACTAATTTAATAATTAATATAGATTATTTAATAATATAGATTTCATACTTAATATTTGTTTTACTTTCTTGTTCCTGTTTGTTTGATTATCAGTTTCTCTTATGAAGTTGTTTTTGTTAATAAAACAAACCAATTTTTAAATTGTGGTGTTTCTGAAATCTTTCATCTTCTAAATTGAGGTTTTTCGCTGCAGAGTGTTTAAATTCACACTGTAGGAACATTTTTAACATTCACTTCCTCTCTGCAACGTTTAAAAAAATACATCCTACATTTGTTATCATCAATCGGAGCAGCAGAACACAAACCACACTGAGACAAACAAGTCATCTTTTCTACACTGAATCACTTTTCTATTCATTTCTGTTGTATAAATCTAAATGAACTTAGTTTTCTTATAATCATATTATAGGGAAATATACCAATCAATTTTGTCTTGATAAAACTGCAAGAGCTGATCAGTATTTTGGTGATTTAGAAAGAAATCAAAAAACACACCCATCATTTTGACAACATTCAGGCTTCAGTGCAGACTAACCAAGCTGCTGTGTGATCATTTTTATAGCAGCTCTTCAAAGCAGCTCTCTGCTGTTTCTTCATGTGTGTAAACAACAGTTTCATCAGCGTAGAGTCGTACATCCACACTGAAACTATATTACAAGATGATACTGAACCTGTTGGCACACCACACCTACTTGCTTGTATTTAATAACTTTATGTTTATGTTTGCTTTTCTTTACTTTGTTGTTTCTGTTTAGCTGTAAGCTTTTCTTTGTATCTTCCTGTATATTTGTTTTTAGCACTATGTGAAAGTTTACTGAGATCTACTGACGACAAGAGTCAAATTACTTGTAGGTATCAACAAACTTGGCCAATATAGTGGATTCTGTGTCTAATGATTTACATTATTTTAAGCCAAACTGAGATCAATGAAAACAAGGATGATTATAAAAGACAGAAACTGTGATGTTTCAGTTTATTGAGAATGTTACTCTGAATGACTTTGACAAACCTGCCACCCTCTGCATAATGTATTAAAAAGGAAATACACAAGAAAAAAAAAATACTGTAAGCACTTAAATATCTACCAGGTAGCTAATGATTCAACTTCATTTTACACTATTATACAAGTCATGATTAAAAGTGGAATTAAACTAGAGCATCAATATAATAATATTCTACAGAATGTATACTCAGTAACTGCAAATATACTGCATATGCTTATATATGTATTTATGTTTTCAGGACAACTGTGTCTTAACTGTTTTCAATGAGAAAATTAACAACCAACCACAACATATCATTACTGACATTTCTGAACACTGATCAAAGTGATAAATGAGATGAATTGATGAGATGTGATGGTGAGAAAAGGCGAGCAGAAAACAGCTAGTCAGCATTGTGGACGGTCAGTTGGTGGACGGTCCCTTGTTTCTGAGGATCATCAGCAGAGAGAGTCCACAGCAGTACACCAGACTCTTCACTATCAGCACTGTGTACAGCACACAGAGCAGCTTCACCTGGTACTGAGACGGGACAGGTGGAGGAAGAGCAGAAACCTCTGAAACAGGAAAAAAACAAATGTCAGTGCTCTGCTCCTCTGCTCTCCATGACAGCGTCTCCAGATGAAGCTGAATCACTGCTGAACACAGTCACCAAGCCTTCATTACCTTGTTCTGTTTGGGCCTCCACTGTTATCCCCTCATGCTTGACGTAGCAGTGGTATTTATATGTGCTGTTTTCTTGCTGATGGAGCAGCAGGATGGAGGCAATGCGTCCCGGCTCTCTGAGCTCCAGCTGCTCACCCTCAGCAGGGGGCAGATCCTCCAGCGGGCCGTTCTTCTTCTGTCTTTTCCAGGAGAACTGGACCAGAGGAGGAGACATGGCTGAGGCCAGACACAGCAGGGAGCTCTTCCCCTCCAGGTGGGCTGCTGGGTACACGCTCACCACGGGCTTCACTACCTGCTCATCTGAAGTTTGACAGCAGCAACAAGCAGCACAGACACACATTCACACAGTCAACAGCAGCTTACAGCACTGCACTGCATTCAGTCTGATCCTGGAAACTACATGATCACTAAACTACTCATCAATACACCACAAACATCATCTACTGGACACTGATTACTGATCAATAATCGTATCAAACTAAAGCATCATGGAAGCTCATCATATGTCATATATAAAGATTCAAACATCATTTAACACTTTATCAATATTTAACACAACATGAATTTCTAATATAATAGAGTTTATAAAATATAAAATATATCACGACATAACAGCCTCATATAAAATACATTTGCTAATGATTATAGTGTTTTATATCAAATATATTTACCACCATATACTTTCATTAGTAAAAATCAATAAATAATTTTTACTTAAGAGCTTTAGCTTTTACAAAAAAGTCAGTTACCACAATATGTCTGGATATGTCAAATATAATATAATATAATATAATATAATATAATATAATATAATATAATATAATATAATATAATATAATATAATGACATTTGTCTCAGTAAAATTTAAATTATAGTTTTGTTACTCAGTTAAAATATATTATATTTATTTCACATTTTTAAATGATGATAATGTTTATATGAAGTATATTTACCAGCATATACTTTACTCTAATCAGACACACAATACATCAATACTTTTAACAACATTTAAAGAGTTTTAGTTTTTATATAAAACACAATTACCACAACATGTTCAGACATGTAAATAAAATATAATATAATAATATATATTCTTAATTAAATTACAACATGTATATTATCTGATTCATTAAATTTCCTATCAAACCCTTCATAAACTATTTTTGACATTGTATATTTGACATCATGTTGATTTCATAAACCAATATGATTTATATTAATTATGGATTAAGATATACAATTATACATTTTATCTATAAATCATATTTAGCTTATTCAGACATTTAAAATGAGTTTGCCTTCATGCATTAATTTATCTTCCACTAAAAGACATATTTATCATCATAAACACACAATTATCATGAGATACATTTTACCATTTACAAATATATACTGTATATTTAACACACAATATATTTATCACTATTTGCTTCAAAAATTACATTTAGGAACATTTATTAAATGATGTTTCACATCATATATCATCTTGTTTTTAATAAACAGGAGCTGCTGCTGAATCAGTGAGATTATTAAATACTGTTTATTTGTAACATTACTGATATCAGACTTTTTGGCTGTAAACAAACTTTGATGTGATGCATAAATAAAGAAGAACTTGTGGTGTGCAGTGAGATTTGAAGCTCTTTTCAGGAGTTATTGATTTGTTTTATGGTAGAATGACTGCATCAAGAATTCTCTACTAAATATGAAAAAAATAACATGTAAAGCCTGAAGCAGCAGAAACTAAAACTAAAAACACATTTTCAACTTGTTCAATAAAACAACTGCAGGAAAATGGAAGTTTAGTCTTACCTACATACAGTTTAGTTCCAGAGCCAAAGATGAAGTACCAGTTTCCTCCCACAGTGAATGAGACTGTGACAAAAACCTGTCTGCTGTTGAATGTGTCAGCTGAGGTGAAGGAATCCAAATTATGAACCAGTATCATATTTCATCTCCATGATGTGTTTCTCTAATGTTCATATCAACATGACTGTCTCTTCTTTTATTTGATTTTAGCCACATTAGCAGTGTGACTATATGGATGCTAATGTCAGTCGGTTGGTCGGTCCACCACTTAAGTGCAGATCGATTGGATCTGATTGTGGATCAAAGGACAGATGGATTGTTCATTAAATGTTGTGCAGACGTTCACGGTCCCCAGAGGATTCAATTATTTATTTGACTTGACTGATTCTAACCTTTAATCTAGCGCCACCAGCAGGTTGACATGTTTGGCCCAGACTGAAATATCTTTTCATCTATTGGATGGATTGTCATGTAATTTAGTAGAAATATTCATGTTCCCCTAAGGATGAATAATAATGATAATAATAATAATAATAATAATAATAATAACTTTATTTATATAGCACCTTTTAAAAACAAAGTTTACAAAGTGCTTTGACAGACAAAGCAAAAGCAGCACAATGCAAAGCAAAGACATGAAACAGAAGACAATAACAGATCTGACCTTAAAAAGATGGCGGCCAAAGGCAAAGACAGACAATAAAGAGATGATAAAAATTTAAAAGAAAGATGAAAAGTTGAAAAAATGAAGTTTAAAAGAAAGATGATCTAAAGACAACATTACATAAAAGCAAGTCCGTAAAAATGGGTTTTAAGAAGTGAATTAAAAGAAGTTACTGCGAGCCTTATCTCCACAGGCAGGTCGTTCCAAAGTCCAGGGGCCCTGATGGAAAAAGCACGGTCACCTTTAGATTTAAGCCTCGACTTTGGAACGGCCAGAAGGGCCCCACCTGAGGATCAAAGGCTGCGGGCTGGTTCGTACAGGGTCAGCATATCTGTTATGTAGCTTGGAGCCAGACCCAGATGTGCTTTAAAAGTGATCAGGAAAATCTTAAAATCAATTCTAAAATGAACAGGGAGCCAATGGAGAGAAGCCACAATCGGGGTGATGTGATGTTGTCTGTTAAAACCAGTAAGAAGCCGAGCTGCTACGTTCTGGACCAGTTGGAGGCGGAACAGGGATTTTTGTGTTATACCGGAGAGGAGGGAGTTGCAGTAATCTAGTCTTGAGAAAATGAAAGCATGGATGATTTTTTCAAGGTCGGAATGGTGGAGCATCGGCTTAATTCTGGAAATGGTTCTGATTTGGAGGAAGCAGGACTGGACAACTTTGTTAATGTGTGGTTTGAAACTTCGATCTGAATCGAACAGTAACCTGAGATTTCTGGCAGCGGGCTTCATGTAGGTGGATAGGGGACCAAGACTGATGGGGTTATTTGGATTAGGGGGACTGAACAGTATGACTTCTGTTTTTGAATTGTTGAGTTGAAGGAAATTTTGTGCCATCCAACATTTGACATCACTGAGACAATCTACAGCAGCAGCTAAGCTTCTTGGGTCACTGGGTCTCAGGGGAAGGTATATCTGCGTGTCGTCTGCGTAGCGATGAAAAGAAACGTTGTGTTATTGAATGATTTGGCCAAGTGGAAGCATATAAATAGAAAATAAAATTGGACCTAAAATCGAACCTTGCGGTACACCACTGGTAATGTGGGCTGTGGAAGAAGTGAAATTACCAATTGTGACCGAGAAGGTTCATTCTAAAAGGTAAGAATAAAACCAATCAAGTGCAGTGTCCTTGATGCCCAAACAGGTTTTAAGACGGTCAATTAAAATAGTGTGGTCTACTGTGTCAAAAGCTGCACTTAAATCTGAAAGAATTAAAATTGCGCTCTCCCCCCTATCAGCTGCTAAAAGGAGGTCATTAGTTACTTTGAGGAGGGCAGTTTCTGTGCTATGTAAAGCTCTAAAACCAGACTGAAATTTCTCAAAGATATTATTTTGACACATAAAAGCTAAAAGTTGGGCTAAAACAACAAATAACTTTGATTCTCTGACTTGTCCTCTAGCGCCACCATCACGTCAAAATTTACAAGAACTCATTTAAAATCAAACCTACATTTGTAATGATGCAAACTACTTAAAGCTGTTATATTCAATATTTTTATAATAACCATGATCTGTCAGTGTGTAATGTGTTGGTCGTGGCTCGTAGTGATGAACCTACAGAGAATTATCAGTGACTCTGCAGCTCCTCTCGGCTTTACGGAGCTTTATAGTGAGTTTCAGCTCATTGTTTATCTGTCCGGCTGCAACTTTACTGTTTTGGTTCACTCTCAGCGCTCTCATAGCGTTGTTTTGGGCCGCAGCAGGCAGCTGTTTTCAAAGGAAAAGCTGTAAAAGGCCACTGTACACTACCTGCTCAGCACCAAACGGCAAACAGACACAGTTAGCTGTAGACTAGCTGGTGAACATAGTGGAGCATTTAGCAGCTAAAGAGCCAGATATTTCCCTCAGGAGTTGGTAGAGAGTAAAAACAGAGCTAAAAGAGAGTGAATATTGGACTTACATTCACCAGGTGGACAGAAACACGACTCCAAATGAATGATAATGTTGAATGATGAAAACTAGTGGACAAAACATCAGTAAATGCAGGTGTAAAATCCTTCACTACAACTTAACATTACAACAGTATGTTATGTGGTTCACTCCAGATGTTTAGATAAGAATGATAGACTAAAATAAAATATTATTCTTGTTGATTACAGTTCAAAAGTTGTTAAGTTCACATTTGAGGAGATTTGTTGAGTATTATGAACTGAACCAAGTTAGGATGACATTAGTACCTGTGCTGCCATGCAGGTACATTTTCATAGGAGCCGTAGTTTTTGTTTGTTTGACAATCAATTGCTGTTTAACATTTTGAATCACATAAAGGATTAAATTTCTAATAGTAAATGCTGTAGTGGAGCCATTTGTCTTAGAATATGAACAGTAAACATCAGAACCTGTGGTTAAGGTTTAGTTAGGTTTAGGTAAAGATCATGGTTTGGGTTAAAATGATTTCCTCCTTAAGATGAGGGGAGCTGCGTCGTCATGGTTACAATAATAAACACGTGGTTAAAGTTAGGAAATGATGGTGGTCGTGTTAAAAGAAACAAACAGTGTCTGCTGTCGTTTCTCTTGTGAAGACAGTCTCAGCTGCTCACAGAGCAAAATCCATTTACATTTACCACATTTCTGTTGAGGGGAAATTGTCATAAATCCAAGAATTGTGTTGAATCTTTTACTAAAGTGAAATTATCTGTTGAAATCTGCTCAAAGATGTGACGTGAAGAATGCTGCCTGAAGGCTTTTATTGTGAAAGAGACACAGGAAGTGTTTTCATTAACAGCAGATTATTAAGTGAAGGAGGAATGAACTTTATTCCAGCAGCAGGTCAAAGAAGACCATTTTTATCTTCATCTCAAACTTTCAACTCTGTCAAACATCTTTTTCTATTTATTATTTTGTCAATTTTTGTTATTAAATCAAATGTTAATAAAGTTTCACTTTTCATCTCTCCATTATTTGTCTCTTTTATCTGTGTTATATTGTTGTTTGTTTGTTTGTTTGTCTTCATCTTGTTGTATCATTGTGCTTCTGTGTTGCTCCTTTGTTCTCACTGTGTGGAACAACAGGAAACCTTCTGAAATAGCTGATAAATAATATCAATGAAATATAATGTTTAAATCAAAATCCTGACACCAACAGACAAACATTTAGTCCTCAGCTCAGTTTGTTAGTGACTCTGGCTGAGATGGAGGTGAAATATGTGAACCTGGGCTGTGGTTTACTGCTCTCTTCCTGTCACAAACACTGTTTGACATCTGTTCATCTGGAGGTTTTTGTTCAGGCTGCAGGGATCATTTCTCACTGTGGGTATCATACTTCCTACAGGCGCAGTAGTAGGTGGCTGAATGTGAGAGTTTAACTGTCTGGATCAACAACTCACTGCTGTTCTGTTTATTTACAGCTGAGAAATCATCTTTCTGAGAATGATTGTGCTTTCTTTCTATGTTACCATTCGTCATGTCAATATCAAGAATCACTGTGAATGTTTCTGTGTCTTTCTTCTGGAACCAGTATACAAATGGGGATCCACTGAAACACTGGTCAGTTCCTCCACAGCTGAAGGAGACTTTTTCACCAGCTCTTCTGGTCAGTGTTAAATCATCCTGAATCAGCTCTGCTGCCATGGCAACCAGCGCTGTAGAGAAACAGACACAGATGAAGGTCAGTGTGACAGTGTTTGTTAAAGGTTGAGTTTGTTGGCTCCTGATTGGCTGGAAACACTCACCTGAACACAGACAGCACAGAGCAGCAGCTGGGAGGAAAAGCATTTTGTGCAGTGGTGTTTCCTCTGGTGAACCTGGGGAGAAGTGGCGCTTTGATGCAGCTGAGGCCAAACAAGGATGAGCTGTGAGATCAGACGAGGGCCACGTGGTTTCTAACAGCTCCTCAAACCTCCCATCAGCCCCTGCGGCGGACAGATAAGGCTGCTGCTACTGTCTGATAGTAGACCTTTTCATAGTAGACATTTTGATTTGTGTTTTAAAAGCAGATTGTTACTAATAACCTTAAAATCCCTCTCAACTTAAAAATATGTTTTTCTTCTTTTTCATTCAGTTGGATGTTTGAGTTTGTTCTGAAAGTTTCTCTGTATCACCTTAAATCTCAGTTCAACACTTTTACCTACGAGCAGGATTTATGACATCACACCTAGTTTTAAGTCAATCATGGTCCAATATGCAACTTACGCAAGTGTGATGTTGAAACTTGAAGCTTCCAGTGTACAAACACTGAAAATGACTTTATAGTGAAGGAGGAGACATCTTGTGTTCAGCAGGAAAACTTTATAAATGAACAACATTTACAGATTTAGAGATTCTTGGTTTGGAGGCATGACAACGAACCCAAACATCCAGCCAGAGTCATAAAGAACTATCTTCAGCAACAAGAAGAACAAGGAGTCCTGCAACAGATGGTTTGGCCCCAACAGAGTCTTGATCTCAACATCATGGAGTCAGTCTGGGATTAACATGAAGACACAGAAGCAGCTGAGACGCCTGAAAAACTGTGTGCAGGTGAACTGAGGAGAACTGCTGCTGTTTTAAAGGCAAAGCAGCTCACAGCAAATATTGATTTGCTTTAGCTTTCTGCTGTTTACTCAACTTTGTATCAAGTTAATTGATAAAGAAAAACTATTCATGGCATTAAAAGATCCTCACTTTACACTAGTACCTAAAACCTAGATATACAGTACTGTATATCTACTTATCTTTTGCAGGGAAAAGGGAGCTAAAACAGACAACTATTAAGACTCACAGGCAATTTAGAGTTAGTTTATTTTTAGTGAACTTTGGACTGTGTGGGGAAAAGGAACATTGGAGGGAGATTATGCAAACTCCACACAGAAAAACCTCGATCGGCCAGCAGGTCTGACGCCAGAAGCTTCTTTCTGTGAGGTGACAGTGCTAACCACTGCACAAAACCATAACATCTGCATTTTGATTCCAGCTATCATGCCCCTCTCTCTGCCCTGTTTCCTGTCTCTCTGCACTTTCAACTGTCAAATAAAGGAAAGAAATGCCCAAAATGTGAAACTTTTTGGTGCAGTCTGATTTTTTTCCAAATACATTTTTAGTTTTTTTTTTATTTACAGTTTGAATCTTGTGTACATTTTGTTTTTGTTGCAATCTGAATCTTTGAACTGAAGTTCATTTTAACTTTGTTTGACACAAAACAGCTTTTGTACATTTATAATAGTAATAGTATTTTAAATGTATTATTTAATGAACTATTTTGGAGTTGCTTTTATCAAAATCAAAATAAGAACCAGGTTTCATGCCAAGCAGGTTTGTACATACAAGGAATTTACCTCAGTGTTGTGGTGCCTAACAGTCAAAAATATACACAGAATTAAGTAATCCTGAATAACATAAAAAAAAAAAAAACTTACAGTAAAAAATATGTCAAATATATTCTAAGTAAGAAGAGCTGCTACAGGTTTAAATTTTACGTTGAAGAGAATGAAATGAAATGTACAAAATATTGACCAGAATGTGCAAATGTTCAGTGTAAACAGTATATGCAGTATGTAATTAATAAGACTGAAACAAATACTACTGCTAATAATAATAATGCAAGTTGTCTTTATATTTTGAATTAGTAATTACTAATTTTTAACTAATTTGATCTAAAATGGCAAGGCCAAGTAGTTACTGTACCTCATGGTGAGTTCTGAAATTAAAAATCAAAGAGAAAGCCCGCCACCCTGTGGTCATTCAGAGGAAACACAAAACCATGCGATCTATGGTCACCATGGCAACATGATGCTTTTCCTCTAATTCTGCTGTTAAAACAGCAGTGACATCTAGTGGATAAAACAACATAATACTGATCTAGAATGAAAGAATGAAGCACTGTAAAAGCCCTTTGAAATGATTTAAGACACTTTATTTTTAATCAAATTAGTGGTAGCTCAGTTTTTTTTTCTCTGATATTATATACTACTAGAAAAATTCTAAAACAATCAATAAGAATGCAAAGTTCTTGTAAAGTTATGCATTGTATAGCCTATTTTTTTTAAATCAATTTATTACATTGATATTACAAAATTATTTATTTTTGCATATCTGACTTAAAGGACAGGTTCACAGTTTTTCAAGTGTGTCTGAAAATATTGGTCAGGTGTCCATATGAACAGTGAAAGAGGTTTTCCTCGCTGTAATCATTCCTCTTGTTCATACTGTCCACACAGTCATTTAAAAGTTGATGTGAAGCTTATATGAGTCTTCATCAGTCTGAGTTAGTCATATCAAGTGGATATCTGACACATTTACAGTCTTTTTAGCATCAAATTCCCTCTTTGTGTTTCCTCAGACAGTGTTTCCCTGTTGAGCTGCGGTTGAAGTATAGTAACAAAAAGAGGGACTTTGGCACTAAAAAGACTGTAACGTTGAAAGATATCTACTTGATTGACTCATTTGGATGCTTCTGAAGCTTGTAAGTGCATTATGAAGGGATCTTCTAATGGTCAGTATGAACAGGAGGAATGATTACAGCAAGAAAAAACATGTTTTAATGTTCATTTGGGCTCCTCACTTGTTTTAAGACACACTTGAAAAAGTGTGAACCTGTCCTTTAATATTAATCAATTGCTCATCTGATATAATGGTGTAATGTTTTTTTCTCATAATCCATTGTCTGTATTAGTTCAGGTGTTACATTAAAGTGTGTTTTTATAAACACACTTATGTGCGGTAAAATCCTCAGCCTGACCATAATTCGACTATTCTGCAATTTCATTTAACGTGACACTTTAGTAACACTTAGCAGACCTAGTTTGGTAAATGAATAACTCTTCTTTCGCCAGCGTCCATTCAAAAATCTGTCATTTTTACGCCGCAGGGTTTAACGGTCGAAATCCGTAAAATGTTAAAACTTGACCATACACATTTTAACATGTAAAAATGAATTGTCAGGAGACACCAAATATTCAGTTAGCCGTACATCTAACGAATTATACCTGTATTATTTAAAAAACAAACAAAAAAAACCCTTTCCCCCAGTCTTCGGCCACCATTACACCCTAGCAGCAGCAAGAATGAACCAAATTTCTAAAAAAAAAAATCCTATTAAAATAAAAGCAACTTGATGGATAAATGTGTGACGTATTGTTAAAGAGTCACCCGTTATTTAATTGAAGCATTGGTCTTGTTATTTAATTTCTTAATATTGGCCAGTGAGCAAATAAACAATGAATTGTCATATTTCTGAGCGGAATTCGGCGGCAGCATCTTTTCTCTCAAAGCTCCAGGTCCAGACAGGGAAATTATCGGTTTAACGGGCCGCTCGGTGCGCACCGTTTTGAACAGCCGTTAGTTGGCATACACGGCTTGTTTCAGGCGACTAGCTGTCATTATTGTTTCTATTAACGTTTTCTTGACTAACCAGAAAGTGAGCAGCTCAGAGTCCGGTTAGCAGCAGGCTAGTAGCTACTGCCAAGTTAACCGGTAAACTCGGTAGTCGGTAACATCAGCTAGCTTCATGGCCTAAACTATACAAACCCACAACCCCACAAAACTGTACAAACCGAAGCAGCCAAAACTGGTTTTATTACATCTTAGTGACCAGATTTATTAAAACACTTCGTGAAACAATCCATCAATTCTGCTCATACAGCCATGATTCCGCTTTATTGACTTCCTGACACAACAAAACGTCACTGCAGCGTGTTGCATTCTGGTAAATGTAGTCAATTTAAGGTTAAGATTGCTATTTCTAATCATTTAACAATAAATATTGATTTACCCAAACAGGTATTCTGTGGTTCCTGATAAATATTGGGAGAAAGATAAAAAGAAAAGACAGTAATTTCGAGTATCGTGAGTACATATGGGAAAGCAATTACATTGCAAAAACTACAACTCCCACAACTCGACGTCATGACGTAGTTACGTTTTGCAACGGTCAGTTGCTAGAGAAAAAAACAGCCGCTTCCGTGTTGTTCTTGTGTTATTCTGGTAAATAACTCTGGTTAGCAGAGTCGAAGCCCGTCTGACAGCCTGACTATCATGATTCTGTGAAGCTGACACACAGTTTCAGCTTTTCTCCGCCCGAAATGTCGCTGCTGCAGAGCTCAAAGAAGAAAGACAAGCGTATTTTGTCTGGTACCTGCCCAGACCCGAAATGTCAGGCGAGGCTCTTCTTCCCCGCTCACGGCTCCGTTAGCATCGAGTGCACCGAGTGTGGTCAGCGCCACGAACAGAAGAACCTGATAAATGTCGAAGAAGTGACGGATCCAGATGTTGTGCTCCACAATCTGCTCAGAAATGCGCTGCTCGGCGTCACCGGGGCCCCAAAGAAAGGGACCGAGCTAGTGAAGGTGATGGGGCTGTCCAACTACCACTGCAAGCTGCTGTCTCCGGTCCTCACCAGGTACGGCATGGACAAACAAACGGGCAAAGCCCGGCTGCTGAGAGACATGAACCAGGGCGAGATGTTTGACTGCTCGCTGCTGGGAGACAGAGCTTTCCTGATCGAGCCGGACCATGTCTCCACCATGGGCTACGGCAAGGACCGGTCCGGGAGTCTCATCTACCTCCACGACACTCTGGAGGAGGTGAAGAAAGCCAATGGCAGCAGAGAATGTCTCATCCCCGTCCATGTGGATGGAGACGGGCACTGCCTGGTCCATGCCGTGTCTAGAGCGCTGGTGGGCAGAGAACTGTTCTGGCACGCCCTGAGAGAGAACCTGAAGCAGAACTTCAAGCAGAACCTGGACCGCTACAAGAGCCTCTTTCAGGATTTTATTGATGCTGCTGAGTGGGAGGACATCATCAACGAGTGCGATCCTCTATTCATCCCGCCTGAAGGTGTCCCGCTCGGGCTTCGCAACATCCACATATTCGGCCTCGCCAACGTCCTGCACCGCCCCATCATCCTGCTGGACTCCCTGAGCGGGATGAGGAGCTCAGGGGATTACTCAGCCACCTTTCTGCCCGGGCTGGTGGCGGAGGAGCAGTGCAGGGGGAAAGACGGGAAGCTCAACAAACCCATCTGCATCGCCTGGAGCAGCTCTGGCAGGAACCACTACATCCCTCTGGTGGGAATCAAGAACACGGTGCTGCCGAAGCTGCCGGCCCGCCTGCTGCCAAAGGCCTGGGGTGTCCCGCAGGAGCTCATCAGGAAGTACATCAAGCTGGAACCGGACGGAAGCTGTGTGATTGGCGGTGACCGCAGCCTGCAGGACAAATATCTGATGAGGCTGGTCAACGCCATGGAAGAGGTGTTCATGGAGAAGCACAGCATCCACCCGTCACTGGTGGCCGACGTGCACCAGTACGTCTACAGACGCACTGGTGTGATCGGCATCCAACCGGAGGAGGTGACTGAGGCAGCTAAGAAGTCGGTGATGGAGAACCGGCTGCACCGCTGCCTGATCTGCGGTGCCCTCTCTGAGCTCCACGTGCCGGCAGAGTGGCTGGTTCCTGGCGGGAAGCTCTACAACTTAGCCAAGTCCACACACGGTCAGCTACGGCCGGACAAGAACTACAGCTTCCCGCTCAACAATGTAGTCTGCTCATATGACCCCCAGAGAGACGTCCTCATCCCAGATTACAAACTGAGCTCCCTCAACACCTGCAACTGGTGTCATGGCACATCAGTACGCCACATCCACGGCAACGGGTCGGTGGTTTACCTGGACGGGGACAGAACCAACACCCGCTCCCAGGGCGGGAAGTGTGGGTGTGGCTTTAAGCATTACTGGGAAGGGAAGGAGTACGACAACCTCCCTGAGGCCTTCCCCATCACACTGGAGTGGGGGGGCCGGGTGGTGCGGGAGACGGTGTACTGGTTCCAGTATGAGACTGAACCAGCTTTGAACAGCAATGTGTATGATGTGGCCATGAAGCTGGTCACTAAACACTTCCCAGGGGAGTTTGGCAGCGAGATCCTGGTGCAGAAAGTCGTCAACACCATCCTACATCACACTGCCAAGAAGAACCCCGACGAGTACAACCCGGTGTCCATCGACGGGGCCCACGCCCAGCGCCTCACCGACAGCACAGAGACTCCGCAGGTGGTGGACCCCCAGCCGCCCACCAAGATCATCCTGACAGGTCAGAAAGCAAAGACGCTCCACAAGGAGGAGCTGACGATGAGCCGGGCGGAGCGCAGCTTGCAGCAGAGCATCAGCGAGCAGGCCTTCGTCACACAGAAACGCCGGACCGACCGGCTGAAGCAGGAGCAGAAAGGCCACGGCCGGACATCTTCCCCCAGCGGGTCTCCTGAAACCTCCTCCTCCTCAGCTCCGGCCACGCCCACCAAATCCTCCTCCCCTTCCTCGTCCAGTAAGGAGAAGAAAATCCGTGTGACCACCAGTGACGGCAGGCAGGCCATGCTGACCCTGCAGGCCCACACCACCTTCTCAGAGCTGCAGAGGAGCATCGCAAACCAGTTCAGCGTGCCGCCGGCGCAGCAGTGCATCCGCTACGGCTTCCCGCCCAAAGAGCTGGTCCCGCCTAAGGATGGCGAGGAGAACGAGCCGGTGGCGCTGCAGCACGGCGACAGGGTGACGGTGGAGATACTGAGGGGCCCCGAGGACAAGAGCCCCGCGGCCTCCATACCTCGCGCCTCCAGCTCACACTCAGTGAAGAGCGAGGACGCCGTGACGTCCGGCAGGATGAGCAGCCGTGAACTCCAAGACAGCATTGACCTTGAGATGTCCTCCCTCTGTCTCCTAGCAACCCTGATGGGTAAGAATACAGAGAAGTGTGACATGTAGGATGCCTCCCCTGAGGCCTCCTCCACCTCCTCCTCATGAGATTACCTACAAACACACACAGTTCAGCTGTGACACAGAGAGAAAAACACATCATCCAGGTGGAAGGTGTCGGGTCACTTTATCAGCTGGACTAAGGTCACAGATTGAGTGATTAGCGTCATCATTGATTATTTTTTTTTAACTGATCAGTTAGATTGAAAATCTCAAAATGATTCAGTTGGGTGATGTCAAACAGAGAAAAGCAGAATATTTTAACATTGTCTACAATATTAATATAATAATAAATAGTATTTTTCTAGAACCACCAAATATTTAATATTTTTATTGACTATCGGTGAGAATAATTCAATCGCGTGATTCGTTCAAGGAACTGTTTCAGAGCCAAACCAGATTCACATCAAATATATCTGTAATTCTACTGACCAGTCAGAAGTGAAAGTCATATCTGACTGTAGTTTCACAAATTCATTTCAAGAGTTTCTCCGACTAAAGTTAGTTTCGTCACTTCTGTTGCATCGACGTCCAGTTAAAGACTCATAACTCATATTTCAGACAGCTCCACTTCAGTTAAATCCATCTTTGATTAAAGTTTAACTTGAGTTCCCACAATATTACTAGTGACAACGTAAAGATCTACAACAGGAGTGAAGAGATCTTGATTTTGAGTTATTACTGTTCATAACTGTTTTTTAAAACTCTTAGTCTTCTTTCCTTATGGTTCGACCCGATGATTCCTAATTTAAATCGTCATCCTGCTTTTATTTTGGCAGCTATTTGTGTCCTGTCTTATTCTTGTATGGTAGTTAAAGAAGTTTGACTTCATTAGTCACGAAGTCACGAAAAAAGGCTTTGAGCAAAGACGGATTAGTTTTACTTTTCTTTGGTGTTGTTTTCACATTCATCTGCTGAAGGAGGAACGTTTCACTCTGCTCACCTTAAAGGGAAGTTCAGAATTTTTCAAGTGTGTCTTAAACCAACAGTCAGGAGCCTAAATGAACATTAAAGCTGTTTTTCTTGCTGTAATCATTCCTCCTGTTCATACTGACCATTAGAAGATCCCTTCATAATGCACTTACAATGGAAGTGATGGAGGACAAAATCCACAGTTTTTGCACAAAAATGTATTTCAAAGTTTATCTGAAGCTAATATGAAGCTTCAGCGTCCAAATGAGTCAAATCAAGTAGATATCTTTCAACATTACAGTCTTTTTAGTGCCAAAGATCCTCTTTTTGTTACTATACTTCCACCTGCAGCTCAACAGGGAAACACTGTCCGAGGAAACGCAAAGACTGTAAATGTGTCAGATATCCACTTGATATGACTAACTCAGACTGCTGAAGCCTCATATAAGCTTCACACAGACTTTTAAATGACTGTGTGGACACACTGTGGATTTTGGCCTCCATCACTTCCACTGAAGGAGATCTTTTACGATATTAGACATAATTATTCAAAGTATTTTTGTATGTTATATGTTTGGCGGGAATCTTTAAGTTTTGCAAAAAAGTGTTGTTTTAAATGAAAACCAGCAGACAGGATCACTTTTTTTCGGCCCGTGTTGAAACATTCTCAACTCAAGCAGAAGTGTCTTCAGCTCGGTTTTTACCGCCTGTACTGAATCTGCATCTGTTTGCCTCTGTGTGGGTGTTTCCACTGACGCTGACTGTGTTCACGTTGCTTCTAAATGTCACCTCTCATTGTTTAATGCAGCTGCATTTGGTCCAGAGTGACCTGCAGCGGGGGGCTTTTTGTGGAGTGAGAGCAGAGTGGCTGTAATGCTGCATGAGAGGAAACTTGTTGCTGCTGCTGCTGCTGCTGCTTCAGTCTGCTCACATACTCTGGTCCAGGTGTACGCCTCAGGTGCATGCCGGTTCCCGATTGGTCGTCGCAACAGGCAGGTGAATAACAAGCCGCAGGCGTCGGCTGAGAAGCAGATTGAGCTCAGAGGTCACAGGCGACGCCCACCACAGCAGGACTGTGTGTGTGTGTGTGTGTGTGTGTGTGTGTTGACTGTGCTGACTCAGGCATCTGGTCCCAGTCCCGTCTCACCTGCCAACAGGGTCAAAGGTCGCGGCTGCGTTCAGATAAACAGATCGGCCGGTCAGCAGGCAGCGTAACAGAGAGCGTCTGTTTCATCTGCACTCTGAGCTCCTGAACGCTCCGCAGGCCTGACGCTGCACTTCCTGTTAGCAAGAGCTCATATTCAATAATCCTCCCGTCCAGTTTTCAAACAAAACATCATCAGTCAGCTTCTGTAAACTGAGAGTTCACACAGCTGAGTGTCAGAAATAATGTTACTAATATCATATCTGCTTTTTTACATAGTCATACCTTGTTTTTTTGTCAAGATTACACACATATTTTATTTTTAAACATATGATATAATATATTAAATGTCTCCATTTGAAAAATCTTTCATAACATGTTAACAAAAGTAATGTATTTTTGCTAAAATGAGTGAAAGTGCACAGTCACAGTGCTTTATAAATCAAAAAAAATGAATCTTTTCAGATTGGTGTGTTATTTTGGGTAAAATTTTGACATCACAGCGATACTGAATAGACAATTTAAAATGATTATCGTAGAGCTGAAGCGATCAGTCATTTTTTTAAGCAAAAATGCCAAATATTTGCAGGTTGCAGCTTCTTAAATGTGAAGATTTGAAGCTTTTCTGTGTGGTGGATGATAATAAACCAAATATCTTTGGATTTTGGACTGTTGATCAGACAAAACAAGACAGCTGAAGACGTCGCCTCGAGCTCTAAGAAGTCAGAACAGGCGTTTCTGACATTTTATAGACAAAATGAGAAAATAATCGTTAGTTGCAGCCCCTCAATAAAATAAGCCGATTGATGTTTTGTTCATGCCAAGAAATCAATTTAAAGTTCTAGTTTTGATTGTGATTGTAATTTTTTTTTATCAAAAGAGGATGTATGAAGAATTAGATGAATTATTATCACTGTAAAAATCGAGGTATTATTTTTACCTTCACTGGTTTTTTTTCTACCTGTTTAGGGTTAGGGTAGAGTTTTATCAATCATCGCTCAGCAGTTTCTTCAGCTGCTTCAGTTTACAGACAGACTCAGAGACTCAACTCAACAACAGGGTTTATCAGTGAAGTCCAGTTGGATTCTGAACCAGAGGGCTGCAGCTAACAATTATTTTTATTATCAGTTAATCTGTTGATTTTTTTTTCTAATTAATCAATTAGTTGTCTAGATCATAAAAAAAACAGAAAATGGTGAAAAATGTCAATCAGGTTTTCCCAAAACCCAAGACGACATCCTCAAATGTCTTGTTTTGTCCAAAGAAGCCAGAAAATATTCACATTTAAGAAGCTGGAATGAGAAAATATGGATTTTTTTGTCTAAAGGATGATTCTTAACCATTAATCAATTATTAAAATGGTTGGCGATTCATTTAAGTTGGCGACTAATCCATTAATCAAGGTCTCTAAGGTTTAAGCTGCAGTCAAATCAAACTGGGGAGTAAAACGTTTCCATAACTGATGAAATAATGGAGCAATCTACAAAAACAAGACCTGGACTGTAAAAAAAACAGGAAATTGTCCTTTTAAGACAGCAGTTATATCAGCTGTGGATTGTTATAACTGCATGAGGAGTTGTACAGATTATATCCAGCCTGCAGACACAAACATTTGAATGTTGTGCTGAGTTTCCGAGTCTCGGATGTGTTTTTTTTTTTAAATCTTTGTTTCTCTCTGCGTCTCTTCCAGGTGAGGACGTTTGGTCGTACGCAAAGAAGCTGCCACACTTATTCCAGCAGGGAGGCGTCTTTTACAACATTGTCAAAAAAGACATGGGTACGTTTGTTTTTTTAGCTCAAGCTGTTCGTTTTCATGCAGATAAGTAACCAGGCGGTGCTGGAAGAATTATTTAGATCTTTAGTACAAGTACACGTCCTGCATTCAAAATGTTACTTAAGTAAAAGTACAAAAGTATCACCAGCAAAATGTACTGAAAGTCAAAGTACTTATCATACAAACCGGCACCATGCAGAGTACATTTATTATACTTGAACTGTTTTTACTGATGCATTTAATGCAATGTGGAGCTCATTTCACACTTTTTTATATTGTTGGGTAGTTTAGTCTGTAACAAAGCATCAGGATGTGTTTGAATCTGAAAAGTGACTAAAGCTTCTTTCTGAAATGTAGTGAAGTAGAAACATAAAGTAGCATAACATGTAAAAACTGATTTTAAAGGACCTCGAAAAATGTACTTATTATGTACAATATTTGAGTAGTTACATTGACCACTGTAAACAGGTTACAGTCAGCTTTTTGCAGTAAATCATGTGAACAAGACGTCCGGTCATGTGCATACAAGAGTTCACAGTAACCAGTTTTTACTACATTACAGTAAACTTGAAGTAACCTCATTTATCCAACTAACCAGGTTTCCTGTGTCCAATAATCAATCAATTAAATCAACCGCAATTCATTTGTAGAGCCCCTCTCATACAGTTAGTACAATTCAGTAAACAGTAAAAGAATTTGAGACTAATGTGCATTAGAAATAAATATTATGAAAATGTAATAAAATAAAATATTTTAAAAATATATATATAATAATAATAATAATAGAGTGAAATAAAAAGCTAGATAAAGACATAAAATTGATAAGAGGGAATAAATTGCAACACAAATATAATGAGTGATTAAAATAAAGTAAATAATGTCTACAAGTCAGTCTTAATCAAAAGACAAATGAGGTTTTAAGTTTAAAGACATCAACACTTTTATAATGTCAGTAATATTTTAATAATGTCTTAATAGTGAATGAATTGTGTTCTTGGCATTTAGTTTCAAAAACTGTCATGAAAACAGTGATGATGAAACCAAACTTTCTAAAGCACTAAAGTGGTTGATTGTCTAAAAACATGTGGAGATGAACTGGAGACATCTGCTGGGCAAACTGTGGTACTGCATGTATGGAAGGTTCAAAGGACCAGTTCACAGTTTTTCAAGTGTGTGTTAAACCAGCAGTCAGGTGTCCATATGAACAGTAAAAGAGGTTTTCCTCGCTGTAATCATTCCTCCTGGATATTAAAAGATCCTTCAAATGTGTTTTCAATGGAAGTGATGGAGGCCAAAATCCACAGTGTGTCCACACAGTCATTTAAAAGTCTATGTGAAGCTTCAGCAGTGTGAGTTAGTCATATCAAGTGGATATCTGACACATTTACAGTCTTTTTAGCATCAAATTCCCTCTTTGTGTTTCCTCGGACAGTGTTTCCCTGTTGAGCTGCAGGTGGAAGTATAGTAACAAAAAGAGGAACTTTGGCACTAAAAAGACTGTAACGTTGAAAGATATCTACTTGATTTGACTCATTTGGACGCTGAAGCTTCATATTAGCTTCAGATAAACTTTGAAATACATTTTTACACAGAAGGAGGACTGTGGATTTTGTCCTTCATCACTTCCATTGTAAGGTCATTATGAAGGGATCTTCTAATGGTCAGTATGAACAGGAGGAATGATTTCAGCGAGAAAAACAGGTTTCAATGTTCATTTGGGCTCCTGACTGTTGTTTTAAGATTCACTCAAAATATCAGTGAAGTCACTGCCGACATGCTTGATATTTTAAGGTTATATGATCAAATCAAACACTTGTAAGGCTTTACTTTATTTATTGTGGCAGATTGACACAAACACATCCCATATTCAAAACCAGCAACACGTTCTGCTGATTAGTGATTCTTTTACTGTGAAAGATTGATACAGAGTCGAGTAGTCTGTTTCAAGCAAAACATCATAGACTGAAAGTTGGCAGGTTCTAAGTTTTGTTCACTTCTTTTTTTGATCAGATATTTCCTGATTTAAATCACTTTTCTTCATTTCTTACTGTATCTTTGGTAACTCAAATTCTCAAAACTCAACATTTAACAACTAAGTTTTGTGGAAAAGTATTTATACTCACGGTAAAAAGTAAGGTTTCATAATGGCATCAATATAAAAACAATCAAAGCATAACCAGCCCTGTTTACTATATTTAGGTTACACTGAACCTCGTTATATTCAGGTAACTTCAGGTAAGGGAGAGATAACTTTTGATTTGGTGTCCTGAACAGTCTTCACTCATCGTCTCTTTCAGGGCTGATGGACGGGAAACACTGCACTCTGCCTCACCTGACGGGGAAGACGTTTGTCTACAACGCAGCAGAGGAGCGGCTGGAGCTCTGCGTGGACACTGCCGGTCACTTCCCCGTCGGCCCCGAGGTGGAGGAGCTGGTGAAGGAGGCGCTGGTCCAGCTGCGCTCGGAGGCGGCCACCAGGGGCAGCAGAGAGGGGAGTCCGTCCCACGGCGTGCTGCGGCTGGGCAGTGGCGGCGTGGTGCGCAAGAAGGAGCAGCTGCAGAGCGTCACTGCCTTCCAGGGTAAAGGCCACTCTCTGGGCAGCAGCGGGGGCTCCTCCCCTCCAGAACACCGACCTATCACACGCCAGCACAGCAGCGGCGTGGACCTGAGCGCCAGCGTGTCCCGAGGCCCCCCGGACCTGTCGGACATCCCCGAGGATGCCACCAGGGAGCTGGTCCGCATGGCGCCGGGCTTCGTCACCATGAAGGACGGCCGCGGCGTGGACCCCAGCCTGATGGAGCAGCAGCGGAGGAAGCTGCAGGAGATGGTGTCCTCCATCCAGGCCTCCATGGAGCGCCACCTGAGAGAGCAGCAGAGCACGGCTGCCGCAGGGGGAGGGGCCAGCCAGGAGCGGACAGGCGGGACTAAGACGGGAGCCGGCCAGCCAACATCTGCCACCAACCACGAACCCCCGGCTGCAGCAGGTGCGGCGGAGGTGGCGGCAGCCAGCAAACCAGAGGGGAAGACGGAGGAACCGGAGGAGATGGAGAGCCAGGACGCCGAGCAGAGCAACGCCACCGAACCCATGGATCACTCCTGATCACTCTGCCGAGATCCCCGCCCCGCCTCCACCCCGCCCGGCCGGCATCTGTGGGTCGTAACGCCTCAGGTCGGATCCTAAAGCTTTGGTCTTCATCGTGTTTCGTTGTCTTTACTGCATGACTTAAGAGCGGGCCGACCGTCCTCACCTCTCTACAGACTCTGCGAGGGAAAAGTCGTGGATACATGGAGACACGATCCGTGCGATACATCATTGATACTTTCACACCGATATCACACTTGTGTTGCAATACCGAGGCTGCTGCTGTGTGTGTTTGAACTCTATGCACTTTGGTACACACTCTCATCTCAGCTGTCAAACTGAAAACTTCAGAATGCAGTAAAAAAAAAAAAAAATAAATACAGCGTATGATTGATTCCCGCTTTTTGAAAGAAGTTCTTTTGCCTTTTTCGTTAGGATAAGTTTCCCTCTTCAGTTGATGATGTATCGTAAACGACTGTCTTGCAGTATATCGCAGAGTCGCCCGTGTGGTGGTAGGATTGTATCTTTTATCCCTGAGATTCCCACCTGCAGACGTCTAATCTTCTCGCTATAAACACGCTTCGAGATCCGAGGATTTAAAAAAAACAAAAAACAAAAAAACAAACTCGGATTCATGTGTGAGACGCATTCCTGTAGATAGAAGAATCCTGTGAGTCTTAACCTGCCGTCAGGAGGAGGAGGAGGAGGAGGAGGAGGAGGAGGGGGGGAGAGCTGCTGCTGCTGGTGTGCCGGCGGCGTAACGTCCCGCGAACATGCTTCCGTCAAAAGTGCACGCTCTGAGAAGTGAAGTGCACCGGCCTCTCTGTACGCATCAACGCCTTCATCACCCGAATCCGCTTTCCCCCCCCCCCCCCCCCCCCCCACCCCCACGTCGTCCCGACTCCCGTGTTGTCCGAAGACTTCCGGATCTGTGTTTGCTCGACTTGTCCCGCTTCCTTCTCGACCGTCATAAAAGGGTCACCACTTAAAATTCACATTTATTATTCCAGTTTCTCAGCACACACAACGGTCACTGATGTGAAGCACCTGGTTCAGCCGCGGCTCCGGACCCGCCTGCGCCACCTGGAGGTAAGGAGAGTAACAGCTGCTGCGAGGTCGACGTTTAAAAAAGTGTTTTTGGAGTGAAACACTCAGCGAGCCAATAAATCAGCTCTGTCATAAATTCTACTTTTATGAAACTTCTACATTTTCAGTTTGTATGTTCATGTATGTTAACGGGACGGACACACAACCCCCCCCCCCCCCCCCCCCCCCGCTACCACCTCAATAATAAACATCAAGTAGAATTATCACCTTTCTGACAATGTCAACAAAATCTGAAAATGTAGAAACTTCATAAAAGTAGAATTTATTGCAGAGCTGTTGTGTTGGATCGCACTAGATCACAGCTAATAAAGTGCTCAGTGAGAGTATATTTTACATTTGAAACCTGTTTAAATATCAGATTTGTTTACCGCTGAATACAGTCATCATTAATATCAATATGTCTGCTGATTAGTAACAATAACTGTCAGCACAGAAATGCCAAAGACTAAGAAACCTTAAAGAACAGTGACGAGTTTGTTTTTCAAATGTAAAATGTCTCCTTGATAACCACGTTTAAATGTTCTTATTAAAACTATAAATAAAAAATAAAAAAAGACCAACAACATTTTGATTTTGGCCTCACAAATCCAATATTGATCTGGCTCCAAATGGATCGATGTAGGTGTTTAGTTTTTGTTTCTGAGTGTTTGAACTGTTGCTTGTTGATCCAACAGTTAATTATTTCTCCACATATTCACACTCAAGACTCTTTTATCTGATGGTAAAAACGACCCAAAGAGCTTCATATGAAGTCCTGTTCATACAGGTTTAAAGCACAAGCTGAACCGTGTTTCAGGTTGAGTTTTTATAATTAACTGGAGGTCAGTGTGACACGATGATCCACAAAAAAAAAAACCCTTTTTAAGCTGTGGTTGTAACACTAAACGTCAGACTAGCAGCAGCTGTTTCTGTCCTGTTGGTCTCTCTTTTTAAAAAAAAAAGCTAAAACACTAAAATAAACGTTCAATAATCTACTGAACTATAAAACCTAAACAACATGGAAGCTCTGTCAAAGCCTCGCGGGGAACCGTGGTTGTCAACATAATCATTCTTAAATGTCTTCATTTGATCCTAGAGGACGTAGAGGGAAACCTGGTGTCATGTCTGATGAAAGCAGGCTGCTGGTCTCATGAGGTGCTTCACATCTTAAAGAACAAGCGCCGCCCTGTGTGAGTGGATTAAGCACTCGTTAGAATTAATAAGACTTCCCAAATATCCAAATACTAAGAATTTCCTCAGTTGACTCATCATTTATTTCCTTTTTTTTTTTTTTTTTTCAAAAGAGACATAAACTTTTACTTCAGATGGAAGTTATTGAAATGCAGTAGCGAGCGACAAATTAAGGGGGAAAAGAAAGCAAACGGTGGTTAATTGTGGTTTAATTGTGAGTTATTTGTTTCTTTGCTTCATGTTTGAAACCTCCCATTAAAAAAAAAAACATGGCCAAAGAATTAATCAGATGAAAGTGTGTTGATCTGATATTTGGCCTTCGTGCTTCTGTCCTATGCAACAATCTCCACTGAACTTCCAAAAAAAAACACAACATAAACGTGATAAAATCATCTTCCTGTTGGTTTACAGTCACCACAGGGAGGCGCTAAAGAGTCTGTAAGACTAAATCACATTAACCTGATGTTTCACTGCTGAGAGATGATGATCAATGTCTCTTAAAGAAAACTTTTCCCAGTGTGGTGATAAAAAAAAAAAACTTTAACTTTGTGTCTTTATTTTATTTTTTTCTCTGATCTTTTTGGCCAAATATTCACCGTGTAGGAAGAAAAGCAACAAGTCACGCAAACAAACAGCTGCAGACGTCTTTATAAACATCTGGAGCTCCTGTAGTTTTAAAGCATCAGTTTGTGCCTCGTTTCATGATCAGTGTTTCTTTCATATTTCAGAAGCAGTAATTCACATTTATGCTCATATGAGTCACAGAAATTAGACGCTGTGTTTGTTAAAATCACACGGGAGTAAACGCAGCAGGTTGGTTAACAAAACTTATGTACGTTTGTGTGTGAAATATGTGCAAGAAATGTCCTCAAAGATTTTAATTATGCAGCTACAAACTGCACGATATGGCCAAAAGTATGTGGACAGCTCTGCTGATTTTATTTAGCTGCAAACACACCGATCAAAGGAATAACATGTTAAAGTGAACATGTTAAAAGCTTTTCATTTTTACTTTTGTCTCTTCTCTGTTTCATTTCATAAAAAAGATTTCCTGCAGACTAACAAAAAAAGTATAAGATGCAAAAACTATTTATTACATGTGCAAAAAAGTGACGCAGTGAAAAAAATTTAACAGGTAGTGAAACTGATGGTCAAGATAACTTACAGATCACATGACTCTGGAGACATACATACGCTGTCAGATGACCAATCAGGACGAGAGAGAAGTTAGAGGCAGAAAGTCTGCAATAAGCAGGTGAGCTAATCAGCTACATACTGCAGCTACAGTCACACAACCTGCAAGGAAACCATGGTAACAGACAGATGTGAGTGTGTGGACGCTGTGAGTTTGTCTCCAGAATTAAGTTCTCTGTAGGTTGTGCTCATGATGTTCCCTTGACTCCTCTGACTGTTTGACACTTTTTGCACATGAAAATCTTAAGAATCTTTTCTACTTCTTACAGCAAAAACAAACTTTGCATATTTGATAAACAACCTGCTTCTTGTCACATTTAAATTTAAATTCCTACGTCCCCCAGAGCTCCCAACACTATTAACTGCTCCCTTAACATTTCAGTTTTATTACATTAGAAAAGTTCGTTTACTTTCTAAATCGTCTCTTTGTGGAGAAGAATTTGAGTTTGAAACGTTTTTTTTTCATATTATAATAAAATAGAAGTTTTCAGGCTGCGTTAATTAGCGTTCAGGAGGCAGAAATCACACAGGAAGTTTTATTTTGGACTCCTGTGTGTGTGTGTGTGTGTTGCACACTGATTTTATTTTTTAATATCAAACATGATATGATTTATGTATGGATAGCAGACATTAAAAAAAATGTGAATAACATGTTAGAGTGGAAACAAGAAGACAAAGAAAAGACAAAACAAACATAAAACTAAACAATAAAATCCTGAAAATTACATCACCACAAATAAATACATAAATAATTACATAAATCCAAACATCAAAACAGCTAGGAGGACAGTTTGATGGCTGAACTAAACATAGAAATGACAATTTAATTATTCCATAAATAAATCCTGACCTGACTTTTTTTTTTTTTTTTTTTTTTCAACGCTGCTTCTTATTTTGAAAGAAATCAGCTGTGGATGATTCATGAGGAACCATAATATCCTGAATAACTGATGCTTATAAAGAAGTCTACAGCAGCTCTCCTGCACGGTTTGTTGCTTTTCTCCCACCAATGATCTCTTCTGGGTGTCGATTCAGAGCTTTAGAGTTTGATCTGAACCATGTGGACGTCCAGCTTTCAGCGTCTGAGGCCTCAGCAGTAAAACCGGAAGTCAGTTTACACTCGTGTGTTGCCAACAAAATGTTTTTCCACATGTCCATCTCGCTCTTGAAATGACTTGTTGGACGAACTAATCATCAGGCCTTAAAAAAATCTCTATATAATTTTACATGAAATCCCTTTTTATTTTTACATCAAGGTTCTTTTTTTAAAAAAAACATTGAACAGTTTTATTTTGAAATATCTTTAGTTGAACCTTTTGTTTTTGTGGCAAAAAAAAAGAGAAAAAGTAGCTCAGTTGTTGTCTCAAAATGTGAAACACAAGTCCTTTTGTGGAGTTTATTTTGCCGTTGAGGTGAACAAATTGAAGACTTAGCACTTTGTTTGAGAAAGAGAGGGAATGTTAGCGTAGCAGACTCGTGTTAGCTGTATGTGAGTCATCAGTCAGTCAGTCAGTCAGTCAGAGAGGAAACCGGTTCGGACGAATCGAAAAGGAAGAAAAAGTTTGCTCCGACGACACTGCTGTAACAGACTTGAAGTTTTTTCTTTGTGACTGCTGTACTAATGACATGAATTGTAATCCACTTGTATAATAGTATATATTGTAGTATATTTGGACCTGTACAGAAAACACAGATTGTTCAGTTCCTTTCAGTTCTTTTTTGTTAACTTCTCTCTCGTTTGCTAATAAAACATCGATGATACACGGCTTCGACATTGCTGTTTGCATGTGTGATGAATTTTCAACCCCAACAATAAAATCACTTCCTTCACTTGTTTTTGTATTTTGTCGTCACTGACAGATTTTTTCTGTTTGTCCG
Source organism: Thunnus albacares (assembly GCF_914725855.1). Taxonomy (NCBI): domain Eukaryota; kingdom Metazoa; phylum Chordata; class Actinopteri; order Scombriformes; family Scombridae; genus Thunnus; species Thunnus albacares. Next base: position 30,764,355 of record NC_058117.1, on the reverse strand, counting down.
TTTTTAAAGGTAAAAAAAACGTTTGTTTGTTTGTTTGTTTGTTTGTTGGCGTTGTTTGTCGTCCATAATCTCACAGTCTTTTATCGACGTATGAGTGTTTTTTTTTTTCTTTCTTCCAGACAGCTGTTGGTTCAAAGTTGTATTATTGTGGCAAATCTGAACCTAAACCAGCCGTAACTTTGACAACAGCAGCAGTCAGACTCTAAACTGCAAACTGAATTTAAGTCGGTGTAGATACAATATTTAAAGGATTCAGTGACTGATACTAAATGCTTTGAAATTAATTTCAATTCTAAAAAAAAAAAAAAAAAGTTAATATTTGTCTTAAGTGCAGCAGATGTTACCTTACAGGAACCTTTACAGAAATATTTTAAACTTTATTGATTTTATTACAAATTAAAGGCACCACAGAACATCTCATCAGCTTATTGAAATAGACATGAAATACATATATTGACTGACAGATGTAGAAAAAATATCATAAAGAATGATAATGAGGATTTAATCTAAGAAAAAAGGAAAGTGACAATAAAAATATATTTGCCTATCATTTTAAAAAAGTACATCGTGAAATAAGATGCCTTCTAAAAGAGCAAAAAATGCAAACTTAAATAACAAGATTTAATAAAGGAAATCCTAAAAGACCCAAATAATTTAATACTACAAATGATGATTTCACAAGCACCAAGTATATTATACAGACACATAAAATAATCATTTAACATAACATCACATAGCAACTGAGACATAAAAGAAGGCAGATTCTTGGTTTTCTGTAAAACTTGAGACTCATTGAAAGGGTTTTATAACATGATTTAATGTATTTAATTAAAGGGTGTCTTCTAACAACAGTCAGCAGTCAACAGTTTATCTGAAGCTAATATGAAGCTTCAGTGTCCAAATGAGTCAAATCAAGTAGATATCTTTCAACGTTACAGTCTTTTTAGTGCCAAAGTCCCTCTTTTTGTTACTATACTTCCACCTGCAGCTCAACAGGGAAACACTGTCCGAGGAAACACAAAGAGGGAATTTCATGCTAAAAAAGACTGTAAATGTGTCAGATATCCACTTGATATGACTAACTCAGACTGCTGAAGCTGAATATAAGCTTCACAGAGACTTTTAAATGACTGTGTGGACACACTGTGGATTTTGTCCTCCATCACTTCCATTGAAAGCACATTTGAAGGATCTTTTAATATCCAGTATGAACAGGAGGAATGATCACAGCGAGGAAAACCTCTTTCACTGTTCATATGGACACCTGACTGCTGGTTTAACACACACTTGAATAATTGTGAACCTGTCCTTTAAGTGTTTTTCCAGGTGTGACCACAGAGGGCGCTGTTGCATAGATGATTTTTATAAGTGGTTTCTTATTAATGTTATTCTGTCTTTAAGATAAATGACAGAAATGCCAAGTACCAGACAAAATTTGGATGACTTTTGAAAAAAAATGTAATAAATGTAATAAATCTAGCGTGGCATTTTTATAAAAGTGCCCTTCACAAAAAACAAACAAAAATCAACCAGTTGAAGAGACTTCAGGGTGCTTTAACATTTGTGAAACTGAAACACGACTGATTGATCCAAGAACATGTGGAGGAAATCAAACTCCTGAAGATGCAGGAAAGACTGCGACCATCTCATCTACCACGACATTTCTCTCCAGGTACTAATGTTTTACTGGTGGATACTGAATAAAATCTGTATTTATTTAAATGAATTTAAATTGTCAAACACTTGTTAAATTGTGAATGAAACTGCCGTTAAAGTCAAATTTTCATACCACTAATTTGATTTGAAAGACCCCTGAGATTTTAAACGGGTCTAGTTTTGAGTAAGTTGATGCTTTAAAAACCAAAAATCTGAAAGCGATTATTTCTATAACTTCTTTTTTTTCTGTAATTCTGTATTTCTAGCAGTGTAGGGAGACCAGTATGACTTGGTGACCAACAGTGTGTGAAAGACATAATGTAAGTTATTATAGGATATAGACGTGCAAAAACTCTTATATTAGCATTTAAATCACAGTCTTTGCTTCTGAGACTTAAGATTAAAGATGCAACGATTAATCGGCTAGTTGCCAACGACTACTATTAATTGTTTTGAGTCATTATTTTAAGAGGGAAATCAACAAATAACAAATTATCTGATTCCAGCTTCTCAAATGTGAATATTTTCTGGTTTCTTTAGTCCTCTATGACAGTAATATAGTTAAATATAGTCTATCTATCTTACACAGAATATTGATATTCAATGATCAGTGAATTAATTGATTAGTTGCCAACTCTTCAAGGATTTGTTATACTCACTCCAAATTGCCATTTTCATGGTCAAACTTAAGTAGAGCTGCAACTTTTTCTCGATTAATCAATCAGTGATTTGGTTTATAAATGTCAAAAAATGGTGAAAACAAAATTGTTGGTGATTAATTGGCAACTAATCGATTAATTGTTGCAGCACTACCTGAAACAATTAATCAATTATCAAAATAGTTGCAGGGTAATTTTCTGCCAATCGATTAATCATTGCAGCTCTAGTATTTTTTTTAATAATCATGCTGTTTGTTGATACTCTTTTCCTAAAACTGTCTTTAATCTTTTACCTGCCAGTCATGAATCTGAGCTGCACTAGGACCCAGAGCAGAGCGGTGCAGCTGTCACAGTCTGTGCAGTAAATATAGCAACAGCAGCGTGTTGATCTGAGCACTTCAGGGTCATGAGGAGACCTGAACTGCTCGGTTCAGCCTGAAACCTCCGTCCTCCGTCTGCAGGATCCAACGAGAAACACTTTGCTGTAAAAACCACAGAGAGAGATCATCATCCTCATCATCATCATCATCACCAGCAGCAGCAGCGGCAGCAGCAGCTTGAAGATCAGCTGACTGCTGGATGTGAGGGCGTCCTTGGTGAGGGAGTGACGTTCACTGACTGCTGACTCAATTGCTTGGTTTATTTAATTTATTTATCAGTCTTATTGTTTCTTTGTGTTTTTGCAAGTAAACTACACATCAGAAAAAGAACAAGCTCCTTTATTGATTAATTGAGTCGTTTTTTTTAAAGGTTATTTTTTTAAGTGATGGGGGACAAAATTCACAGTCTTCTTTCTGAGCAAAAATGTATTTAAAAAGTTTATCTGAAGCTAATATGAAGCTTCAGCGTCCAAATGAGTCAAATCAACTAGATATCTTTCAACGTTACAGTCTTTTTTTGTGCCAAAGTACTGAAAAACTGTGTCCTTTAATAATATTTGATAAGTACATATTGGCTTCTAATATTTTGTGGTTGGTAAAGAATGAATATCAAACATTTATAACCAGAATTGTGTCAGTTCTCTGGTGAACTGTAACAGCGACGATGTGTCTAAATGACCTCAAACGTTTCTGCTGCATACAGCACAAAAAACACACAACAAGCTCAGTGTTTGTCCTCAGGCAGCACTGAAGATCAGTTTTTTTTTTCTCTCATTTAATTAAATGTCAATTAACTGTTTGATTAATTGACTAATTGTTTACCTGCTGTCAGAGTAAAGAAAATGACTCACGTGCGTCTTTCTCTTCAGGCAGCAGTTCCCTGTGAGCCTCAGTGACTGAGTAAGGAAGCCTGTGAGGGTCAGTTCTCCAGGATGCTGCAGCTGTGTAAAGTCACCAGCGCTCTGTTCATCAGCAACGCTCGCTCAGCCTGCAGCGATGAGCTCATCCAGCAGGAGGCGGTGACGCTCTGCATCAACGTGTCCAAGCAGCAGCCGTTTCCCTCCTCCTCCGGCGTCACCAAGCTGCAGATCCCCGTCTACGACGACCCCAACGAGGACCTGTACAGCCACTTCGACCGCTGCGCCGACGCCATCCAGAAGGAGGCAAAGCGTGGCGGACGCAGCGTCGTCTACTGCAAGAACGGCCGCAGCCGCTCGGCCACCGTCTGCATCGCTTACCTGATGAAGCACCGCAAACTGACTCTGACAGACGCCGTACAGGTGAGCTTTGTTTGTTCTGATTGATTCAGTGAGGACGAGAGAAACAGGGATGTGCAGGTTTTCACCAAGCGGTAACCTCCAGGGCTGTAAAATGAAGCCACAAGCGGAAGTGCCACAAACTGCAGTTCCTTGAATGGCCACTTGAGGCTCCAAAAGCGAGTCAATCCCCATAGACCCCCATGTTAAAATGTCCAACTTTACAGCAGAAATAAACATGTTCACAGCCTGGAACAAAAAGTGGTTTTTCGTCTCTAAAGCTAATTTCCTCTTTCATGACAACTGTACGGGGGTGAATTTTTTTATAACTCATCCGTTTAAATTTTATTAAGCCGTAAAGTTCTGCATAATGAAGGACACGGCTGCTTTGAGTGACAGGTCCGCCAGCCGCTAGGTGGCTTGTTTCAGCCATTCGGCCCGCCTCTTTGCCCATTTTTGATTGGCTGGGAGTTAGGCAGCGTCACGCACTGCCAAGATGGCGACGACCGGAGCGGCTCACTTTGAGCTTCAAAACCGCTCTTCAGAAACCAACGCGTGACGTCACTGTAACTACGTCCATATTTTTATACAGTCTATGGTTTTCACGCTACAATTATCGTTGGTAGAATTATCGCGGTGAACGGTATTATCACGATAATCATTAACGTCTCTTGAAATCCTTCTATTAGCGCTAAAATACAATTAAACGATTTCACACCTGGTTCACATCGGATTCTATTCACTGAACAACCGTCTGTATGTTGCAGCTTTGTTGGACTTTGTTGGTTTGATAAGAAATATCATCAAAAACAAACTCAGTGAGCAAAAGCAGGTTTAAAGTTTAATACAGCTGACTGTAAATCACTTTAAATGCATCTCAGTGTCTCTTAGATTCTACACGTAGCTGTTAAACAAGCCAACAGGTTTCATAAATTCATTTGGACAAGAAAATAAAGACGAACAGTAAAATTATAATTCATCACCGTTTACAGACCCTCTGCCCGCTTCAGCTTTGACCTACTGTAACACAGACTGTCTGTTGATTGATGGATTACTGCAATATTTCAGGTGCGCTTAATTTCATTCTGACCTCCAGATAAAATGTTTTACATAATCTGGACCTGTCAGACTTCTTTGTAATCTCAGATATTAACGTGGTGAGGAAACATTATTATTACAGACAGAAATAATAGATAAAACTAAAAATATAAAACCCAAGTTATAGAAACTGGAATGACACAGTCTAATGACCAATCAAACAGCTCTGTGTGTTCCAATCAAAAAGAGTCACAAACCTGCTTTCTAACAGGTTTAGTTGACTTAAATTTACAGAACTTTGTGCTTCAGTCAGGACAAAGAAATAGTTTGAGACCCTGTTTTGCTCCACACGATGAGCTGTTAACTAGAAGCAGCCGCTGGTCGAAGGTCTTCTGTCAGATTTAGTTGAAGCTGAAGCTGAGAGTTTAGAAACTAAAGCTTTCATTCAAGCTGAGGGATCCATTGCCAAGGTGCCCCTGAGCAGGACGCTGACGGAGACGCTGTTCAGTGACGGTCACTGAGGGACTGGATTTATGCTCAAATGACACAACAAACCTGTCAATTCTCCTGAACTTCATGTTGAATTCATTTGAAATAGTAAATAGTAGATTAACCATCACCTGATCCCTGTAGGGTTGATAGGATGATTTCTTTTATGCTGTTTTCATTAGTTGTAATCAGGGGTGTCGCAATATACTGGTATTAAGGATAACCGTGATATATAAAAAATTAAATATTGATATCATGTCAGTAATACACACACACACACCTTGTGGATGTTTTGTTTATCAGTTCATCTGGTTGTCTTTTCACTATCCATTAGGTGTAATTGTTCTTGTTGTACGCTTCTGTACGTCTATGATTACAGACTCTTTCTCCACCTCCCTACACTCGTATTTTGATTTTTATCTAAATGAATCTAGTAAAATAAATGGCAGATGAATCGATAATGAAAATCCTGGTTAGTTGCAGCTCTAATACATACAGTGTCTGGGCAACTTTAAATAGTATAATAATAATAATATATTAATGCCCTTGTTTGCGTTTCTTTTCCCAGAGAGTGAAGACGGCTCGTCATGTGATCGATCCGAACCCCGGCTTCATGTCTCAGCTGCAGAGATACGAACAGGAGCTGAAGAAGAGACGAGGAGAAGCCGACTGACCGACAGAGACAGAGAGAGAGAGTGTCGATGTGAAAACAGCCAACAGGTGAACTCACACTGGAGTCTCTCCCCTCTGTGCACCTTCACGGTATATTAATCTGTTAACGTTTGTCTCTACAGAATCACATCTCCAGTTAGTTTTCACCTGAATCCTGTTTTCTCATCTCTTATTATATTTTCTGACTTTGACACAAAGGTAAGAATATTAAAAGCAGGATCAATATAAATATGGAAGTGAACAGAAACGTCTCCAGCAGACATTAAGGTCTTAATATTTACTTATTTTACTGTGAAGATTTTGAAAAGAAGATGTGATGAGTCTCTGAGACTCAGAGAAACAGAAAAATGTATAATAACTTTATTTGTATATCGCTTTTCTTAACATAGTCACAAAGTGCTTAAACAAAGAACATGAGGCAGTTAGGTAGAATAATGCAGCGTAGAGTAAAACTGGATAAATGAGATCAAATAAAAACAGAGTCCAGAAGATATGAAAGATAATAAGTAGACATTTAATAGAAAATACAGAAAACATGCATTTTAAAGCTCCATTCAGAAAGGCTGAACATCACGGGGGGGGGGGTTCTGGACGTCATGTGAACCAAATGACAAGATCTGGTTTTGAATAGACAGAACATTCAGCAGAAGAAAGCCAGAAGAGTTGAAGGTGAGAAAAAGATACTGTGTGCAGAACGTGTCTGAGAATCGTCTCAATCCACTGGTAGTTGTCTGTACATCATGTTACACTGCAAACAGGAACTGCTAACAGCTGATTCAGCAGACTTTTAATGGAGACTATTTGACAAAATGTGAACAAATCTGTTGTAAAAACGTCTCTGAAAGAGAACAGCAGCAGCTACCTGTAGCTGACGTTACAACAACACGTTTGAGGAGCTTTTATGGGGTCTTTTATGTTTTTGTGTCATCGTATTAGTTCCCAAACAGGCCGATATGTTCATCAGCATGTTTCCATCTGTCAGATCAGCAACATTTTTGTAAAAGAAGGAAAAAAAAAGAGAGATCCACTTTAAAATACAAGGACATCTCATTGCAGCTGTAATTATTACTGAACATACAGACAGCGACTGGATTAAAATCACTTCACCTCCCCTACAGACAGAGATGCTATCCGAATGGAGCTTTAGTAAAACATGTCGACTCAGAAAGTGTGAGAAGAGCTTTTTCTGCCGGTCAGAAACACACTATGTAACACATTATACTCTTTAAACAGGTCATATTTATTGCAGGGTTGTTTTATTTCTGTGCATTATATCTACAGGTGTTCCTGTTACTTTTGTCCAGCAACTGCAGTAAAACAACTGATGAGATTTTGGTCATTAAGATGAAAAAAAAAGATGTGAAAACAGGGCTGAAAAACAGTAAGAGATGTTACTTTTCTGCTGTCTGTCAGCCTAAATCTTTTGAACACTTTTCTGTGTAAATGCAGATGTTACTTGAATTTTTCTGTTGTATCTCCTTTAAAGGACCAGTGTGTAAGATTTAGAGGGCTCAATTGGCAGATATGGGATATTCATAATTATGTTTTAATTGGTGTATAATCACCTGAAAATAAGAATCGTTGTGTTTTCGGTCCTCTTCCACGGGGTCCGTCATGTTGCACCGCCATGTTTCTACAGTAGCCTCGACCGCACAAACCAAACACTGGCTCTGGAGAAGGAGGGGGGTGGGGGGGGGGGGGGGGGGGGTGGGGGGTATCCAGTTGGTTGCAATCTGCAACCTCACTGCGAGATGCCACTAAATCTACACACTGCTCCTTTGACACAAGGGGGCTGCAGTTCCACCTTCTACCTCTAGATGGAAGCATCATCAAGCAAAACATGCAGTGCGTACGTTTAAGTTTCACAATGTTCAAAGTGTTCCTCTGCAGGCAGGGTGAGATAGACAAAAAATAAATAAATAAATAAAAATGGAAATGTAATCTGATCTGAACCTTTAAACCTTCATTACCTTCAGCTCAGCATTTAACATCCTGACTCTAAAGATGAATAAAAGCACATAAAAGTCATGCGACAACATAAAGTCCTCGTCCTGCAGCAGCTGTTGTTTGGTTCGGTATCAGGTGTTATCCTGTGAACCTGATGACCAGAGCAGACCTGCATTCTGACACCACAGACAGGAAGTAACCTGAGGAAACTGTGACTCACTGACCGCAGGTTTTAATGTAACACGAGTCTGTTAGAAAGTCAAACAGAGATTCTGAACTGAAGGTTTTTACTGTCAGTCTCACCTCTGCAGTCAGTTGGATATGAAGAGTTTTGCCCCAGAAAAGAACATTTAAAGGTGTTTAAACTCGTCTGTTTCATTATCTATACTAAGTAAATATAAGTAGTAAGAGCTGCAACAATTTATTAACAGTTTATTAATCGACAGAAAATTAATCACCAACTTTTGAGGACTGATTAATTGTTTGTTTTTTAAGCAATATTGTAAATATTCACCACTTCCAGCTCCTGAAATGAGATGATTTTGTGATTTTCTCTGTCATACATGACAGTAAACTAAAAATCTTTTGGACTGTGGGTGGAATTAAATGAGCAGTTAACGTGGTATTCTGGTATTTCCCCGTCAGCCCTTAAAGGATACAGTATGTCTGGTGATTTTCTGGTGATGTCTGAGAAAATCACCAGACTGATCCTTTAAACACATGTAGATCATGTGTTCAGAGACCCAGTCAGGACCATATAACGGTCTGTTCTGTTTCATTGATTTTAATCAGTCCTTGAACTATTGATTTGAATCTCCTGGCGTCGGAATTGTTAAAAATTGTACTTTTTAAAATAGTTTTTCTCCAAAAAGTTTAAGACTGCTGTTTTTTTGTTTTAAATACACCGTATGCAGGTAATAATAATAATAATAATTAGAGACCTTATCTTGTAATTATTACACAGCTTACAATTTTTCAAAAGTGTCTTAAAACATCAGTCAGGTGTCCATATGAACAGTGAAAGAGGGTTTTTCTCGCTGTAATCATTCCTCCTGTTCATACTGGATATTAAAAGTAGATGTGAATATGAGGCTTCTGTTTTGGTCACATCAAGTGGTTAAGACGGACTTGAGGAATTGTTAAAACTATCCTTTAATATGAGGCTTCAGATGTCTGAGTTACACAGATCAAATGAGAAACTTCCAAAATTGTTTTAGTATAAAATTCCCTCTTTGTCTTGCACGCATGCAAACTTAAAAAGGAAACTCTACACTAAAAGACTCGTGATTTGATTAATTAAAACTGTTTAAAAGACTCAGATTAGTCTTAAAGAGCAGTGTGAACAGGAGGAATGATTACAGCAAACTGACTACTGTTAGAAGACAGACATGAGATGTTTTCCTGCCAACAACTGGACTGCTGTTGTGCAGTAAAACACAGTGAATTGAGAAGATCTTTAGTTTTGTTGTACCTAACCTTTACCTTTTTATTTGTACATGACCTTTGTTGACCTGTGGAGAAAAGTGCTAGATCCTTTAAGCCTTCAGTTATAACATCTGGCTTTAAACAGGCACTAAATTGTGAATATAACATTTTTATTGCATATACACTAAAAAAATAAATTCTTATTTTATCAACCTATACATGATTAATGCTGCAAGAAGCCAATAGCACATATTTAAGACATAATCTCAGGTTAAATAATTATAAGTAGAGTAAATCTGCTGTGAAAATGTATTCAAACTGCTTTAGAAACTAATATCAGCAAGATGTTGAGATCCTGATTTTACAAAGTGATGTCAAAGCTGCAAATCGCTTTAAATGTTTCATGTCTAATGTGTCATTTTAAAGCAGTTGATAGTTAAATATTCAGTGTTGTCTGATCATACTGGGGGTAACAATGATTCATTTTAAGCCTGGAACAAGTGACTGTGGATATAAACGCAGGATCAATGTGTGTGTGTGTGTTGAAGTGTGTATCTCAGGTGTATCTTCTTGTTGTGTGGTGCTTAATTAACAGCAATAATTCAGACTACACAGATGTCATCGTGAACCACATCAGACCTCAGTATGTGTTTTAATGAGTCTGTGATGATGAAACAAACAGACCTGCTGTGTTGAGCATTAGCAGCTAAAACTAAACTTGAGAACATTTTAACATATATTTTAACTCAATATGACGCTCTGTCCCTTTAAGACTCTGCTACTGTACAAACATTAAATGTCTGTCAGTTTTATTCTTGAAAAATGAAATAAAATTCAGTGTCCGTCACTCAATAATCAGCTCTGTGTATTCTGTGGAACTGCTTATGTGGTGATTTATGATTCATTAGAAAGTGGTTTGTTTTAATAAGACTGAGGTGCTGAGCGGAAACATATCACAACCTAAGAGGACATCAGAACAGCTGGAATTAGTGGGCTTTTTAGGAATAGAGGAATAACCATTTTAGCCAATTAAATTTGCTTCTCAAGGTTTAGAAAACCACCAACCAACCACAGCCAAGCCTGTGGTGGAGGAGATGTTACTGTAATTGGAAGCAAACTCAGCAACCCACAACTTTCTCCAACAATAGGCTCTTTTCACGGCAGACATAAGACACTAAGTACACTGACTCATTTCACATGTCTATGAGTTGTTAACAGCTCCACCAAATAGTGATTTTTCCCTCTAAACTTCTCACATGCTTTCATTTCAATAAATGTTCAAATGATCCAATATTTCAGCAAAAATCAAAGATTAGAGAAAAAGTCCAAAAACTGAAAACAGATTTGTGTATCAGAACTTTGTTTTTTCTTCTTTCCTCTCCCATTAATCATCTCACCACCCCTCAGATTTATCTGCTGACCCTTTGGAGGGGCCCGACCCCTAGGTTGGGAACCACTGGACTAAACTAGCTAACTGTATATAAAGTAGTGTAAACTAGCTCCACCTCCAGCAGCTACAACAGTAACATGCTGCTCTAACACTGATGCTTCACTATTAATAATCTAATGATGTCATATATAATAATATATCAGTCAGAGGGACCAAACCACTACTTTTACTGCAATACTTTAACTACATCAAGCTCATAATACTTATGTACTTTTACCGCAATACTTTAACTACATCAAGCTCATAATACTTATGTACTTTTACTGCAATACTTTCACTACATCAAGCTCATAATACTTATGTACTTTTACTGCAATACTTTCACTACATCAAGCTCATAATACTTTTGTACTTTTACTGCAATACTTTAACTACATCAAGCTCATAATACTTATGTACTTTTACTGCAATACTTTAACTACATCAAGCTCATTAGACTTATGTACTTTTACTGCAATACTTTAACTACATCAAGCTCATAATACTTATGTACTTTTACTGTACTATGTACTGGAGGATTTTTCATGCAGGACTTTTACTTGTAATGGAGTATTTTTACACTGATGTATTGGTACTTTTACTTAAAGCTATAATATGTAACTATTCAGCATTAAAATGTCTAAAAACGACTAGACCTATGTCATATATTTTGTTGAGTTGTGTACTTACGTTATACTAAATGTTTCCAACAATTTTCAAACCCAGAGAAATCTGTAATTTTAATCAATGTAACAGTCTGTTTAATTTGATTGCCTCGTTATTGGCATCATACCTCCTCTACCGATGAGTATACACACACAAGACGATGATCATCTTGTTTAAAGGTTTATATGTGAAACTTCCCCTTTGATTTTCCTCCTTTTTGATTGTGTTGTCTTTTCTGCTGTAGGCATCAATACTAATTCTGACCAGTTACTCGGCTGAACTTGCCAGCATTTATTAAAAGGTTTTTGGGGTTTTCTATTTTTCTATGTATTTTTCTATATAGTAGTTTTTATAATATAAACAATATCATTAATTGTTTTTTGTTCTTTTTTATTCTTTTATGTGATTCATGATCTATATTTGATTCAACTTTTGTAGTGTTGTATTTCATATGTGCCTGTATAATATTGATCTTGATGTTTCCAATTGTTTTTGCCCTTTTTCACAGAGGCGTGCTCTGTCCCCCATGTGGGAGTATCAGACAGTGTCGTCCAGCTCTGCTCTGATTGGACCAGCTTGAGAGCAGATTGACTCTCAATCATGCAGATCACACTCATCCTGAGTGATGAATGCATTTGTGCCTACATATTGCTTGTCCTGCTTTGTGGTGGTGATTTGACGATTCCTGATGAAGATCTCTGATAGACCGAATCGTTGCTCAATTAAAATTGCTGGGAGCTACTAGCAGAGTGTGTGGATCTCTAGTCTGATTCTTACTATGCAGTTTTTTTTTTTGGACCACATCACTAAGGTGGCTCAATTGAATGACACTGGTGGTGAAAAAGGAAAGCAAAGCCTCTTGAGAGTAAATCAGTTTATTTAACAAAGCGTGTCACATTCCTACTGCACTGAGGGCCTTTATGTGGGTTTAACAGACCAAACTAGGTGAGCTGTTGGGGTTGGAGGTGGGTTTAGACACCATGGGGTTGTTGTGGATTATGAGCTCTGTCCCATTCTTCACGCACTCCGTTGATCCAGTCGTTGTAGTTGGACACCTTAGTGTAGATGCCCAACTTGTCCTCCATCCCACAGCCCTCGCCCCAGGACACCAGGCCCACCAGGAACCAGGTGTCTCGGTAAAGGGTGACCATCGGTCCGCCGCTGTCCCCCTTGCAGGTGTCCTTTCTCTGTCCGAGGATCCCGGCGCAGAGGAAGTTTTCAGAGATGTTATGGGACATCTGGCTGGTGCAGATGCTGTGGCTGACCAGCGGCACTTTGATGACGTTGAGTGCCGAGCTGTAGTGGTTGCTGTCCAGGCTGTCACTGCCCCAGCCGGTCACCACGGTGATGGTTCCGTTCAGGTGTAACACCCGCTCAGCCATCTTGCGCCCCGGCAGGCAAACGGGGACGATGTACTTTGTGGTCGGGGCGGGAGTCTCCAGACGCAGCAGGGCGATGTCGTTGTCGACCATCTCTCTGTTGTAGTAGTTTGGGTGCTTGAAGGTTCGTTTGACCCTTAGAGTCACCTCGGTGCCTTCTTCTCTGAAGCGCTCGTAGTCACCTAAAGAGACAGATCACAGAGTTCTGGATCCTCATGGAGGAGGAGGTTTTCTTTTATGCAACTGAGATTCAGCATTTTTTTAAAGGTTCAACAAAATCAGACAGGAAAATTACAGGTAAATTTAGGGGAAATTTGAGAAATAATTTGTGCACTTAATTCTTTAATTAATTCATAATTCTGAGAGAACAAATGACCTAATTTGCTTCTTGTATGTATTAAGAACATTTACAAACTACTTAATTTGTTTACTCAATCATTCTTTTCATGAATTGATTATCCCAGAGGAGGTGACAGGAGGCATAGAGCCGTTCAAGTGAAGAGAAACATTGGGCCACATGGAAGAATATTTTTCTACACCTAACGATTTGTTGAGGTTTACTATTCAAAGTTGAATTCAACAAACAAATAACGGCACAAATTTGTATGTTGCTCATTTGGACATGTTGTTTTCTTTCTGCTAAGTCTCATAAAAATGTTCCCAAAGAGTCAAAAGAAGAATTTGAGTTCGCTGCTGTCAGAAACCATATTACAGCCTACAGTAGGTGATGTTACACTGTCACATGATACTGAGAGACTGCAGGAAGAAAAATATAGTGTTTTCCCCCCCCGTGAAGAAGGACAAACCATCTGTTAATACACGGCTCTTGCATGAGGCTCGTTGAGCCATGTTTTGCTGCAGAGATTTAATAACAGTAATAAAGTTTTTGATAATAATGTCATGGATTCTTGGCTCAGTGTTTTGAGTGTTTTAGTGTCTGCAGACTGAAACTCACCCAGTCGTACACTGAATTTCAGGTTATTGTCGAGGCAGTGAGCAGCTGTCAGCACCCAACTCTCATCGATGAGGACGCCTCCGCAGTGAAAACGCCCTTTTGCGTTCAGCAACAGCACCTGCACACAAAAACACTCCTGTAGAACCTCATTTTTTATTATTTTTGCACTATACATTTAGTTCTTATAGGCCTACATACTAAACAAAATTACTCTTTGTTTCTTTTTTCAATACAGCCTGCTATGAGAAAAATTATTCATGTCTCCGCCCAGTTACTGCAGCTACAATCAAGCGCAGATGTCCAACAATAAACTGATATAACACCTACATGTGTCTCATGTTTCACCTGTAAGACTCGTGTTTTAATGCTGTTGTTTGTCATCTGTGATGTGAAAACATCAGACTTCCAAAGTCAGAGAAATAAAAAGTGTGCTTCATGGTTTTAGTTCAGTTATAACATTCAAGCGCAGCATTGAGCGTCTCTCCTGATTGGCTGCTGACAGCTGAAGAGTCGATCACACTGGACGGTAGAGACACTGGTATGACTGTTTAAACAGGAGTTTAGCCGACGTCACTGCATTTAACACCAGAGCTGAGAGCATCAGTCGGAGCAGGAAACAGTAGCTCTGTGTCAAGCTGTCCTTTCAAAGTTAAGTATTTAGGTCATCTAGAGACAAGAATCTGTAAAAGTTTACAGCCCATCATGTTGTCATGCTGAGTGGACGTAGCCACCGTGATGTCACCCGTTGGTTTGTGGACTTCTGTTTTGAAGCATGGATTTCTAAAGAGACCTGGATACAGCGTCGGAGCTCTTCTAGACTTCCCAAATGTTATTGGACCCAATGGGTCGTTTCAACAAGTTGTGACGCTCAAAAAAATGTATCCACCATTTTGCAGCCGCTCCTTTTCCTTTATGATTATGTGAAGGAAAAAGTCCTTTTGGGCCCAATGGCATTGCGTGACCTACCCAGACGTTGTAATTACACAGTTTGGCCACTTTGTCAAATTGGCTACAAAGCCAACACAGTTTACAGTTTGTGATTCCTCTGAATAATATTTATTAATTACCCGCATCAGAAACGCAACATCACTTCCTTTTTCAGAAACGCACCTTTACTGACATAAATGACGAAACTGTGTGTGAAGTGTCCAGTGTGTGTTGTACTTTAGTTTTCCCGTCTGTTTGCATCTCAGAGGAGCAGTGACAGTAAAACTTTGTTACCTGCCATGGACTCTCCCCCTTCTTGCCCACCTCCCCTCCCACCATCCAGGGCTGCAGGCCGTCCTTCGGTTCGGTGTACGATGACCTGTCGACCAGCAGCTGACCACAGGATGAGAAACCTGCAGGGAGATTTGGTTCATTTAATCTCTCCATTGTTGATATTTACACAGCCCAATAAGTACTGCTCTCAAATTTATAATTCAAGCGCACAAATTAAGCTACATATAACAGGAAGCTTTATCAGCATTTTAACATGTTTAAACCTGCAATAACAGATTTTTGTCCCTTTGGATGCAGCAGAGACAACATTACACATAAAAAATACAAATTAGAGAGTTTCTGTACATGAATAAAGTAATTAAAGAGTATGAATTCCTAATTGATGTGGACTAATTAAGTAATTTGAGAGCACAAACTAGATACAAAAAAATCTTAAAATAAAATAAAGCTGTAAGCAGCGTTGAACAGGCCCTTGCCATCAGGCCGCAATGCAATTGATGGTCTTCTGTCACGGACATGTAGATGTCTTCAGACCCGGCCTGTTTTCAGACAGTGCAAGAAGGAGATAAACATCACTTACTTTGTTCACTATTATGCCTGCTGCTGGGGCTGCTTCACTGAAATTTCGTAGGGGGCGCTATTCAGCCAGTTTGCATCACTGATGGAATATTGTCATGTGGACGTGTTCAGGCCGGGAGAAGTTTGGTGCACACTGGAGCATTTACGATAAAGTTATAGCAACTTCCTCTGTCATGGCGAAACATCAAATCTCAACGGTGTGAGAATTTTCTGAAGTGACATGTCTGTCTTGCTCACACCTGTGTCATCAAAATCATGCAAGTTTTGGGCCCATTCACTTGAATTTCAATTGGTAAATTGAAAACTCTTGATGAGTTTGTGTGTAAAACAAATTAATTTCCCAATTTTCATCAAGTCTATTTTTAGAAAAGTAAAGTCTTTTGACCCACATGACCTGGTCAAAGTTTGATTGAAATGTGTACTGTCAGGTGTGTAGGTGTGTGGAGGTGTGAGGGCCCGTTCAACACTGCTTGCAGCTTTCATTTTTAAATGCATCCCTTATTTTAGGCTATTTGAAATGAAAAATACCATTTATTTATGATTAGAGTACTTATTATTTATATCATCTGTGCATAACTGAATGTCAGTTTCTTTCATATTGTTGGTGTATATACTCACCAGCCATTTTATTAGGTGCACCTGTTCAACTGCTTGTTAACGCAAATATCTAACCAGCCAATCATGTGGCAGAAACTCAATGCATTTTGGGAATGTAGACACGGTCTAGACAATCTGCTGAAGTTCAAACCAAGCATCAGAATGGGGAAGAAAGGTGATTTAAATGTCTTTGAACGTGGCATGGTTGTTGGTGCTAGACGGTTGGTTTGAGTATTTCAGAAACTGCTGATCTTAAGAGTTTACAGAGAATGGTCCGAAAAAGAGAAACTACCCAGTGAGCGACGGTTTTCTGGGTAGAAATGCTTTGTTGATGGCAGAGGTCAGAGGAGAATGGCCAGACTGGTTCAAGCTGATAGAAAGGCAACAGTAACTCAAATAACCACTCGTTACAACCGAGATATGCAGAAGAGCATCTCTGAATGCACAACATGTCAAACCTTGAAGCTGATGGGCTACAGCAGCAGAAGACCAGACTGGGCACCACTCCTGTAAGCTAGGAACAGGAAACTGAGCCTACAATTGGCACAGGCTCACCAAAATTGGACAACAGAAGATTGGAAAAATGTTGCCTGGTCTGATGAGTCTGATTTCTGCTGCAATATTGAGGTTGTAGGGTCAGAATTTGGTGTAAACAACATGAAAACATGGATCCATCCTGGTCTCCATAGTCACCAGATCTCAATCCAGTAGAGGATGTGGTGAAATGGGAGATTCGCATCATGGATTTGCAGCTGACAAATCTGCAACAACTGCGTGATGCTGTCATGTCAATATGGACCAAAATCTCTGAGGAATGTTTCCAGCACCTTGTTGAATCTATGCGACAAAGAATTAAGGTAGTTCTGAAGGCAAAAGGGGGTCCAACCCCGTACTAGCAAGGTGTACCTAATAAAGTGGCTGATGAGTGTATACATTCACACCTCACATCAACTGTATTAATTTTTATATGCATTGAATCAGTGGCCGGAGGCCAACCAATCGGCCCGTTCCGAACAGGCACATTTTGAACAGGCACTGCGATACTCACCTGACGTCCACATTGACACCAGTTGAACTAAATGTCATGTTCTCACCTTTCGTTTTACATTTCTTGGAGTCTTCGTCCAGTGTGTATCCATTCACACAGCTACAGGTCCTCTTCAGGCCGTCTGCACTCTCTGAACACTCGTGGTCACAGCCGCCGTTGTTGACAGAGCAGTTAGTCGCTGTTTGAACTGAAAAATAACAGACGACAGGCATATTTACATCAACTTTTACACATATACAGTGTATCATCACAAGTTTTAGTAGGAGCAAAGTTGTTGTGGTGTGACTGGTGGATCCTCTGTAAGAGAAATCTAGCAACAACTAATTTTAGAGATTATTTATTGTGTGATACACAAGCAGTGGTGGAAGACGTATTCAGATCCTTCACTTAAGTAAAAGTACCAATACATCAATGTAAAAATACTCCATTACAAGTAGAAGTCCTGCATGAAACATCCTACTACAGTAAAAGTACATAAGTATTATGAGCCTGATGTAGTTAAAGTATTGCAGTAAAAGTACATAAGTATTATGAGCTTGATGTAGTTAAAGTATTGCAGTAAAAGTACATAAGTATTATGAGCTTGATGTAGTTAAAGTATTGCAGTAAAAGTAGTGGTTTGGTCCCTCTGACTGATATATTATTATATATGACATCATTAGATTATTAATAGTGAAGCATCAGTGTTAGAGCAGCATGTTACTGTTGTAGCTGCTGGAGGTGGAGCTAGTTTACACTACTTTATATACAGTTAGCTAGTTTAGTCCAGTGGTTCCCAACCTAGGGGTCGGGCTCCTCCAAAGATTCAGTAGATAAATCTGAGGGGTGGTGAGATGATTAATGGGAGAGGAAAGAAGAAAAAACAAAGTTCTGATACACAAATCTGTTTTCAGTTTTTGGACTTTTTCTCTAATCTTTGATTTTTGCTGAAATATTGGATCATTTGAACATTTATTGAAATGAAAGCATGTGAGAAGTTTAGAGGGAAAAATCACTATTTGGTGGAGCTGTTAACAACTCATAGACATGTGAGAAGTAACTAAAGCTGTCAAATAAATACAGTGGAGTAGAAAGTACAATATTTCCCTCTGAAATGTAGTGGAGTGGAAGTATAAAGTAGCATCAAATGGAAATACTAAAGTAAAGTACAAGTACCTCAAAACTGTACTTAAATACAGTACTTGAGTAAATGTACTTTCCACCTCTGCGTACACGTGTAACCAATCACATGGACCATTAAGACACATTTGCAGTGGTGAAACATTTGTCAGACAAGAACAGAACTTCTTACATATAACAATTATATGAGTATATACAAGTTTTAGAGGATTATTCATTTATCACATTGAAAAACACTTGTATGAAAGCAACAGTAGAAAATTGTGATGATTTGGAGCAGCTGGTTCTCTTTCATGTCCACTCTAAAGATAAACATGAATTGAAACACCCAGTAGTGAAAGTATAAAAATTCTTCAAGTACATAATAAGTATAATAATACAAGTAAAAGCCCTGTATTAAAAAATAAATTACAAGTATTTTCAGATAAATTTACTGTGATTAACAAAAGGAAAAGAACTGTAGAACTCACCAATTTCATAGTGATATATACAGTATATATTTTATTTTTGGATTATTATTATTATTAATATGGAGGTGGCATTTGACTGTTGCAGCTTGTGGAGATGGAGCTACTGTAGTTTTGGGTAGTTCAGTCAAACTCTGGCAAAAAACAAACTTATTTTCTTAAAACAAATGAAAAATATGAAAAATAATCTGCTCTGAATCAGAAAGAGTTCCTCCATCTGTTTGAACCTGTGACAGTATAAGATGTGTTGCTGCACTACAATTATGATAAATTAAACTTGATTTTAGAAAACACTGACAAATTAATCTGCTGTCAAAACAGGCTGGAATATTTTTATTGCACCAGTGTTTCACGTTTTGAGAAAATAAGGAGTTGAGACTCAGCTATACAGTAAAGATTTGATAAATCTGCATAACTAGTACTTTTACTTTTGATACTTAAAGTACATTTTGATGATAATACTTCTGTACTTTTACTTAAGTAACATTTTGAATTCAGGACTTTCACTTGTATTGAAGTATTTTAGACGACAGTATTTCGACTTCTACTTAAATAACGGATCTGAATACTTCTTCAATCACTGTCACAAGCTAATTATAGATTTTATTTGGAACATTTATAGCTGTTTTTATTGCTCCTTCATGTCCGTTCTGTTCTTTCAGTCACGAACAGATTTAATTTATTTTATTTGTGTTACTATTACTTAATTATTTCTACATGTTGTGAGAAAGGACGTCCCGTCTCTCTCTCGTATCCCTGCTGGGAGGAGCTGAGAGATGAGGAATAGATGTGAGTGAGGGACACGAGGAGCCATGTTTGCTAAATGGAAAGAACCCACAAACTCACGATGGTTACAGTATTTTCCCTCATATCCGTGGTCACAGTTGCAGCTGTAGGCTTGGTACAGATCCACACAGACTCCATGAACACACATGTTGGATTCACACTGGTTCCCATCTGAAACACAGCCAGGTCAAAATGAATATACATTTCCCACAATGCTCTGCAGGTGCCGCTCAAAATAAGGCTACGTTCACATTACATGCTGAGTGGCCCAAATCCGATTTTTTTTTTTTTACCTCCAAGTGACTCCGATCAGATTTTTTCACAGAAGTGTCAACAAACCAAATCAGATTTTTTCATATAAGATTTTTGACACTTTCAGTAATGCTTTATTTTACATGTCCTTTAATTTTATTATAATTACCTGGAAATTTGCAGGTATTTAACGGTTAATTATTTAACTGACAGAAAATACTCAGTTGTCAGTGGTAGTTATGTGTGTCAAACTACATTTTAGCACATTAGGTTGTTTCTTAAAAACTCTGTAATGAGCACATTTCCCATATTCTAAAATAGTACATAACTCTTTCAAAGAAATGTCCTAAGAATGAACAGTTACACAGCAGCTACTTTTAGGAAATTTCTGGAAAACCCTAACATGCTAATATATCGATTGACACACAAAAATACACACTGAAAACTGAATATCTTTTAGTTAATACATTTGTACCAAACTGCAGCACTGTCTTTGCAAAATGTCCTAAAGAATAACCATGAAATACCTGCAAATTACTCAGAAGATTTCTAAGAAATTAGTTAAAAATTAAAGGACTTATAAAATAAAGCGCACCCACACTTTCACATGCGGTCCTGGATCTGATTCATATCTGATCTCTGACTATGCACGGTGGGTCAGTTTCTGTCTCAATGAATTTACTAAGCTCTGTCCTGCTGATAAGATTACTGATTATTGCAGCTGTTCTAATAAACATTGCCTCTCTCCAAACTTCTGTTTGTTTGTTCCACAAGCACATGAGCCTCCGAGCTGGGAGCTCCTCTCTCTTCTCTCCTCCTGTCCTCTCAAGCATCTCTTGCTGCACATCTCTTCTGTGCCCAACCTTTAATTTTTGTTCTCTTTGATGAATCAGAGCCAGATAATTACTCTGCTGAAATACGAGAAGAAGCAGCAGATCCTGCATCAGGCTTTCTCACAACTTCTCTCTATCATTACAGAAACATTTACACAACAGAAAATACAGTTTTTATGAAAACTTGGAAATTTCACTCATCTTTTTTAATGGACATAAAAGCAAGTGGACAGAAACATACTTTATGTTGTACTGTACGTCATACAGGAGGAGGCTCAGTGTTTCATACTGAAAGAGAAGCTTTTCTTACCCGTGTACACCGTCCAGAACTCCAGCTGTAAACACACAAAACAAAAAGTTAAAGTCTCCCTCCACTCAAAAAAAAAAAGTTTTTCTTCTTGCTCCTTAGTTTGATGTTTGAGCTTCACTGTGCAGAATGATTTACGTGCAGTGAGTTAATTTCCACATTCATCTGCTGAAAGTGGAAAGTTTCCCTGAGCTCACTGAAAAATCTGATTTTTTAGGGGCGGGCCTACAAACAGGATTTATGACATCACAACTAGTTTAGAGCCAATCATGGTCCAGTATTCAACTTACAAGTGTGATGTGGAAACTTGAAGCCTCCAGTGCACAAGCACTGAGAATAACCTTAAAGTGAAGTAGGAGAACATTTGAAATGAAATATATTTGCATATTCATAGAGTGTATTATTTTTAATGAGTCAGAAGTAGTCGATGTCATTTAAAAGGATCTTAAAGTGCGTCTGCTTTTTGGTGGGGAAATCATATCAGACACACATTATTGTTCTAAGAGTATTTTTATATGCCTTAATGTATGTCTGGAGGGATCAGGAACTGTTGACTTCACATTAATACTGAAAATCACATGAAGGACCAACAAATATTCATCCACTGCAGACAGAAGAGCAGCCAGAGTTTCTGTTTAATGGGAGTTTCTCACATATCCAAAGCCGGCCTTTCACTCGGCATGAGGCCTGAATCTGCTCCTCATTCAGTCTCGTCAACAAACATCCGTTATAACGTTTGACTGAATAAACAGCCCTACTGGTGAGACTGTAACCATTAACATTAATCCAGTAATAACATGTCAATGGTAATGACACTGATTAACAGCGGACTACATTTCCTAACGCGTATAAAAAACTTCCATACAAACCCTCAGGTGGTTCAGAAAAGCAGAGCTCATGGTGAAAAATTCTTATATTTAGTATTTGCTGCTCTGTGGCTGCAAACATCACCAGTTTTGTCTTTCCATGTATATTTCCTTCACTGTGAATTGATGTGACCTGTGCTCGATGTCTCAAACTCATGAAATAAACTTGAATTAGTCTGATCTCATCACTTATCTTTATGAAACAGATTACATCCTGTTTCAGTTTTTTAGGCTCATTCAAGACAGACTTATCACTGTAATCGTAGGTCAGACTTATTTAAACCTCTGTTATAAAACAGAATTTCACAAAAATAAGACAGATTTAAATAAATAAGCCTGGTTCTGGTGGTAATCCTGCTTTATGAAACACTCCTCTAGTCAGAAGATAGACTGTTTGGCAAATCACAAAAAACACGTAACAACAATGTGCAAGATTATTTGAGGGCTAAATAGGTGAACAGTAGAGCTGCAACAATTAAATGAATCAATTAGTTGCCAACTATTAAATGAATCCCAAACTATTCTCATAATCGATTAATTATTTGAAGTCATTTTGAGAGAAATGTGAATGTTTTCTGATTTCAATGACAGTATATTTGGTTTGTGGGAAACAGTTATCAAAATATAGACTTTTTATAAACCAAAAAACTAATCAATTGAATATAAAAATAATCATCAGATTAATCAACAATGAAAATAATCATTAGTTGCAGCTTTAGTGAACAGCTGCAAATATGAGATATGAACAGAAGGTTAAAGCTGCCTGAACATGAAGTAAAATATACTAAATATACTTCATATCCTTGTTACTCATTCTCCAAATCATCTATCAGTTCTTTGATGGATTTTCTACCTTCCAGGCAGCTGTTCACGCAGAAACCTGCTGCAAATAAATGAATTACCATCAACATTCAGTAAACTCAGGTCATGAACAGGACCTTGAAAGCATTTCTTTAATGCTACCTTCAAGGTAACTCGGACATCTGGGATTTCAGAGTCGGGTGCAGAACAGCAACCAGCATGAACAAATAAATGCTGAACATCCTTGAATGTGCCACCAAGAAGACTTTAGAGAACAACCTGCATGTTGGATCATTTATCTGCAGCAGCAGCTCTCATGTTTCTGCAAGTAGAGTTTTTTCACAGCGTTCTGAAATGAACTGAAATCAAGCTGAAAACATGTAGTCCACTTCTGAAAATAGTCATAAATGATGTAAAACATTAATAATTTATATACATTTTTTTTGTGAATGAGAGAAATTTTTAGTTCAACATATAAAAAACTACCCGGTAAAGCATCTTTCAGTTATTTCAGAAAGGAGTCTGGCTGAAACAAACAGAAATAAAACGTCTTACTGTGGCTTCCCTGGTTTGGAAAATCTCTCTGGCTTCCTCAAAGTCACATCTTTCCTCCACACACTCACGCTCCTTGGAGGGTGGATGCAGCTCCTCCAGGAACGAGTTGGCACGACGAGACCGGAGCAGCATGTGAGCCTCCGGGGCGTCTGAGAACACTGTACAAGCCCAAGAGGAAGAAGACTACTGTTTTAGTTTAAAGCTGCTACATGTTGCATCTTTGAGGGTTAGTTAAACCAAATTACAGAAGAAAAAATACTTTCCTTCCTCTAGTGGAGAGATTATTCATCTGGGTTTTGATACTATATATCTGTCTTTGAGATTTAGGCCTCCACCCAAAAGCAATGGAGGTGAGTAAAATGTAGTTTGCTGTGCTCACAACATAGAACAAGACTAAAAATGTGTTCAGATTTATAAAGCCATGTGTACATATGGTTCTGTTTTTTAAATCTCAATCATTGTGGAATTGGACGCATGTGCACGAGCCTCATTCTCACTCCACAATGAGCCATAAATGGATGAAGACACCATTAACCAGCTGTTGTCATTTCAATTCACTGCCTGCTCCACCAACAAGTCTTCACCAACAAGTCCTCAAAATTAAACGACCACTAGCTCATTTGACCATGTGACTCCAGAACCACCAATAGGAGTGTTTTCTAATCAGACGCCTCTATCAGCAGTAATCATCAGGACATCATTTGTCAAATCTCTGTTAAACAATAATGATGTTTTATGATGTGACAACACTGTGGTTAAGGTCTGGTTAAGTTTAGGCCCAAAGGTTTAGGGAAAGATCATGGTCTGGGTTAAAATGATCACTTGAAACGTGGTGTAGTTACTACTTCCTTTAAGTTAGGCGGCCTTCGTCATCATGGCTGCAGTAAACGCCACAACAATCATAGTTACGTTTTTCAAAAAACTATCCCAACTCACAGATGGAAACAGGAAGCGAACAGCGGTCTCCTGCAAAAAAGTCCACTTTTTTGCAAGTTAGGATCTAAACGTCACCTCAGATTATTTGGAAATTTGTCACCTTGTATAGACGTCATCTGAACCGCTCCACTTCTGCGGGTCATAATTACATCTGCTAGAAGCATCTGTCACTCAAATGTAACTAACGGTCATTTTTGCCGACTGACATTACGACTTATTGTGTCGTTTTTCTTGGGAGGAGAAAGAAAAATTCATCACATGCACTGTAAACCTTCGTCAGCAGTGATATCTCAGAAATGTAATCAATGATTAGTTTGTAGCTCATATCTGAACCGACTTTTCAAGGTGCGTCACAGTAAAAGATAAAATAAAAAGAATATTAACAGCAAAATGTGCCTTTGATTGACATTTTGTGTAAATGCAAAAAAAAAAAAAAAATCACACAATCAGTGCAGCTTAAAACTTAAAAAACAACACTTTACCGAAATATTCTGTCTCTCAGCTTATATTTCATCTCTGCCTCATCTCATCACCCTCAGCTCGCTCGAGAAAAACACGTGTATGCTGGTCTGAAGTCAGAGTGAGGTGTAAACATTGTGTGTGTATAAATACCAGTTTATGTGCAGGAAATGACGTTTGCATGTTTTTTTGTGCGTATACATCGTTCATGTATCTAGCCCCAGTTCTTTCTGTTATTTCCCTTCAGTCTCTCTCAAATATGTGTCTTATCGTGTCTTTCCACTGACTTCTAGAGCCATGCAAGTAGATCTTCTGTCCTAAACGATGCTGACTCAAGTGACATCATTTGAGTCAATTTATCAGATTTCACACAGCTGGCTGCAGCTGTATATTAGATTTGAATTTTGAAGACTCTGATCCGGGTCAGGAGTTAAAATGTGATCCTGACTTTTAACTGAGCTTTGTGACTTTCCAGCAAGTCATGTTAATAAAAATCAGCCCGTTCAGTAATCCATCCGTTCACACTCACCTGCCAGACTGAGGACTGACGCCGACCACAGAGCCACGATGACGGACACACAGAGGACGAGGCGGGACATGTCGGCCAAACCTGCAGCCAATGAGACGAGGCAGACATGAAGGTACGAGCCAATCAGCTCCTCTCCTCAGTGTTCGTATTTACCCCTCTGTGTCCAGTAAAGCAGTAAGAGTGATACAAATATTAATATTCATAATCCATATCTTGGTGATGGTGCGAAGGTTAACGTGACTCACCGAAAGTTGAATTCTGGAGGAACTGGAGACAAAACAGAAAGAAAATCACAAACATATCAGTGTAATATATTTTTATGTAATTGTTTTAAATGTTTTAAATAATCTCTCAGCAGTGTCAGCGAAACATTTCTAGATTATTGATCTTTTTCAGCTGAAAACACAGAGGCCCCCAGACAGACACACAGCAGGAGGCGATCCCCGGTTGAACCTCTACGACCTTTGACCCCATGAGCTGAACGTCAGGAGCCAGAGAACGAGGCAGAGACTACGACCTAAAACTGTCAAGACACTGAAACATATAAGAACGAGTGAATTTCTGAGACTGAGGAGCGTTTTTTTTTTTTTTTTACTTACGAGTGAAGATTCGATGCCGTGGACAGAGACGACGGTGCGCTCTGTGTCTGGTGTGTTAATGACTAACTATCAGTGTTTACTGAGAGTCCACAGTCTGCAGCTGAACACTGTCTGCCAACACACACACACACCTCCCCTTTAACCTCCACCCACTCATCCCTGCAACACATCAGAGCCCCGTTACCCAAAAGATTTTCTTAAAGGATCACAATTTGTTCAAGTGTGTCTTAAAACATCAGTCAGGTGCCCATTAGGGGTGTGCCCAAATACAAATACATTATTCTGCAAAGCACAAATAGTGTTGTTTTTTTTTTACAAATATTTGTTTCATACAAATATTGAGATGAGTAAAGTTGTAGCTCAGTAGTCAGCACAGTTGTCTATGATCTTCTTCGTAAGGTAGTTTATTCATGAACCTTTATTGTAACACTTGAATTTTCCAGGATTAAAAGCGTAATAAAAGCAAAAATAGGATTTTTAAGCCTCTTCCCAGTTTTATTCGAATACAAATACAAATAATTTTGCTGCCTCAACAAATACAGATACAAATACAAATACTAGGCTTTCTGCACATCCCTAGTGCGCATATGAGCAATGAAACGTGTGTCAAGATGTTTCAAGATCCCCTTCAAATGTGAGCACACCATCATCTCTGTCCACAGCTTTAAATCTTCACATGTAAGTTGAAAAAAAAAAAAAAAGAGAAACACCCCTCAGTCTCAGGAATTCACTCCTTCTTATATGTTTTGGTGTCTTGACAGTTTTAAGATGTAGTGTCGGCCTCATTTTCTGGCTCCTGACGTTGAAAAAAAAGTTTTCTGTAACTTTAATCTAAAAAATAATTGATTTCACATCAATACAAACTGGTTAAAGTTCTGTTATCCATCAATCAATAATTTCGTCATCCTTATTTTCCATATTGTTATTTTGCTCTTTTGGTCTCTTCTGAACACACATGTATTGCATGTCTGTCTGTCCTTGAAGAGAGGGATCCTGTTCTTCTTTAAGGTTTCTTCCATTTTTTAAAATGGGTTAAAAGGGTTTTATTTTTTGTTCTTTTGTGGGAGTATTTCTTTATCCAAGAGGGTCTAAGGATAGAGGATATTCTATGCTGTACACATTGTAAAGCCCCTTGAGGCAAGTTTGTGATATGTGATATTGGGCTGCACAAATAAAAATTGACTTTACCTGTCAAAAGTGTTCGAGCTGCAGATGATGAGGCTTTAGCCCCGCCTACCACCAGTCATTATGAAAACACCTGTAACAAAAACACGGTCAGAAAAAAAGCTGATAATGAGACATAAAGAGGCTTCTGGGACTTTGATGCAGCTTCTTTTTTCCATTTGAATTATGTAACACACCCAAGATAAAACCTGTGGTATCAAATAAAACTGCTGTGAGATCTGAATGATATCAACAGACAAATGAAGATGAAAAGAGGACAAGTATACGCCTCCTCTCAAACACACACACACACACACACACACACACACACACAGAAACCACTGTCTTTTAATCTAACCTCAGAAAAAAAACAAGCCTTAACCCTAAACTTTCATGGTTTACCTTGAAAACACATTTACGTCTTCATCAGTGATGCTTCACCTGAGTGGAATGAGGCTGATCAGGCGAGTCCAGGTGAAGCCACGATTGTTGACTATATCTGTAAGATCCTCTTCAGAGACAAGCAATTTAAAATCAGAGCGGGAAACACTAAACAAGACTACAGAATCTACAGCCATGCTAACAGCTCTGAGGCTATACATGAGCTAAACAAATTAAAAATTTGACCATATAGTGGCACTAGATGAAAAGTCAGAGGATCAAAGTTACTGCAATTCATCCTCTGTGGAACATGAATGTGTGAACCGAATTGTAGAGAAATCCACCCAATACTTGCTGAGGTATTTCATGAAGAACTAAAAAGTCAACCTCATGTTGGCGCTAGAGGAAAAGTTGGTGGATCACCAAAGTCAGTCAGATTCATCCTCTGAGGAACATGAATTTCTGAAAAAACATTCACAGCAATCCAACCAATAGTTGTTGAGATATTTCAGTCTGGACCTGGAAATGGTGAACTGACCAGCAGACATTTACAGACAGATAAACAGTATTTGACAAAACAATCTCACCACAAGCTCAATGTAGCAGCTGTTCTACAGCTTTCAGTTCTATCACAACCTTCCTCAGCACATGTTGTTAGCCAGGTTATCATGGAAATTTCATTTTTTTTTTAAAGCATTTTCAGGACTTCGGTCCATGTTGGCTTAAAACAAAAGTCCTTAAAATGCTCAGAGAAATGGAAATAGAAGCTTAACGTCTACAACAGCTATCTACTGATGGAGAATGTTACAATGAATACAATGAAAAACTTAAGAATAGCTGTTAAACGAACATTTTATTTTGTCACGTCCTGTTTCCAAGGTCAAGAATGAACTTTCAGTCTCAGACAGACAGTATGTTTATACAACATGTGTGACACGGTTATCACATGACACTGTGAAAACGTGACCTGTCCCACTCAGGTGACACAGGTGACAGTTTGTTGTATTTCTGACATCTGACTGAGCCTCGGTTGTCCTCACCAGTTCACAATAAACAGTAAAACCCTTCAAACAGGAATGCAGGTGTCGTTGATCCGGCCTCCGGTGTGTCGCTGAGCGCCGCCGGCTGTGGAAACCAGGACACTTATTAAGGTTAAGTATTCATCTCCTTGTCTTCTTTTGTGCCACAGCCTCGTTCTCTCAGCTCAGTTTACCTTTGTGTTTTCGACTGTTTTGATTTTTCAGAACACAAGCTGCCTGAGGACATAAAGGAGCCGTCTCTGGTTCCACAGGCGACTTGGAGATGGGGTGACTAACAGCGTTTTGGAAAGTAGCGAGGGAGGGCGTGATGTTCCCAAGCATACCTTTCTTCTGAGCTGGTCTGAGAATTGGCCTGCCGCCTGCTGCCTTGTGTTTGGACCAACTTCCTGTTTGTTCCCTTCTCTTCCATGAACTGCTTTAAAGAGGGTTTGTGTTTTTGTCTGCAGAGGGCAGTTTGACTGATATGGGTTTGGATGTATAGTCGATGCTTCTGGTTGAAGGTGCAAAACTGATTTCTACTTCAAGCAATATGGTTTTTAACAATGCTGTGGTCAAGAAACCACATGGCACCATTTAGATCCTCATGTCCGCAGAAATTACAGCGAATTGGATTATCATCCAATGGCCGCCTACTAAGAGCCGGGTTCTGCTTGAGGTTTCTACCCGTTAAAGGGGAGTCTTTCCTTACTGCTGTCGCCAAGTGCTGCTCATGGGGGAATTGTTGGGTTTCTGTAAATTAAAGAATATGATCTAGACCTGCTCTATGTGAAAAGTGCCCTGAAATGACTTTTTGTTGTGATTTGGTGCTATATAAATAAAAATTGATTGATTGATTGATTGATACTATTTTATATTTCATTTTCAAAAGCACAAAGGGAGCTCCACATATGAAAATAATGACATGACAAAATTTCAAACAAGTTTAATTGTACCTTTTTTTTTACAATCAAATGTTAGAAATATATATATATATATATATATATATATATATATATATATATATATATATATATATATATATATATATATATATTTTATATATATATATATATATATATATATATATATATATATATATATACTAAAGTTTCAAGGGAATGGGAAAGTGTGTTGAAACTTTTGACCGGTACTGTACATATTTTTAGAAAATCCATCCACTTCACAAGGTTCACAATTTTTCAAGTCTGTTCTAAAACAATATCCAGGTGCCTTAATGAACATTGGAACATGTTTTTCTGGCCGTAATCATTCCTCCTGTTCATACTGACCATTATTATCCACAGTCCTCCTTCCATGTAACAGTGTGGATATACAGATATCCACTTGATATGACTAACTCACACTGTTGAAACCTCATATAAACTCCACAACAACTTTTAAATGCATTTTTGCACTAGATGACTGTGTACATTGAAAGCACATTTGAAGGGGAATGTATTTTTTGTGGCTTTAAAGAGAGTTAAAAAGAGCTTAACTGATCAACTGATTTGTTGAATTCATTCAGTCACTCAGTGATTTCGTTTTCTAAAGGAGGAAGTGAAGCGTAACAACAGCAGCAACAGCGAGTCGTCTGAAGGAGATCTGTTTACAGTCTGAGCTTCTTATCACACATCGACACAAAAAGTGACAAAAGAAAAGACAGAGGTGGAGAAGAATGGAGTGAGAGGGAATGGCAGATGGAGAGATGGAGGTGAAGGGAGGGAAGATGGCTCTCAAATCCCTCTACTTCAGCAATAAAACAAAACAGAAGTACACAAGTATTAAAATAAATATTTAAGTAACCGGTGATGAGTGTAATGATACACTGGTTTATCAAAGTTTATGTCTTCTATGTCTCTGCGTCTTCTATGTATTATTTGTTCTCTTTAGTTGTTTGTAATTTGATTTGTAATGTAATATAATTAGTTTTATTATTATCATGTATTCAGACAATCCCATGAGGTGATGTTAAAGAATTAAATGATTGTCATCTGCAGTGAAACGTGCTAAAAAAAAAGTAGGCTGCTCATTGTGAAGACTGGGTTCCTCCACAGTGTTAGATTTCTGTATCATGGCGCCAACTGAGCTGTTTGTTAAACATATTCTAGTTTAGGTCTAGTTATAGTACAATGCAAGAAAAAAATCCCCCACTTTACCTGGTATTTTTGTCCATTGTGGAGTCTATTATTTCTGCCTATTTCTAACAACAACTCACTTTGTTCTAGGAATGTTGTAGAAGTGTAAGTAAGAAGACAGAATGAGGCAGTTCGCTGCACAATGACCAAGAAATATCAAACTTTACTGTAGAAAAGTCTCAAAACATGTTGATTTCTTTCGAGACTGAATGATTGTTGGTCATGTGAGGTTGGTCAAATGAAGTAACTGCCTGAAAAATTTGAATTGATGTACTTCACACCTCTGTAAGCTACATGAAATATCAAACTCATTTACAGTCAGATCTAAAACAGAGAGAGACTGCTGCCCTCTGTATTTTGTGATTAAACTGTGGAGATAAGCTTTTATCAACTTACAGTCTTTTACAGGATGTGCAAAAAAATCAGATCACTCATTGCAGATTTAAACTGAATCTGTCTGATTTGACTTTAACATCAGATATGATGCTGGGTCAGTCTTTACATGATGTCTAAAAGCTTGTGTCATCAGGCTGAAAAAAGCTGCTAACTGTGTGACATTTTGGAGGTTTTAATTCTCCAGCACCCACATTTAACGGTGAACAATCAAGTCAAGAAGCAGAACCTCTAAATTGGACTGAATAAGATGGACTTGAATAATGTCATAAATCTGGTTAAAGTCTAGTGATATTTTTTTTTTCTTGTGCAGATGTGCAGATCTAAACCAACAATGAACTGATCTACTAACAATTATTGTGTGTGTACCCTAAGCCTGATATATCTTATTCCTCTGTGCCATAGACCTCCATTCCAAAAACTATTAAAAACATGTCAGTAAGCCACATCACTGCACTGTATGACATGTTCCTTCATCAGCATAAACACACACACTGACTCATTATTTTGACTCAATCCCACACACACACACACACCGTCCTGCTGCCAGAAATATTCACTAGAGCAGCAATTGTGCAATTGTCCACCACTGAAAATAGTCCCTAGCTAATGCACTATTTACTCCTGTTTGTTTGTTAAAAAACTACAGTGACCAGCTGTTTGAGAGACGGACTTGTTGAACACATTGTTGGTTTGGATCTGCACATAGAATTAGTTGGTTTTATGGTCTCAGATATTTCATTGCTTTTTCAAAGACTTTTCTTCCCTGATAAAAAATAAACTCTGCAGGGAAAAAGAACTGGAAATCAAGGAATTCATTTACATTATTAGCACAAAATTGTTTCTGGTAGAAGCCCACAATGATCTAAATATTCTTACAGAGGATGATGAATAAAGAAGAGTTGTGCAAAGGGTTGTGCAAAAGGAAGATTAAAGAGTGAATCTTGTTTCCTGAAAGGATGAGACACAGAGGAGGGTGGAGAACGATGGAAAGATAAACAGAGAGGCGTCTCTTCTTTCTGCTCTGAATGTATTTTGCGGTTTCATGGTGAAGGAGGTCACGTCGCAGGCAGAAGACCCAGTTCTTCTTCAGCAGGACAATAAGGACACACCTCCCCTCCCTCCCGCTGCGGGCCTGGCAGGTGAGACGGACACTGAAAGACGTTTTGTTTTGGGTGAGGCCTATAAATGGATCAAAGCCTCCTCACCCCTGCTCATCTTCCCACAAATCCTCGTTCAGACGATGCTGCACGACTCCGACAGAGCGGTGAGTCTTTCCTACAACACTTCAGGATTTTATTTTCATATTTGGGAGCAGTTCAGGCAGAGAGGAATATTATTTAGTTTTTTGATCTGTGGGTTTCAGTGACTGAACAATTTGTGGAAGAACAGAGAACAAATTAAACAAACGTGTCAAAACTTTAAAAAACAAAACAAAACCAAAAAAACTGACACAAAAATGTTCTATTGTGGCATAAATTTCAATCCACAACTCTTTTATCAATCTAAGTCTTTAAGTTCTTAAATCTTTGTCTTAGTCTTGAAGTTCTCAACTGGTGGATTCAATCATAGAAACCTGAGCCAACAGAGCAAACCACTGAGCAACTGTGATGCTTCAATAGCTGGTTTCTATTTAATAATAGAAATTTGGTTAAAAACAGACTTTTCATCTGTTTACACACTGCACACTGTTTAAGTGCATTACTCCACAAAATTGATTTATATTGGTTGATTAATTCCTGTGAAGTTTCTGAGCAGTAGTAGCTCTATGGTGCAATGTTTTTAGTTGTATATTGAATCCTAAAAAATGTATTTCCCAAAAAACAAAAATCTGCCAGTTTGAGGAGATCCTTTTCATGTTTCCAAATCAATTTGTTTCAAAAACATTTTCCAGAGATGTGTGTCAGTTTGCTAAACAAGTCAGAAAGTGGCAGTTTTTAAAATCATTTACGGAAAAAGGAACAAAAGGACTCAAGACGCGACCAAATGATGCAGATTATGTATATATATATTTTTCGGCGTAATTATCTTACCTTCCTTTTCTGACATGCCTCCTTCCTCCGGGCTCCCATGATCCTCCTCTCCTGCTCCAGATGTTGTGGAGGCTGTTGGGACTCCTCATCCTGTCCTCCCTTTGCTCCGCCATGCTGCTACCAAACAGCCCCTCAGTGGAGTCCAGCGAAGAGGAAGGCTCCACCTCGGACCCCAACACCTACCACTGGCCAGCTTCAGATGAGTCTTCTGAGGAAACGCCCCCCTGGCCACCCGTCCCCCGCAGTGCCCCCCTGCAGATGCCCCCCACAGGTCTACCGTGGCCACCCAGCAGCAACATGAGCGAAGGCTCCGGCAAGCTCCGGATGATGGGGGCCACAGACCCGGTGATACCCCCCATGCCTGATACGGCAATCTGCGACATACTACTGAACGCGCCAGTACCGCCACCCCCTGACCAGATTCCATTTTTCTGCCTCTGCTCACACTGTAAGGGCACCGTGGGGCCCAAAGGAGACCGTGGAGACCGGGGCCCTTCAGGCATGTAGACCACGTCTATTTACCTGTTTGAATTTTGGTGAAAAACAGGATGGCAGCAGCTTTGTTTTCATTTTTGTTTGACTTCTCTTACATGGAGACATCAAACTGTTTTTGTGATCACTGCCTGGTAACAGCTTTCGTTTGACCTGTCCAAGGTGGGACTAGACCTGAATCTGGCTTTACATGATTAAAAATTGATTTAGCTTTTTTTTCTGCTAAAACAGACAGGAAATGAGCTTGAAAAGTGGATTATATTTTTGACACACTCATATCTCAAACATCTAGCTGAAACTAAATGAATTCACTTGTTTCAAGAATCAGAGCAATATTAGAACTAGTCAAGACAAAAACACTTTTTTTAATAGGTTGATGGCATAGTTTAAGTAAGTGTTTCCCAAACTTAGGGTCATAGGTCCGTTGTGGGGGGCATGACCAGGTGTAAAAACATGGAGCGCAACTCAAGAGCCAATCTGATTCTTGAAGGAATAATAACAGTGCTCTGATGCTAGCAACACAACAGAGATTCAGGTTAACAAGAGCCACAAGACACAAGGCTCCATATGCAAACATTTCATGAATTAGAAAATGTTATGTCAAAGTTACACTTTTTTACATTTTCTCACTAGTTTTCCTAATATTGTTAATGGATAATAAAAATGTACTTCAGTTTTCATGTGAGAAATGATGTTTTTCCTGCTTCTAAATGGGGAATGACAAATAAATATTTGAGAACTACTGGCCTCTGCAAGATTTTGATAATAACAATTAAAGAGTCAGTGAAGAACAGCATTGACACTGTCAGCTTTGGTAGTTTGATTTCAAGACTTTAATATTACAATTAGAAAAAATTATAAAACTGAAGGTATTACCAGGAGTTTTTGAAAAAAAACTGACCTGACTAACTTTTGAACAGGTGAACCTGGGAGTCCGGGGAGAAGAGGAATGACAGGGTTCAAAGGTCGTCCAGGATTCACAGGCCCTATGGGGATGAAGGGTGAGTAACACATCAAGACCTCTCTGTCCCTGCACTGTTAAAATATACATAATAACACCCTAATTAATGCCTAACTTTACAATAAATCAGTAACAACATAACAATGATAGTCAGATAAGAGGATGAATATCAGCTTTATCTCCAGGGTCCAGGATGTGTTTAGCCTAGCTTAGCACCAAGACTGGATGCAAATGGAAAGTGCTAGCCTCACTCAATCAAAGGGGAAAAAATCACCCTCCAAAAACACTGAAGTTGTTGTGATTTTTTTTCCATCTTCTTGTCTGATTCTGAATAACAATGTCAAACTTTTTTTACGGGCACTATGTGTAGAATTAGTTATAAGGCTGTAGCACATTTTTAATATTCTTGGTGTCATAAATGTTTATTAGTAGAAACATGAAATTATCTTGGTGAAAACTGCTCATTCATCAGTTCCTTTCAGGAAGTTACAATTTTGTGATTGCAATAATAAACGCAAGTTCAATCTCTGCAGTATTTGCAGAGAGCTTGCAATTTTGCTAAATTGCCGCAACATTTCCGCATGAAATGGCCAAATCAACAGACCGCTTATGATTTGGACTAAATGCGCACATCACAGTGTGCATTCATCAAGGATTTGGGTAGAAGAAACAACAGCATCTACAAGTTAGTGTTGTCTAGCTGAAGGAGATCAACTATAAAACCTCTGAGCCTTGTTTTTTTTGTACCACAGACAATGACTTTGAGAGAGGAGAGATGGAGTATCTCAGATGACACTGAATTGTAGTTCCATACATGAGCTGTATACACCCCCATAGGTTTAGGAGATGACACTCTGTTTTTCATTTAACCTGCACTATGCCTTTGGTTTGCATTCAGTTAATTGGAAGAATGCAAGAAATTAAACTATATTTTTTCTGTTAATCACAAAAAAACTCAATGAAATCATTCACTCAATGGTTAATTTGTGCTGAAGTGAAAGTCGTCAACTCTAATGCAGATTAAACTGGATGCAAATCAACTGAAAATCAGAGTCTTGGTGCAGTTTGTGGCTTGAAAGCATAGGATTTTCTGATTGAAGTTAAGTAATATTACATTAATTAAAACTACTACTACTATTACATCCATCCACTGATCATCAACTGTCAAGAAGGCAATCTTTACACTGTGAATGGTCCATAAATAAACACATCAGGTTCAGTAAAGTGGCACATGACCTTCTGTCAAGAATTCAATTTTCCTTTGTGGGTCTACATAGCTTTGATGATGCAGAGTGACATCACCAAAGCTGTCCAATCAATGAGGTACCTGTCAGTTTGTATAACATCATGTTTAAACTTATTGGTTTGTCTGTAAGAGGTCAGGTTTAGTTTTTTGTGTTTTTTTTTTATTTTCTTTTTTGTTTCTATACATTCTTTAACTTTTAACATAAACCTACTCCTGGACTACAGTTTAAAATCAGGCACCAACCAAGTCAATGTTTTTCTTATGTATCTCTCATTCTGCTGCTGTTGGATCCACCTTCAAATGTATCTTTAAAACAAAGCAACAGACCTAAGAATAGTCAGTTTTTGTATCACTCAGTAAAACCTAAATTTAATATGCTAATCTCAGTGCAGGTCAACTCCTCTTGTTTGTGTCTTTTCTCATCATTTCTGTCTCTGTTTTAACAGGTCAGAAGGGAGACGACGGGGAGAAGGGGCAGCTTGGTGCCACTGGTTTCACCGGGATGAAGGGCGAACGAGGCTTCAAAGGTCTGCTAAGATCACTCTCTGTAGGTAGCAGCAACACACAGGTGTTGTAACACCCATATGTACAAGCCAACCAAAAGAAAAAGAATTTAAATGACAAATACACTGATTGTAATTGCCCTCCAGAAGGACACATATAAGTGTTTTCTGATCTGATGCCACTATCAGCAGGGTGACATCAATGGTCTGTTCCCAAAACTGTTACAAATCACTGTTGAAAAAATAAAAACGTTTTCTGATCCCATTTAGTTAAGTTAGGTTTAGGCGCAATGACTTGGTTTGGACTTGGTTAAATGAAACGAATATTGTTTGTTTGTAGGATATGGGAGGTGAACAATGTTCTGCCATGTAAAAGTCTGGCGATTTATTGAGCTATCCATCCAATGCAACCTCCTGTCTTTTTGGAGAGAAGAAGACGGGAAATATTTCCTCCTTTGCTCCTGATTCCTTATGGCCGCTAGAGGTCTTTGACACTTGAATGTAAACGTATGTAGTTTTTGGGTATTCATTGAAATGACTGATGGTCTCATTTTGCTTGGAAGGACAGTCTCACCAAAAGATAATCTGGATGGAGATGCAGATGCTCATGATAAGCCTCCTGAATTGCAACCTCCATAGTCCTCCAAACAGAAGAAGAAATATTTTAAGAAATAAAAAAAAGTTTTTACTTTGCAGATGTAAATTGGTCAACCCCATTGGGGAAATTTAGGGAGAAAATCAAGAGTTAACAAAGTTAAAAGGGTTTCATACTAAACTCTGATACAAATATTGTTAATGTTTCTGTGTCTTCAGGAGAGAAAGGAGACCGAGGAATGATAGGGCCCCAAGGTCCACATGGTCCCCAGGGAGAAACCGGGACATGCCCTGCTTCCTGTGAGAGTGTCCAGGGCCCGCCGGGTCAACAAGGCCTCCCTGGACCAGCTGGAGCTCGAGGCCTGCCTGGAGTCTTTGGATCTGTGGGACCTAAAGGTTTTAAAGGTGATAAGGGTGACCTGGGCATGGCCGGTGCCCCTGGGATGAATGGCCAGAAGGGTGATCGAGGCGAGCAGGGGTTGTGTAACTGCAGAGATGGGGAGGATGGCACAGATGGGAGACCAGGAGAAAGGGGGCCTAAAGGGGACAAAGGTGACATTGGTGCCCAGGGTATACAAGGCCCAATAGGCCTAAAGGGCAACCAGGGCATCATTGGCCTAATGGGGCCGCCCGGGCCCTGCTCCTCGGCCATCCAATCAGCATTTTCTGTGTCTCTCAACGAGTCATTTCCTGCTCCAGATTGGCCTGTTCCTTTCCCAAACATTCTTACCAACCAGCAGGGGCATTTCAACCCCTCCATGGGCATCTACACTGCCCCCGTCAATGGCACCTACATCTTCTCCCTCCACCTTGCAGTCTCCAACAGGATGCTTAAGGTCGGCCTGTTCCACAACTTCTACCCCGTCATCAAAACAACAGAAGGAACCAACCAGGTCACCACCAGCCAGACTGTTGTACTCCACCTCAGCATGGGAGACCAGGTGTGGCTGCAGGTGAAAGACTCCATGACCAACGGCATGTTCACCGACAATGAGAGCAGCAGCACGTTTTCAGGATATCTGCTACATCCTGACTCCTGTGAATTCCCTGTGGGTCGACAATTCCTGCCGCCAATGGACTATGAGAAAGGAGACTTCAGCTGGGATGGTCCACCACCTGCAACCACCACTCAATCACCACATTAGGCTCTAGCCAGTCAGAGGCAAAGTTTTAGATGAAGCATCCACACATACCCAATCAAACACTCCGTGTGTTTATAACTGCAAATTTTAAAGGAGGGGTATTGTAGAGAAGCAGAATTGTCCAGTTTTTTGAGGTGGAGTTTTCTGTCAGAGAAGTCATTGTAGCACTTTACAAGTCATGTAACTGGTTCTCCTGACTCTTTTCTGATGAAATGACATTCGAGCAAGTGATTCCATATCCAATCTTTTTTTTTTCTCAATGATTTGCCATGAAATTGGTACACATGCTCATGTTCCCCTTAGGATGAACTGTAATAACTTGATCCTGACTTTCCGTCTAGCACCATCATCAGGTCAAAACTTTACTTTGTCCAATACTTTGGTTCATAACCAAATACCTGCAGAACTATTCATTCCCATCAGCCTCAGCTGTAGCTTGGTTTTAGTCCAATAAGCAAATGTTTGCATGCGAACACACTAACGAAAGATGGTAAATACAGTAAACATTATACATTTGAAACCATCAGCATTTTAGGATTTAGTTCAAAGCCGAGTACAGAGCCTTTAGCATGACGGCAGACTTTAAAAATGGACCTGTGTGATCTTCAGTCAAAGAAAATCTGCCGGAGCAGTAAAAATATTTCATCCTGTTTCTAATGCAAATCAAGGTTGTTTTTTCTCTAGTACAGCCATGTTTTTTCCTGTTTCAGGATACAGAAACTAATTTCTTTAAAAAATTCTTGAAACAGTCTGACTTCTATTTGAAAGATGTTGAAATTTTTTTTTGTTTGTTTGTTTGTTTTTTTAAATAATAATAAATAATAAGTTTTAAGACAAAATTCTAGACAAAAATTAAGATATTTTGTTGGAGTTCTGCAAACCAAACAACAACTTGATGAAACTGAAAAGATACTTGAAGAAATGAAGAAATATGATACAGAAATTAAGCATGAAACTACCCCCCCCTTTAAATGTGGAAATAAATTCACTCACACTATGATTCAGCACTCACTGAAATATGAAAATGCGTGTAGGCTTACATGTACCAGCTTGATATCTACATTTGATCATGCACTTATTTTAATGATTGGCTATTTAGCCAAGCTAGCCACAAAGTTTTTCTGTCGGCTGTAGATATTCAAACCTGCTCTAATGATAAATGTCTTCAAAGCACTTTGCAGCTTTTTGCAGGTTAGTTTTAGCACTTTTATCACCTCTTCTCTACAAATGTTGATGATGGATTAAATTTGATGCTTGAGAAAAAACAAATTAAATTGCAACCTAAGTGGTTGCGTCGATCACAATTCGTCTGACATTTTATTTTTGTCACATACAGAAAATTTCATATTTCACTGTGTCTGATGTAGAGTTTTCAACCTTTACAGCAGATTCAGAGTACTTACAGCCCTCTCATTGGACATATTTGTACAGCAACAAGAAAGAAACATCTCACACAGAAACATCCACTCTCCGTTGTTTTTTTTTCCACAACCTGGGTTAGTGTAGTTTTGGCTAGTAAATCTTTAGGTTAGCTCTGCCAGAAACACCTTTACAGTCCAAAGAGGTCAAGAAAATACTTGTAAAACAGTCCAAGCTGAATTTTCTATCAAAAAAATTGAATTTTGAAGTAAAGTTTCATCCCTAATTACCCATTCAAGTGTAGGTAGCTACTTCTGAGTTTAGTCTGCAGGTCAATCCAGAAAACTCACTGATGTCCCTTCTAAGGCTTGTATACTCTTTTGGACTGTTTGCACTCCTATTTAAGGCTGTTTCCAGCAGATCTGTTATTTCCATGATCTCTACAGCAGTTCTGGTCATTACAATGTTGTGCTGAGCTCCCTGGCAGCCAAAATGGCACACTTCGTTGCCAGACTCATGTCAGAATTGTGATGAATTAAGTTTCAGAATCAAGCCCATTGTTTGCTGGTCTGGGAGAGGGTACCGAAACTGACCTGGGTGCTGCTAACTGGAGCTGATTGTCACTCTAAATTGGTTGAAGGCCATACAGACAGTACCTAGCCAAATTTGACCAGCCAGGGCCGGCTCATATTTTAGTCTGCTGGTGCCAAGACACAGCCAACTATGCTGACACCCAGCCACAACAGGGCCAACTCAGCTGGCTACCTGGGTTCTGGATATTGTTTTTTTAATGTGTTTTTATACTTGTGTCGTAAAAATGAATTTCCCTTCAAGAGACTCCAAGTTCACACACAGCCCTTAAATTCTTGCAGTTTTGTTTACCTATTTATGTTTGATTGCAGAAATGCAGTTTTTAAATGCAAGTCCGGTACATAATCTATTACAGTAAGGGCTTTGATTTAGATGAGTAATTCGTACCCAAAATAAATCTGCCAAAGTAATTTTTCTGCAGTACCTGCTTTTAATTAGAGTGCTGATTTGGCAGCACAGATTGTAATAGGTGTTTTATTTTTGAAAGAAAATGTAATTATGTGAATCAGAGCGGGCTCATTCAGACAGAGGTTTGATTACCTGAAGAGGTTTAAACAGAGAAGAAGCAGACGAGCAGGTAAGGAGAAATGCTGGTAAGGAAACAAGACAGCGGAGAAATGAAGAAGGCTGAAGATAAGGCATTGAGCCATGTACAGGTAATGTCCTGGGCTGTTTAAAGAGAATCATATGACACACTATCTAGGAATAAAAAACAAAATCAATAAAAATGCTGTAATTTGCATTAGATCCAAAACTCAGCTAAGGATTATTAATGAGATTCTAAACCACAGTTTAGAATGAACAAAATGGATGAAAAGCCTTGTTTTAATTAACAACCTATTAAACTCCTCGTGGTGAAGTTGAAACAAATTTAAAAGGAAGATGTTATACTCAAGCACTATAGGACACCTTCAGATGTTTCTGAACATGTTGCTAGACGATTTAGACGGTGATCAGAGTCCAAAGAAATGAGATGTAATACGTATAAAATCTCATCGTCAGCCCTCACAGAAATGTTTCCAGTCATCATGTATTTGTGCGCCTCATCTGTAATCTGTACATTGTGGTTTTTGTCTGAAATTAAAAATTAAATTACTCCCGAGCCTGGTGCTCGACTGGTTCTTTGGTGGTTACTTTTTTTTACATCAAAACATATCCAGATTTTTGGGAGCTTTTAGGTCCCAATGTACTGAAATTGATCCTATAGTTAAATAGGATACTTAAAGAAGGATAAATCTACTGATAAATATATATTTTTTAACCAATCTCATGTGCAGATCCAAACCAACAATAAATTGATCTAATACCATAGTATACTGTCCTGCTGCCAGAAACTCACTAGACCACCAAATGTCAGTGGTGGAGGAAGTATTCAGATCCTTTACTGCAGTAAAAGTACCAATACAGAAATGTAAAAATACTCCATTAAAAGTAAAAGTCTTACATAAAAAATAGTTCATAGTATATAGTATTAATACATAATATATTATATATATAGTTCCCAACAAATGCACCGTTTCCTCCTGTTTGTATGTTAAAAACTACAGTAGTCAGCTGTTTTAGCAAATAACTGAGCCTCAGAGACAAACTGGTTTAAGTCTTTTCATTGTATTTGATTACAGTGAGAAAAATACAAAATATCACCAGCCATATCCTTTAAAACCAATTATTTTTAAATATCAAAAAAAATATCAATATTAATATGTGTAATTATATATATAATTAATATATAATATATATTAATACATAAGCGATAAAAATCTGTACATCATGTGACCTACAGCATGTGGAGCCCTGAGGCTGAGAAACTATTACACCAAGAAAAAAGCACCTAATGCAAGAATGGCTCAATCAGCTTTTATTGTCACAGAGTTCAAACTGCAGTCACACAGAGCATCACATTTCCTTTAAATGCTAAATACAGCTTAGCCTTCTATATAAATGTCGATACAGTAAATCTGAATTCATCAGCAGTTTCACAGTGAGCAACATAACTGACGAGTCACAGTCCGCTCATTTCCTCCAAAGCCGAGCAAACAGGAAAGTCAGCTGTTTGATTTCTGTGTTGGCTGGTCTCCACACTGATTTGATATTAAGAATTTATGCAAATGCATCTAATCCACTTTATTTATGAGAGCTTGTAAGTTGTCCAATCTTTGCAATATTTATGTTGTTAAATAAAATGAATGCTTGGACATTTTAACAAACACTGCTTTCTAACGTGTAAAATAGTCAAATTGAGAGCTATTAATATATGGTCCCATATTAAATATAATTTAACTTTAGCTTCACCAACCAACTTCTTTGCATTCTCAGTCTCGTCCAGTCAGTCACAACACACTCGTTCTCTGGTTGTAGAAAATGAGCTGATGACTCATGATGTCGTATGAGTTACATCAAATCTCAACATGCAGTTAAAAGTCAGCAAGTACGTTACTAAGAATACAAAAGCACTAAAAATTACCCAAACAAATTAAGTTAAAAAGATACTTTACACATTTTACTTAAAGGACCATAGCAGTGGTTCTGCATGTTAGCCAGCAAATGTTGGCTAGAGGAAATAATCTAGGATACAACTGAACTGCAACTTTAACTGATATTGTATCAAACATTAAGTTATTAGTAATTATATCAGTTTTTTTCCCTTTCAGGGAAGCTCAACTCATTTCAAAAGACACATTTAATATAAGCATAATCAGCATAGAACCAATACTCCCACATTGCCTTGCAAAGAACACAAAATATTTTGTCTGGTTTTAAATAATTATTTGAGCTATATGCTAATTCTATAGAGATTCATGTTATTAGAGACATACTCAAATATGTGCAGTCGGCACTTATAGTTCATTGTATTTTCCCAGGTTGCATGCTTCAAGGCTCCATTAAGGGTCTAATGAAGCTAATATGAAAGTGTCTCTCACAGCACAGAACCCACTGAGAATAAACACATCTCTGCAGCTCTTAGGGCCCTCAGCTTTCACAACCCCTCTATATAAAACAGCAGGAAGATGGCCGACGAAGTTAGAGACAAGCAGGTGAAGAAAGTGGAACATCTGGCAGCTAAAGAGCCACATGTCTTTGTTTCAGGTCAGGAGTTGGTGGAGACCAAATCAGAGCTCAAGGTAAGTGAATATATCATCAGGTGGACACAAACATCACTCCAGTGGGATGATCATGTTGCTCTGTGTCTGCTGGATGTGGAAGTAGGCAGCTAAGAGGTTTGTTTGCCATAACAAAAAAAAGTTAATTGTATATCATATAGGCTGATTCTGTCATTAGTTTTGTCTTTCTGATCCCGTTGGTCAAAAGCCACTTAATACAACTTCAATCTGAAGACAACTGAAGGTCAACTGCAACATGAGATGAATGTTATACACTGACAGAGTAAAGCATGTTGGTCTCACCTCTCATCACAAATAAAGATTAACATTATACAATTTGTGTAAACGTACCCATTGGACACATACATGTGTGAAGTTAAAATGGGTCCTCCAAACACTTCCTTATTGTTGTGACAAAATACTATGTTAATGATGGCGGTGTGTCAGTGAGAGATGGAGACAGTAATGAACTCTGAAACATAACAGGATTCTTTATAAAAGGATCAGCCATGATGTGAAGTACACCTGATTGGTTGTAAAAACAAGCAAAATCACAGATATGGTCCTTAAATTAAGCCTTAACGTTTTCTAACTCTCGAACTCTGAGGTGACTCAAACTCCCAGCTGTCTTTGTTTCAGCCGTCGTCACCCTGATTGACTCTTGCTTCTATTTCTCTTTGGGCGCCATGTCGTCACCTCCCGACACGTTGCCATCCTCGTCCTCATTGTCAGCAATCATCCCCTTCAGGTAGGAGCGCTTAAACTCCTGGAAAACCATCTCCTCCTCCATTTCACTACAGACAACAACACAATTAGAGAAGAACTTTTAGCATTTACTGTCAGTGACACAACAGCAGGATTTATCACACAGTAGGAAAAGCACACTGCAAATAAAAGGAAATCCAAGAAACTTAAATAATAATAATATCTTATTTTAGGACGCTTAAACCTTATTTTTTCATATCAAAGACAAATACTCCTGTCAAGCACCATCTGCACTGTTTTGGGCCTCATACTCCATGTGCATGAGATAAAGGCAGGCCTGCATGCAAGCCACACAGCCTGATAACAGGACACAGGAGAACAAAGGGAGTCCGTTTTGGACTCCATATCCCAACATGCACTGCTCAGTTCACACCTAGATGTTAAACCGGAAACTAGTCTCTCATTGGAGAGACGCTCCCAGCACAGAGGAAGTCCTGGTAACACAGCTGTGACATCACTGACTCTTTAAGAACTGAGGGCACCTAGAAATTATTGCACTCCATTGTGACCGAGCTGGGGGAAAGCTTCGCTGCCTCCGAGGACCAGTTTACTGACGGAGGTAAATTCATGCATGTGCTTTTCCCCCACCGACTGGAAGTTTCTGCCCTTGCTGGATGAGCTGCCTGTTTAGTTCAAAGACTTGTTTCAGGGTAACTGGTCTTAATTTGTCT
The DNA here is from genome assembly GCF_914725855.1 of Thunnus albacares. Taxonomy (NCBI): domain Eukaryota; kingdom Metazoa; phylum Chordata; class Actinopteri; order Scombriformes; family Scombridae; genus Thunnus; species Thunnus albacares. The sequence goes on along the minus strand of NC_058117.1, from coordinate 30,719,900 downwards.
TAGTAAGGTATTCAGTCTATTTTATAGACACTATATCACACTACTGTTTCTACTATGAGAAAACAAGAGTGCTTATTTCAAAAATCAGATCACAACTAAAGTGTCTGAAGCTATTAATTCCTAAACTGAGACGAATTAAAAAAACTCCTAAACGGATAAACTGAGGTGACTTTAAAAGACAAATAATTCAGTTTCAAGCATCTTTAACTTGAATTTCTTCTTATATGAAGCCAAACAGGATTAAATCTTTCTTTTTTTAAAAAAAAACAACTGGTTTTAAGGTTAGATTGTGTTTGATAGTAGCTAGATTTTATACTAGTTTCAAGAAAACTTATGAAGTCATGTTTGCTGACTCCATTGACAGATTTTCTTATTTAAAAAGATCAAATTTAACTAGTTCAAAGAATAGTTTGAACAGAAAAGCTAAAGACAAACAAAGGAAAGCCGACACTGCTGATGAAGGCACAGGAGTATAAACAGGAACTAAGACGATCGAAGGCCCAAAAAAACAAGCTGACTAAGTGATAAAAGATCCGGGAACGTGATCCAATCCCTGGATGAAGTGAACAAAAGCGACAACAGACAGAGGACATTTACACCAAGTGTCACAATAAACACAAGGATGTTCATCCTGAGGCACAACGATTACACCCACTGTCTGATCTCACAATGAAAAACCTGAGTCAGTTCTGTTCATGTATTCATTCACAACTCCGGGACTAATGCCTCTCTGAGAGTAGATTAAGACTAGGAAGCACATTTTAATTCATTAATTTATCTATTCAATTTTTGTTTTGAAAACCATCTTACCTCTCTTTCACTGCAGCAGCAGCAAGAAAGAAAGAAGAAAAGAAAAGACCAGAAGAACCAGGAAGGTTTAGATTCAGTTTGACTGTAGCCCCCTTTGTTTCATCTGACTATTAAAGTGTGAATCACAAATCATGTTTGAACATATTTACATACATGAATAAATGCAACAGTTATATAGTTATTTTAGTGTAAATAATGTTATTCATTACATGTAGATGCTTTTGGGGGCAGCTACATGTCAACACACACACACAGTAAAATGTGTATGTTTGCTTACCTGCATCAGGTTTAGGATGCATCAGTTTGAAGGGAATTTCCAGGCCGACCTCACTGCAACACAAACCAAACATTTCTCATTGTGATTATTATCATATTAAAGAGGACATAAGTTGGGTTTCTCAATTTAGTGTTGAGCAACACAAATGAAAGGGAAAAAATGCAGTTTCAAATGTAGTTTACTTTTTTCATTTCATTTTTTCCATCATTTTCTCTGCCTCTGAGAAAATGCTGAATGACATTCTGTCATTTTGTTACTTTCACTTTGGAATTACACTTCTATACTCAAATAAAAACAGGGTAAGGACTTGATTGATGAAAACAAAGAGACATTGACCCACCTTGATCCCATCATCCTGCGAGCATGGCAAAGATCACAATTGGAACAGAGGCAGACAAACAAAATGAGTTTTGATTCTTAGAGAAAAGAACATAACGCACACAAGCATGTGAAAAACAGCAGCAGTCAGGATGCGGCCAGTTCTACGTCAACATGAAATCAGAAACGTTTTCATAATCATATCACAGCTCCTTTGCACTGTGTGATTTTTGGCTGTCAAAAAAGACAAAAGTTCACAATTGTAAGAGAGAATGTGGTGAAAGCTTTAGTCATCAATCATGAACAGTTGTTTTATTTCCTACTGTGAAACAAAATTGGTGAAATTGGCTACTATTTCAAACCACGACAAATGTAGCCAAACAATTATGATGTGAGTTGATGATATGTCTCTGATAGCATGTGGGATTTTGTTCTACTCATCATAGTGTTAAAATTCACCAGGCTTACATGGCAGCATCTGACATCGATCGATGCACCATTTGGCACAGATTGTGACCAAGATTTATTACAACCATCTCACACAGAGTGACATGGAATGAACTTGTAATATTGTTGTTATCGCACACTATGTATAGTCACAATAAGCAACAGATGACTAACCCTCCAACGATGAGCTTCACCATGACTCTGTATGAAACCATGATTCCCATAACCTCCTTCAGCACACCTTCCTTGACACTGAAAGAGAAAAAAAAAACTATTTAGATCACAAGTTCTAGTAAAGACACATGAATCCACCTCGATGACTCAGCTGACAGTTCATCGCAGTGCAGAAACTTTTAAGGAAGTCGGCTGTGTCTCCATGTTCACTCACATGCTCGATGATGCCAAGTTGGTGTCTTCATGCTTCAGTTTGCCGTCCAGAGCGATGCCCCTCCTCTCCCTGTTATTGGCCAGCAGAGGCAGCAGCTTGTAGTCTTTCTGCAGCGTCGCTCCAGCAGACACTGAATCACTGAGACATGAAGAGACAGATACATCACAGCACAGAAAACAACCTGCTGCAACATGAACACATTACACTTTAGTAAAAAACAGAAAACCATTATACAGATAATTCTATGAATGGTTAATGACGTCAGGGACACTGCCTGATTGTGCAAATCTTAAATATCCTCCTGATTCACTGAGAGGTTTTCAAACTCTAGTTCACAGTTGAATTTTATAATAACAGCAAGCCGGGAGGAAGGTTTGAGATTAAGGGAAGCTAAATCAGGAAGTGTATATGATGAAAAATATGAATAAAAATTTTGTCCTTATTAATGTTCCTTTACTGCAAAATTGAAATAGAGGTAAGGCTTTTTAAAAGCATGCATACACAAAAATAAAATAAACACGTGAACCAATGAGGCTTCTTTAGTTTTCTGCCCAAACAAATGACTTTATTGTGACAAGTAAAATGTTTTAAATTGATATTTTTGCTTTACAAGGCACAATCATGAATTAATAGAAGCGTGATACATAAAAAGTTCTTGAAATTGCTCTAAATGACAAATGATGAGTTTAAAAACAGAAAAAACGGAAAGACAGAAAAGTATAAGACTATACCGTATATATTGTACAACTTAGTCACATGAGCCAAAAAATCATATCTAAATATTAATATAATTTTTTTGGGACATTGGTTATTTTATGTTTTATTTATTTTTAAGCTTGCTTATTTTTCAATATTGAATTCAACATGCATTATTCTTTTTACAGATCATTTCCTATTCTTGTCATTGTGAGATTAAATTAAACCAGAAGATGCATTTAAATCAGCATAAAAAAATAATATATTTATCTATTAACACTTCCTCCAACCTATGTTCAACTTCAGCTCCAGCCAGGGCTTTCATTATCAATCAATCTGCCAATCTTTTCTTGATTAATCAATGAATCATTTGGTTTGTAAAATGGTCATAATGAAAAATATCCACCGTAGTTTCCAAAAGTCCAAGGTGACGTCTTTCAACTTTCTTCATCATGTAAATAATCTCATCTCATCTAACAATCTTCTACTTTCACAAAAATCTTTCCTGGTAAAATCTTCACTGGGTTTTTATTTCCAGTGTAAATAAATGGAAACAGTCTTTCAGTGAAAGTGTGTGTGAAGGTGTGTATGTGTGTGTTAGTATCAGGATCAGAGAATGACAACGTTTCTCTGTCCCAGTCCAGATTCACTCGAATCCTTTGGAACATCCTCTTTGGTAGGAGAGCAGTGGGTGGATCTGATCCGGAGACTGCGCTGTGTTCACCGTCAGAGTATCGTACTCTCCATAATCCAGACTGTGTGATTCCTTTCCTCTCCACAGTCTCTGCCAACACACCCAGTGCCCATCTTGTGCCATCTCCCACCTCAACATCCCAGCTGTGGGTCCCTGAGTTAAAGCCCTCAGAGCCCAGTATAGCGACATAGTCACCAAACCTCTCAGGGTTTTCAGGAAGCTGCTGTTCCTCTCCTCGGCTCACACTTGTCAGATCCTCGGACAGAATGAGGTTTGGATGAGCAGTGTTTGGATCCAGAATGACAGGAATGTAGGAGACTATCTCCTTCATCTTGTACCAGATGTTGAAGGTCAGGTTGCCCAGGTGTTTGGCCTGGTCTATGAGGGCTCCTGTGCCCAGCTGTGGATCATCCAGCAGGGGGCAGCGCTGGACTTTTTCCACTGCAGCTTTGTAGTTTAACATGAATGAGACGTCTTCAGCTCTCAGCTTCTCCTCTGTGGCTCTGACTGTGTGTGAAAGAGCTGCTATCTCTCTGCTCAGAGCCTCCATCTTCTCCTTCATCATCTGATTCTTCTGCTCCTCTTCCTCCCTCAGAGCAGCCATCCTGGCCTCCTCTTCCTCTTCTAGAAACTGATGAAGCTTCTTAAACTGCTCCTTAATCTGCCTCTCTGTGTGTTGGGCCTGGACCTTAATGTGTTCTGCTGTTTTATCAAACTTTGTTTTAACTTGATCAAAATCCTTTAACTTCTCCTTTAAGGGCTTCAGAGTTTCCTCAAGTTTCTTCTTGTGTTGTTGCGCAGCTTCATCGATGGGTTTGAATCTGTGGTTGGTGTGTGTTTCTGCATGCTGACAAACGACACACACTGGCTGCTGATGGTCCACACAGAAGAGTTTGAGTTTCTCAGAGTGCAGACTACAGAGAGCGTCAGAGCCTGCTGAAGCTCTCTGATCTCTCTCCTGTATGAAGGTCTCACACAGGTTCCTTAACATAAAATTACAAGGAGGGAATTCCTTTGAAAATTTTCTCTTGCAAACTGGACATTCACGGATTGCTCTCTCTGTCCACCAGCTCTGCAGACAGACTCTACAGAAGCTGTGGCAACATGACAGAATGACAGGATCTTTATAGATCTCATGGCAGACAGAACAGCAGAGATCATTCTCCAACATGGAAGCCATGATGTTTCCGTGTGAAGCTTACAACACAGCGGGCAAGTAGCTCAAAGTGGAAAACAATCAGTAAGTCATCCTGTTACTCCTTTCTCCTCCGAAAATTTAACTGGAAGTTGGTCTTTTTTCTTGGAGAACTTCAGTGTGTGGAGTTGTCAGCAGGTTGAAGCAGCAGTATTCCCAGTCCCTCCTTTAGCTGCCCTCTCTTTGGGAATGGTGAGTTTGCTCCGCAGGCGAATTCTTCATCAGTGTCTCTCTCCTCGGTGAGGTAGAATAATATCAGTTTCCTGGGTTTTGTCAGGTGAGCCGAAGCTTTATCAGTCCAGAGGTCATTTTTGTTTAAATCTGATAACAAAATAACACTTACAGACCAGGAATGTTTGAAGGTGACATTCTGTTAATGTTCAACAGAATCTATGACAACTTTAAGTTTCATTCGAATGTGTTGCTCTCATTTCTCAGTGAGTGTAGTGAGTCTGATATACAGAAATCAGATTCATGTCCAAATCAACCACCAGACGAGTTTGATTGATTGAGCTTGACTTGAATGCACAAGATATGTTTATGCACTAAAGGCTAAAAACATTTTTTTCTTGTCTCCTCTTTTGATTCTGTTGTTCTCTGTACATTTTAACATAGTTACAAATTTCTACATGTTGGCACTGCAATGTACACATGAAACATCACATCTATGATGTCTCTTTGTAAATTTGTAACATGTAGTTTGTGTTGTCCATTACCCAAATTCCTCGATGGCCACAGATTTGACGTAGCTGTCGTTGGAGTACAACACCACGTTGGAGATTTGATCCACTGAGGAGGACAAGAGGAGACATGAAGAAACATGACATATAAATTATGTTTAAACCAGTTCAGTTTTTTTTTTTGACATGCAACAAAATTCAAACATTTTGATGCTGCACAGGCTTCATACAAATGTAACTCAATACATCTCCGTACTACAGTGTTTCAATGTTTTTTGAAGTACTAAGAGCTCTTGCACTAACAATATACTGTAAAGTATCATGTTTACCAGAGACGATGATGTTCTTGATGTTTTTGCTGGAGTTGTTTGTGACGTCGACATGCACTTTGACGACCTCGCCATGGTAATAAATCTGGAAACAGGAAACAAAGTCAGAAAAGGTAAACATCTATTAACATAATATCTTTTAAAACTACTTACAATGTGTGGAGTTATTTTCTCTGTTCATAGTTTACAAAGTGTTTTACAGACAGTTAACAAACTGATTAAAATCTGCCTTCAGATGGAGACAGATAAATAATTAAGTAATAAATACAAATAAAAACCCTTATGTTCAAGTTTATACAACATAAAACATGATTATAATGCAGAACTGACAGGTTTGCTATGAAACCAAAGGGTTAAATGTTGTCATTTGAGATGGAGGTGTGACTGTGCAGGAATATGAGCACTCTGTGCAGCAGAATTAAATAATCTGATTTCAGACTTTGGATGCAGCAGCTGATGAAAAAGTGACTGATGGCTGTTGAATGCCTTTAGTGTGACATGTACTGAAAGAAAAACATTAACTACATCATGTTTTTAGTGTTTCTGAAGCTGAAAGCTCTGAAGCAACCCACCTCTTTGTCCAGACTGGCCTTGACATGCAGCGGTTTGTCTGACATAACAAACTCCTTGGTGGTTTCGACAGAAGGCGCCTCTCCCTCTCCTTCTGGAGCGTACTGGACCTTCCTGAGCATCAGATTCACTGAACTCCTGTTGGAAAGCAGAGAAAACATGTGGAAATAATAACTTACAGAGCCTGTGTGAGACTTACTGTCTTATTCTGACTCATTACTATTTCTGTGAATGAATTGTATTTTGTAGATTTTTATGATCAAGCTATTATCATAACTTTATCCATTTTTACAATCATCAAAAAGCCATTTCGTCTCGTATATTACAGGGTTTTTAAGACATTTTAATACCACATAGAATCCAATTTAATACCTGTTTCATGGTAAATATATGAAAGATATAAATAAAAGACATTAGCAATGATAAAGGTTAGTGCAATATGAAATGTTTTTTGTCATTACTTCCTGTCAGTATATAACAATCATTCCCAATAATGCAATTAACGATTCATTAGTCATGACCTGAATGTGACTAAGCAATAGAAAAAGGATGAATGGATGGAAAGATGCACTGATTTAAAAATAACTAATTCATTTAAGGTCAGAGGTCTGGAACAACAGAACTGGGGATTTTCCAGCCAAAAAAACATTATAAGTAACATTACCACCTACTGCATCCTAGACAAAATATTTAAGACCTTTGTGAATTAAATTTAAGACCTTTAAATACCATCTAAGGCCTTTTTTTTTGTGAGGAAATCTAAATTAATGCTTTCTAAGACATTTCAAGATCTGTAGATATCCTGTATTAGTCTCAATTAGTCCTAAATCAAATTGTTTTTTAAATGTTCAGTCTTTATGAAGGATGACAGATTATGAAACATGAATTTGAGTTACTGAGTTGATGAAGTTGAACAGCATCAACCAGTGATGAACCGGAACTGCTTTGTAACATTCATCTGTTTCAAGAAAACTGTAATCAATACCACTTTTTTATTATTAGCTGCTACTCACCGTTTGCGTACTTTAGCGTCCTGACTCTCAGCGCTGAACGCTCTGATCTCAAACTCCACAGCACAATGCTACAGAAGAAGAGAAGAGCTGTTACCATCCTGTGATGTGGTCATTTCACATCTGGCTGATCGGTACAGTTTGATTCCTCTAACAGGATCTTACCTTGCCGACATCATGGGGTGATGGCTGGAGAGCCACTGAGCAAGGAAGGTTGTCAGGAAACTGAGGAGACAAAAGAACAATATCAATCAAACAAGCTTTTTTACTTTGTTCTTCTTGTGCAATGCATCACATGTCTTTACTTTAGAGGAAATCGCCTGATTTGCTTTCGACTTCAGTATATTTAAAGTGCACATTGCCCACAGAGTCTGTACAAAAAAAAAAAAAACATGACTTCACATATAAAAGTCATGTACACACACACATACACAGGTAAGAATATAAATATAACAACAGAGTTGAGGTTAAGAATTTAAAAATAGAGCTCATATAACCAGAACAGAGTTGGGGTAATTATTTGTCAAAGAGGAAAACAGTGATTTGATTTCTTGTAGAGAATTATATGAGTTTAACATAAAGACTGGAAACAAGGGGAAACACCCTGCATGGATCTGTCCAAAGCTAACAAATCCACCTACCAGCACCTCTAAAGTTCATTAAGTAACACATTATATCTCATTTGTTTACACCGTATAAAAACCAAAGTGCAAAAACAACAGGTCACCATTTTATGGAGGGTTAATTGGTGGACTAATTCTTATCTCTAAGCAGCTGCAGGCAACCAGCTGACAGTCCAGGAAGTTATTGCGTCCAGTCAAGAAACAGTTCAGCTATGAGCTTATCCTGCATTTCATTTGTGCCAATGTATTGTGGCACAATAGTGTACATCAACAACACACTAAAAGAAAAATCAAGTATTTTTAACTCTGTGTACTGACATATTTTATTTACAAAATTTCTGAACCACAAATTATTCATAAATACCTCAGCAGTCACAGATAATCTTTAATGAAGCTTTCAGAGAGCAGACAGACTGTATTTTTTTCACTTTTTGTTTATGAAGAAAAAGCATTTACAATCACACTATATAATGGTTGTATGTTACATAAAACAGAGGAACATAATTTAATTTAGATTGTATTGAATGTGAAGAATGCAAAAATGTTTTTAATGGTGATTTTTATTATTTTGAATAGATATGGGTCAATCATTCTCTACAAAAAATGTGTGTCAGCTGCACAAAAATGCTTGTAAAAAGTAGAAATATTTCCATGTTTGTATATTCTGGTTCACATTAGGAGAAAACATAAAATTTGAGGCTGAAAGAAAGTAGTGTTTAGGGTGTTTTTACTGCTCTCAAATGTAAAAATGGTTCAAATTTGACCCTGAACAGTATGTAAGGGTGAAATATTGTTTTACTGATGTAAAAGACTTCATACAGCCTGTGACTCTCACCTCGAAGAAGAACGGGTAGGCGTTGTCTCCCAGCTTGCGCATCAGTTTGGCCTGTATCCTCGTGTGGATTCCCTTCTCGCGGTCCTGCAGAGGCGGGTAGACCTGGCGGGTAGATAGGTAAAGCTCTCTGCGGAACGCTATCCCCATCACATCCATGTCATCTCTGCCGTAGCGAAAGATGCAGGACAGGGTGACGAACACTAGAGGGCAGAGCAGAGGCTCAGTCACTGTGATGGACGGGTCACTTTAATAAAACCTCCTGAGGGCTTTCAGTGTTCAGAAACTCAGCATGTACATAAACTGAAAATCATTTTAAATCTAATCTGTACATCTTTCTAGTTTCATAGCAAATATTTGCAACTTGTATTTTGTATTTATGGCTAGTTTCTATACATATGTGTTTATATATATGCAACCTTTCTAGGGAAAAGTATTGGAAATTACTTTAGGCTGCATTAGTCTACTCAGTGAATTATATCTGCTTATGTATTTGTAAGCAAATAAGCATGAATTAATTAATTAATTAATTAATTAAAGTACAAATCCAACATAACAAAAGCTGAAAGTATTTCTTAAAATGTGTCTGTGTACTCCATGATTAGATGTATTATGGAAGCATTGTATTAAAAAAATCTTAAAGTAGGATGGATGAAGATGTGAATAACCGTTGTTACATGTCTTTAACCATTTAAAGCTGCTGTCAGTCTGATTATTGGGGAAACATGTCTATTATAATGATCAGACATCTAAAATATTTCCATGCGATGGATCGGTGCAGCCATAAAAACATGGAGTCTTGTGTTTGAATCTTTCACTCAGTCTGAACATCACGTAGCTTCAATGAAGAGCAGCAGCGTGGACTAAAATTATTTTGATGACCTTTAATCTACTTAAGGGATCTTAAGGGATAAAGACTAAAAACATCCATAAAGGCTCCATGTGACTTATTTTCCCCGTGTGACCGGACAGACTTTAGTAGAAAACAGAGCACAGAGGTGTGAGGATAGAAAACAAGACAGGTGAGCAGCTTCAAATGAAACAGATCCCCATTTATTTATAGAGGAGTGTGTGAGGTGAACATGATCAACATCCTGTAATATTGCTGGGTGACAACAGTGTTTGGATACTGACCTTTCCTCCCCTGCAGAGCCTCAGGATCAATGAGGATGATGCCATCTAGTGGTAAAAAAAAAAAAAAGGTCAAAGCTCTTAAAGTGATGAGAATGGAACTGAAACTAAGTTCAACCCTTTTAGTAACCAGGATAATCAAAATGTCCTAAAGCTACCTCAGGGCACAGTTAAGCATCTCTGAAGTTTTACTGTAAATTAAGTGAACTTCATATTGTTCTACACATTATACATGAGCCTGGTCCATGGATGAGAACGTCAATTTCTTATCCAAGTGCAAGAATTTGACTTTTTTTTTTATTCGATCAATTTGAGCCTCAGGAAATGAGCAATGTGGGGTTTAAGACTTTATGACAAAGATATATGTTTTGATACTTGATGGATATCAGCTGTCATTTTTTTTTAACTGTTTAAACAAAATTGCATGACTTATAATGAAAAATATGAGCATCACTGGAACAAAGAGACACTGTTGTGATTCCAGAAGCTCTTCATACAGTCTGCAGAGGACCAAATAATACATTTTGGTGCCTCATCGAGGCACCTCAAGGCGCGGCTCTTCCAGTCATCAGATCCAAATTGATTAAAAAGAGACGGACTTCTTATACAGTGGCAGAAAATCCAGTAAAACCATGAAATCGTCAACACTGACCGGCCCATATTTGTTAATATTAATAGCAGCACTGGTTTGATGCATCAGGAACCAGCTTTAACCTCATGACATACTGTACGTGTGACTGCTAATTTACTGTCTAACTGTTGGATGTTTGCCGATGTGTTTTTGTGGACAAACTCACCTACTGGATCCACGGAGTCAACACGGTCGACAAAGTCTCTTGTACCCATGTAGACTCCAACCTGAAGCAGGAGAACAGATACAATGAACATCTGACATTGAAGACATCTACCAGATCTCTGTGCACTCTTCATGACAGCAGAGACAGAGAGACTTTGGTTCACATAAGACCCAACATCTTGCACTATTACCTTTTTCTAACGGCTTTGAGGGGCTCTGAATGATCTGGAATAGAATCAACAGCTCTCTGAGGTTTTTCACTACATTTCTTCTTCGTTTCGTACAAGTAGTATCATATTTTGATTTGTGCAGCTGAACAGAGTGCTCTGCCTGCTCTGTAATCTGACATAAAGCTGTCAATCATACACGTTGCTCAGCTCGGCTCACGTTGTGACTTTGTGTTGACCTCCTGCAGATCAGTCAGACGAGCAGCTGAATCTCTTCACAGAATTAAATTCAGTGAGACGGAAAATTCACTGAAAGAAAAACATTTATTGATCCAGTGTATCTGATGTCATTATTACAAAGCAATGTCCGAGGGAAGACTTAGTGGGTAAGGGCAGGTTAAGGATCAAGGGTCAATGTCAGGTGCATAAAGCATATTATGCATCTGGCATAACACTTATGGAAAACATATGCAATGTTTCCTTAGTAGCTCCGATAATATTTCTTTAAAAAAAAATTAAAAACTGCATAAATGTAACTTCGTTTTAGTCCTTTAGTATAATTTGCTCAGCTTTTTATTTATGCAAGTCAGTTCAGATCTTTATTGTCCCTTATGGGGAAATTTGATTTGCAGTAAGAAGGAAGAAACACAAACACAACATACAAGAGGACATCGGATATAAATCACAATCAAACAGTTACAGCAAACAACCAAAAAAATAAAATGCAAAAAGTATCAAGCCATTGGAATGGTAGCCATAATAAAGTGCTGCTGAGCAGTGCAGTCAAGGTTTAGTGCAAATTAAGCAGATTTATTGAATTTGGAACAAAATAAAATTTAAATCTAATGCTTTTTACTCAAGATCGACTGTGCCTTCCGCAAAACTTGTCTGTCATAGAGATCTGCTGAATAAAGCTGCTGCCAATTATTTTGCTGGCTACTTTAACAATATTGAACAAAGGATTTTTGTTTTGCACTGTAAGGTTCCCCACATATCCTTAAATAAATCTGGTTTTATCATCACATGTTTTTGAGGCACTGAAGAATTCTTCAAGACTGTTTTCCTCTGCAATAAAGAACTAAACAATGATGTTGAATCTTGTGCAACACAAAATGAGACATTGTGGTTTTAGCCTTGGAGCTAGTTGATGACCAACAACTGCTGGGCACAGTGACTGTAGGACACAACTACAGACAGTCCTGTCATCATAGAGAGGTTGTCAGGTCTGAACTCTGTTCTAACTCTGTCAACTAAACCAGCTGACTAGAGGATGTACTGGAGACTGTTAGCTAACAAGATACGACATGGTTCTTAAAAACCTCTCATTTATGTGGGTTTGTAGTGGTTTTTATGATGTATTATTTTTTTATTATATTTTATATTGTTGTATGATGTATCTCTCTGCTCTTTCTATACACAACACTTTATAAAGCTTTTTATTTATAATACTACTACTACTATTATTATTATTCTAATCAAAGTGTTTTAATGTATGCCATATCAAATAGGCACATTTTTGGATTAACACATCCTCTATACAAACCCAAGTACCACCCCTTAGTTGCACTTTTCCAGGTAATCGACCAAATATGGTGTCACCCATGTCCCTCCTTGGACACTTCCCGTGCCTCGGTTAATCTGGGACAACGATCGGCCTGAAGCCACATGACCATATATCCAACCCATCTTTGTAGATGCCCCATTGGCTGATATGTGTCTGGATGTACATGATTGGTTGTCTTTTATATATGTATATATTTTTTTTACCTTTTTTTATACCCAACTTATTCTATTTAAATGTTGTCTGGAATATATTTTATGATGACCCTGATGAAGGCCACAAGCCGAAACATATCGGTCAACAAATGAAGTTGTTCTTTATACAACAAATGTTGCTGGAGTTCTGATCTCAAGTCAATGTTGGACTGTGGGTAACTGCAATAATTCAGACTGTGTATGAAGATACTGTGAGTGATATTCATCTCTGTATTTCATCTGAGATGCTTCACTCACCGACTTGTCCTTGCAGATCTTCTTGAAAACGACACTTTTCGGACTCATGTTGGTGCAGATTGAGGTCAGCAGCGCCTGAGAGAAAGAAAAAAGACAAATGAGCATCTTTGAAGACTTAAAGCAGATCGTCACAACTCTGATCATCTATTTCTCTAAAGCTCAACCATTAATGTTTGCTGAAAACTACATTTTACACAAATGTGTTATTTCATAATTATCTCTACTGTGGGACATGATTAAAGGATTTAGCCCAGAGGTAATCAATACTTAGTTACATATTAATTACACATCTGAATTTTACCAAATGTCAGTAAAATGCACCAGAATAAATGAAGGTCAACAAGATGTCCATAACATATCGATGACCTCATACATCCAACAGTCCGTCATGTGACTTGACTAGAACCACAAATATTCTGACATCTTTCACAAATCATTGACTAACCGTTACAATTGGTTGTCATGGTGATGGCATTGCTTCTTGTGATAAAGCAGGAGTAAATGCACACACATGAAGTCAATTCTGTAGTCCTGCAGTGTTACATACTGTTTACACACACATAAAATACATCACATAACAGGCTGACTGACTAATGGTCCAGAGTCATTTCCAGTTCAATCCAGACTATGACAACCTGGTTTACCACTGTCATGCAACATTTCAAGTCCACTGCTTCCAACATTTCCCATAAGTTTTACCAGAAAGCCCCAACACACTGTGTTTGTGCTTATTTTCATTTGATTAAACCTCTTCTCAGTACTAAGAGATGTCTCCCTCACTCTCCACTTAGCTTTTTTGCTCATAGTACTGTGGGATAATTCACACCTTTGTTATTAGTACATAGAGTTTAATGACATCAACTAATTAACAGAGTACTAATCAGCCAGAATAACTGAAAACACCTGAGTGAGTGACTCTTCAAACCATCTGGATGAAAAAATATGACATCTGTTGGGTGATGAAAAGAGATTCTTACTCAGTTTCCCAAATTTCACCTCTTTATCTTAATTCAAACACTGTTAGCCAGACTTGATTGTGCTTTGTATGACATGAAACAAAATTGGAAGGTTTTATTATAAGTTTTATTTACCTAAATTGCTATCATTTTTATACAGAATAACATGTCAATATTGTTTTTATGTTGCACAAAAAGACCAAGGAGAAATGTAATTTCTGGCTACCTGGATTATAGGAAACAGAGTCCAGCTTGAGAGACAGGTTAAAAATCTTCTGCAGCATACATAACATTTTTATATCTGGATGGTTAGAAGAGTCTTAGCGGATTTTAAAAATATACAAGTACAAGTCCTGCATGAAAATTCCTACTACAGTAAAAGTACATAAGTATTATGAGCTTGATGTAGTTAAAGTATTGCAGTAAAAGCAGTGGTTTGGTCCCTCTGACTGATATATTATTATATATGACATCATTAGATTATTAATAGTGAAGCATCAGTGTTAGAGCAGCATGTTACTGTTGTAGCTGCTGGAGATGGAGCTAGTTTCAACTACTTTATATACAGTTAGCTAGTTTAATCCAGTGGTCCCCAACCTAGAGGTCAGGCCCTTCTAAAGGGTCAGCAGATAAATCTGAGGGGTCGTGAGATGATTAATGGGAGAGGAAAGAAGAAAAAACAAAGTTCTGATACACAAATCTGTTTCCAGTTTTTGGACTTTTTCTCTAATCTTTGATTTTTGCTGAAATATTGGATCATTTGAACATTTATTGAAATGAAAGCATGTGAGAAGTTTAGAGGGAAAAACTACTATTTGGTGGAGCTGTTAACAACTCATAGACATGTGAAATGTGACCCCGACTACACACTGCTTTTTGTAAGACGTCAAAAGCCAAAAAGGTTGGAAACCACTGGTTTCATCTTTAACAATGTGTTGTATTTTAAAAGCTTGTTATATTATCCATTGTGTCAAATCTGCATCTGAAAAGTAACTAAAGCTGTCAAATAAATGTAGTGGAGTAGAAAGTACAATATTTCCCTCTGAAATGTAGAAAGTAGCATCACATGGAAATACGCAAGTAAAGTACAAGTACCTCAAAATTGTGCTTAAGTACAGTATTTGAGTAAATGTACTTAGTCACTTTCCACCACTGGAAAAAGGGAGTGACATCATCAATGCTCTTCATTTTTAACTGTCAAAATGACAAATTACCTTTTTCCCAACTGGTGTTCACAAACGTTTTCACTTATTGTGTCAAGAGTGTTTACTGGAAAACCAGGTCTAAACACAGCTGTAGAAATAGTTCAAATATAAAGAATAAGAAAATAGCAACTGTATACTTCTGCCATACTCACATGTTATACACCTGGACTTAAATATTATTTTGGCATATATAATCTTAATTTTACATAATTTCAACTCAAATCAAGTCTAGTCCATTTTATTTATGTTGCTCAGAATTGCAGATTTATCTCACAGGGATTGACAATACAATCAAAATCTATCTTTAGACCATATTTGGATAAAGAGTGTTTCTATTTGTGAGTCCTTCTGTTTGTTATTGAGTCCCAGAAATCATATTTTCTTAAAACAAGTGAAACTATCTGCCAGTGTGGACGACATTAAATCAAAACCCAACAAACAAATCCACTTGGTTCAAAATTGTCCAACAGAAAGATGTACGTTTTCTTGGTTCTAGTGCAGTGATGCTCACTTTAGATTTTTAAGACACAAAAACAGACAAAAGGACCCAGATGTTTTTACAGCAGAGATGTCTTTTAGAATCAGAATCACTCACCTGTGTTGCAGAAGTGGAAGGTGTGTTGTTGGATCAGAGGAGGAGACGGGCGTTTGTCAGAGAAGCACTATAAGTAAACACCTGCTGTCCGTCACAGCCTCCCTGAGTCCCAGCAGCCAATCAGGTGACCCGGCTGTGAACTTTGACCAACCCTCGCTACTCAGTACCAACCCTCGTCCACCCCCCACAAAACCACAGCATCCAGACCGACTCAGACTTCCTGTGAATGAGCCGACTGAGAGGATTGAAGCTGGTTCCCCCTCAGTCAGCACAACAGGGTCAGATTAGAGAGAGAGATGATAATGAAGTGCAGACCGAGTGCTCACAGCCTGGCTGTACAAACATTAGGAGAGTGATTCTGACAACAAACAGTGTGGACGAGCACAAAGTTTATATTTGTCCAGGAACAATTTTCCCCAAAACCCTAACCCTAACCCTAACCCTAACCCTAACCCTAATTACAGTTCAGGTGATGAAAAACGAGTGAGTCAGACTAACCTGCTGGTTCTACATCAGACCTCAGATCTATTTTCTTATTTAGTCAGTTAGTTTATAATTATTTTGCTATTTATTTATACATATTTTAATTATTAATCTTAATTTTATGTTTTCATATTTCTTTTAATGAAAAAATATTTGTTCGGTTCCACCCATATTATTCTTATTATTATTAGTGTTCATTATACACATGCACACACACACATATAAAACACATATGTATGATAATTTATCTCTCTTTTTGTGATTGTGATTTCTTTTTCTTGGCTAATGTTTAAAAATAAACATCTTTTTTTTTTTTAAGGAAATATGTGAAATCTGCTGTTGATGCAGTTAGTTTCAAACACACTGTTTAATTGTTTATTATTACATACATCATACATACTAGGGGTGTGCCTGAATACAAATACATTATTTGGCAAAGCACAAATAATGGGTTTTTTAATGAATATTTGTTTCATACAAATATTTTTAAAAATATTTGTTAGTTAGAGGTCTGTCTGCAAACAGGTGAAGAGTAAAGTTTTAGCTCAGTAATCAGCACACTCGTCTATGATCTGGGAGACTCCAGGTCGAGACCCAGTGTGGGGACCTTCTTAGTTTATTCATAAACACTTATTGTAACACGTTAATTTTCTAAAATTAAAATCGTAATAACAGCAAAAACAGGATTTGTAAGCCTCTTTCCACAACTGTGCAATCCAATGCAACCAAACAATGCTGTTTGGTTGCATTGGATTGCACAGTTGTTCCTAATAAACTGCTTGGTGAGTGAACATATGACGTATAAATGTTATATCAGTAATCATACCGTGCAAAAATAGCACATTTCATACACAAGGGCTATTCAAGGTGCTTTATATAATGCATTGAACTTTTATCTAAAAAAAAAAGAACAAAACAGCATAAAACAGAGTGCAAAATGATGTACAGAATGTTAAGAACAGAGACATAAATAAAGGAGAAGTAAAGATATTAGATGGTTAGTGAGGAATACTTGAGGTTCAAACAGAGTCCGTGCACGACATCAAAGTTTTGAATCTGGATTGAAAGAGTCTAATATATTCTAGAAGTTTGTTGCAGCTCTGTGCTGCACAATAACTAAATGCTGCTTCTTCATGTTTAGTTTGCAGCCCCAAACCTGAATAAACCACCAGAGAGAGAGAGAGATAGAGAGAGAGAGAGCTACATGTTATTATTTATTTATTTATTTATTTATTTATTTATTTATTTATTTATTATTATTATCAGTTTATCTTCACTACATCCTTTACCTGTTATGTCAGTTATGGGGTCTTTGTATTACTGCTACATGTTAGCAATGATAAAGTATTTTTAAAAAGAAAACATACAACATGCTGTCATAGACCATAGACCATGTACTGTATAATTACATTGTCATCCTAATGAAGAAATAGTTTCATGTATGTTAAATGTTAATCTGCAGAGTCACCAGATACTCCAGCTGTCAGATGAATGAAGTGGAGTAAAAGTTGTTTTGATCTTTTCCAAAATGGGAAACTAAAGTACCAGAATCTCTAAACTGTACATCATTTAAGGAAGTATACTTATCTACTGTCTACATGTGACATTTATGTGTTTTTGTTTGCAGAAATGAGTGTTGACATGATGGAAAATAAAGACTGTGCAGACTTTTGACATCCAGAGTTTGTCCAGAGGCAGCCTGAAGGTTGAGCAGCAGGTTTGATCCGGTCCACAGTGAGTGTGACGAGACTATAGATAGACGGAGTGATGCTGTGGAGCTTTAATCCACTGTTCTGCCTGTCAGCAGGTAAACAGACAGAGGTGGATTACTGCACTGCAGTGCATTAATCATCATTATTACACAAGAGATTACACACACACACACACACACACACACACACACACACACACACACACACACACGCACACACACACACACACACACACACACACGTGACTGAAATGACAGCCTGTCATACAGCATGTGCAGGATGACATAACTTTATTTATATATCATGTAGGGACAAGCTGAGGAAAGCAGTGTGAAGTGCTGATGGGGGCTTTTCACATAGTATTTCATTTATATATTTCAAACTGTGAATTATTATTTTCAGTAATATTAATATTAATTAAAATCACTTCACATGTAAATAGACTGTATTATAGTTTGATTTTTTATATTTTTCTAATATATTTGTATGAACTGTGAAACAATATTTTTTACAACCTTGAATATTTCTATCTATCTATTTTGATAGATATTATATATATTGGCTACATATACATTATATTACACATATTATTATTATTATTATTATTATTATTATTAGTGGTATATAATTATCATCCTATAATGTATTATTATGTGTGTGTGTGTGTTTGTAATGTAACATGTAAGCACCAAAGACACAAAGCCTTCATTTATTATATAACAAACTTTATTCAGAAATCAGTAAACTCTGAATGAGATTACACAATCATTCACGATGATCCACAAATTATCATATAACTACTACATATTACTTATTACATATGTACCCCCACAACTCAAATTGAAAAACAAATATTAAAATGTTTCAAATATTTCAAAAAACCAGAAAACAGAAAAAAACATGTTCATGGTTTGTAAAATGTTGGTCAAAATCCTGAAAGTATGTAGAGGACATGGTGTGTGTGTGTGTGTGTGTGTGTGTGTGTGTGTGTGTGTGTGTGTGTGTGTGTGTGTGTGTGTGTGTGCGTGTGTGTGTGTGTGTGTGTGTGTTCAGACGTAAGCTCTGGCCGTATCTGGATCTGACTTGGCTGTAGCCGTGTAGACCTTCTGTGGCTGGTTTCCATAGTAGGCGCTGCAAAATAGGACAAAGATGAAGTTAGACTCAAACTGTAAGATTAAAGGACAGTTTCACAATTATTCAACCATATGAACAATGAAAGAGGTTTTTTCCATTTAGTGCAAAAATGCATTTAAAAGTTGATGTGAAGCTTTGACTCATTTGGACGCTGAAGCTTCATATTAGCTTAAGATAAACTTTTAAATACACTTTTGCACAGAAGGAGGACTGTGGATTTTGTCCTCCATCACTTCCATTGTAAGGTCATTATGAAGGGATCTTCTAATGGTCAGTATGAACAGGAGGAATGATTACAGCAAGAAAAACAGGTTTCACTGTTCATTTGGGCTACTTGTTTTAAGACACACTTGAATACTTGTGAACACATCCTTTAAGTGTTTATTAATTAACAGTATTTGTCAACAATTATAACTTATCATATGATGGCATATTTTATAGAGAAAAACAACAGAGTGGGTCATAATGACAATTATAAACTGACAATGAAAATGTCAGTTATATATGTTATAAAACATTTATTAACTCATTATATACAGATTACAAATGCTAAATAGTGGGACTTTAAGTTACATGTTATCAAAATTGTAATTATTTCAATAAGTAACACTAATTTGATGAACTACTGCAGAATTTATTTTATTAACATATATATATCATAAGTATAAGAAAATGTCAAACCATCAGCAGATTGATGAATAATCCATAAAACTGTTGTTTCCTCTTAAAACATGTGAGCACCGAAACCACAACTAAAACTGAAGTTAAGCTGATGAAACTCTTTTTAATAAAATAGTAAAAACAGAGGATAAAAAGTTGAATTGTGCTCAGGTGAGGTTATTGTTCTTACCCTTTCTTTCCACCAGCTGACGCTCTCTTGCAGGCAGAACAAAGACAACTTCCGCCCAACAAGGCCAGACAGGCTCCACCCCACCCCATGTAGAGGCCCACACCCAGCTCGAACCTGCAGACACACATGACAGCACATTTCAACACACTAACACACATGACAGCATGTTGCAACACGCTAACACACATCAGTGTAAAAAAAACACACTGTGCTGCAGGAGGGTAAAAAAACATATTTCACATATTTTTTAATGTTTAACAGTAGAAAATTAAAATTTTCAGGGTACAACTGCTGTAGTTATAATACTGTAAGACAAAAATAAGATAAAAATGACAAATAAGTAAATATATCATAAATAAAATCTTAAATCCTAAATGTAGAATAATATGTTTTAATAATGTTTGTAAATGTATAAGATAAAAAAAAGATATAATATGATCTAGACTAGAAATTACACGTCAAGATAATCAACAAAAAATGATTGGATGGTTCATTACGATGAAAAAAAAAATGAAATGTGGATTTCTATCAAAAGAAAAAGAAAATCTGCCTCAGAACACAAATCTGTAAACCTTTAGTTTTTATTTGATCTTTCAGAACTTAATTTATTTATTTACTTATTTATTTTCTTCAGTCCTTGCTTAGTTCTGTTGTTTTTAAAGAAGAATATATGATTCAGTTTTTACGGTGCTGTGCCTCTCATGCTTTTCATTTTCCTACGTTGGGTTTAATATATTGTTCTTGTTCTCTTTGTACATTATATACATTTTTTTTTTGCAAAACAAAGTTGTTTTAATTTGATGTTCTCAGTGTTTCTGTATAAAGACCAAACCAAACTTTTGGTTGACGTCTGATCAGGTCAACTCACTTTATGCCGCCGTAGAATGGGTTGTTGAAGTCTTCAACCACTCTGACGGCGTACCAGGAAACTGCTGTCATACAGCACAGACCTGCAGACACAAACGCAAACATGAAACAACGTCAGGTCAGTTCAAAACAGTTTTGAAATTCTCATTTTCAGAATAATTCATAATCAATTCATAATTTACGATGTGTGACATGTCGCACAACTCCACTCGACAACATGGTTTTTCTAATAAAAAGAAAATAATATATTGCATTTGTGTTTAAATTTGGAGTTATACAGATATAAACTGTTTCGGGCTAATTTTGTCAACCATCAAGTCTCGCATATTACTGCAAGATTAAACGTGAAGGGTTGAACGCGCCGCACCGAGAATTTTGGGAGCTAGTTGGTAGCAAACAGTAGTAAACATGCAATTTGCCTGAATGAACAGAAGAAGAAAGTCCTCAGGAGATTCTACACTGAGACGTGTTGCCTGCAGCTCTTTGAAGGGTGAGTTTAGCTGTTACAGATTTTCACAATGGCAGTATTAAAGTCTGTATCGGAGACCTGTCAGTGGTGCTGTGGTGGTTTCAGTATAGATTACAAAAGCACTTAAATTCAGGCTTGTGAGTTATTTTTTGGTATTTTGGTGGAATTAACCAGACAACCTCATGGCTCACCTCAGTTCATGGCTGCTGTATTGGATTGCATTAGATTGTACAGGTGTATCTAATAAAGTGACCAGAGTGTGCAGATGACTACTGTACTACTCCTCCAGTCTACTGTAGTCTGAAACTACTTGCAGAAAAGTTTAATCTAAAGCTCTCAGAAGTGAAACACGCTGGTGTTTGAAGACAGCTGCTCTAAAAGTATCTGAAACTGAACATGAACTAATAACTCCCTCACCAGCGATGATGCTCAGGATTCCTCCGGTGACGGCGATCTTGGCCTTGGATTGTTCGGTGGCCGAGCCGATCCTGATGCACTTGAGTCCGAGCAGAGACACGATCATGGAGCCGAGGCCGGCCAGCAGAGAGACGATCATCAGAGCGCGAGCCGCCTGGATGTGACCTGCAGGGAGGGAAAGATATTCCAACATTTACACTGAGAAACATTAATAATAATCATCACAATCAGCTCCTCAGTGAGAACAACAAACAGAAGCTGTTCAGGCTTTAGAGACAAATTTTACTGAGTCTCTGCTGCTCTGTTCATTAAAAACATCACTTTTAACATGTTTATCCTCTTCAGGGAGGCGAGATGGGACACAAAGCAACAAGGCTGATGGGAAATGCGGATTCCAGGTACTAAACATGCTGCACACAACATCTTTAAACATAAACTTGAAGATAACTTGAAGATATAAACAAAAACAGACCAACAGTAACAGAATACACATTTGTGTGATTTGGTGGCAGAGAATTAATGAACTGTATGGAAGAATATTAGTGCCAAAATCAGAGATTTCAAGAATTAGGGTGCAATATTTTGAAAAAAAAGTCAACTACTATGAAAACAAACTTGTATTTTTTCAAGAAAAGTCACAATATTATGAAAATAGTGACTGTTTTTACACAATGCAGTTCATTTATACAATTCATTAAGTAGCTACATCATTTTAAATTTAATCTTTACTACATATTCAAAGATATGATGAGATCTTCATGATTTTTTGTAGATTCATTTAGTGATGTCAGCCGTAGAAGCTTCATGTTTTAAATCACTGATATTACAAGTAGCCAACAATCATGAGATCGAAGGTCAGAAGCCACTGAAAGAACAAATATTTCTATGAACATAGATTGATGATCAATTGCGGACAGAAGAAGGAGAGACAGAATAGGCAGTGTTGTCATGGCAACAAAAAATATTGCTATTTAGACATTTAGGCAGATTGAATTGTTTTCTAGGTCTTTATTCTAATCCTGGTTTGGTAAAACAAACTGGAATCTAGACACAGCTTTAAGTCCAGTGTAGAGTCAGAGCATCAGACAGGTTGTTAACGAACACAGAAGAATTATTTAGAACTGAAGAGAAAGGTAAACGGAATAAAAATGTACTGTGACTGTAAATAAATCTCCACTTCATTTTGAGCATGTTGTAGAGCTTTTTCTCGGAAAACAGCTGCCTGCTGCGGCCCAAAAACGACGCTATGAGAGCGCTGAGAGTGAACCAAAACAGTAAAGTTGCAGCCGGACAGATAAACAATGAGCTGAAACTCACTATAAAGCTCCGTAAAGCCGAGAGGAGCTGCAGAGTCACTGATAATTCTCTGTAGGTTCATCACTACGAGCCACGACCAACACATTACACACTGACACACATACATTGTTATTATGAAAAAATATTGATTATAGCAGCGTTAAACTGTGGTCTTGTTGAAACACAATGTGATGTCTCATTTCCTTCAAGAAAATTGCTCATAACTGACAAGAATCATTGCCAACAATATAAAATGAACCTTGTATCCGTAGAAGAAAAAGGAGGAGGAAGTGGAATTAATATTACGTGTGTGTTCTGCAGTACCCAGCTGAACAGGTGGAGTCACATATTAACAAAATGAACTCTAATCGTCATAAAAACCAACCGCGCCTATTTATGGGCCATATAGAGTTTCAGGAGAGACAAACAGTGAGCTGGTAATAAAACAGGCCGAAGGGCTGAACAATGAACACATACAGTTCGACATTCACTATCACGAGTCAGGCTTCCATGACTACTGAAACATGATCAAGTATGATATGTAAGTTTTAAAGTCAAGCTCAAGCGCATCAAATAAAAGGTTCTCTATTCAAACAGAGGCCTTGGTTTCAAGACCCTAAAACTCCATCGGTTTTATCTTTAAAAACTCATCCAAAAAATTCTAAAGGCACAAAATCTAGGAGTTTTTCATTTGACAGAATGGTGCAACCATAAAAAACATGGAGTCTTGGGTTTCAATATTTCACCGAATCAACAGAATGTAATGATTTAACTACTTAACAAAGCCATGATCAAACAACAAAAAACGACTTTGAACTTTAATTATACATCTACATACATACTTTTACGTCAGCTTAAAGCAAAATAAACCAAACTAAAGTGAAGAAAAAGCAACATTACTGGTTCCTTCTGTTTGGTCTTAACATGTGTTTCCCTCCATTTTGCTCTCAGTGGAAGAGGAGCCTCAAAATGGCAGTCAAAAGATAATTGAACATGGCACATTGTGGGAAAAAGAAACAATCAAACAATTAAGTATAGTAACCCATAAAATGAACACCTTTATACACACTGTGTGTAATCTAGTAGTCATTATAACAAACAGTTTAAACAGTAACTGATCTTCAAGATGTTTTAGGCGGGAAACTTCTGGCTGTAAAATGCACCAACCTTTGGACGACTGAAATGGTGCCACATCATGCTGGCCTACTTTCTGTACAGTGAACCTGATATGCTTTTAATAAAACAACATAAAAACACTAAAATAAACTTTATTTGAGGGTTTTTCTTAAGATTTATTTGTTTCTGAGAAACTGTTGAGGATAAAATGGTTGGAGTTCACCAGATCCTGAACTTAGATTATGGATTATGGACTTCCCTGAGCAACTTTCTGACCTCATATACACAAGGAACTTGACAGTGACGTCTTCTTCTCTTCTCAGGTCACTTAATAAGTTTTAAATCTTATTTGTTTCACAAAAAAAAGACATCTTTTGTACTCTAACAGAGCGCCCATATGGAACCTATTTTAGAAAACATAAGGTAGATCTCGTCTTACCGGGGAGGGCCAGCATTGATTCAAAGTCACGACACTCGGCGATGCCGGCGCTATTCTCGGCGCAGGCTTGCCACAAGTTTTCAAACTGTCTCTGGGAGATGATGACGCTGCCAGACACGGTCGAAATCTTCCAGGAGTCGTTAGCCAGCGCCGCTCCGGTGACCAGCCAGCTGACTATGCACATGATGAACCCGGTTGCTTCCACAGCCGTCGACATGATTGCAACGTTTCCAAGAAAAGACTTGAGATGAAACAACAGAGAAATCCAACTGCCTCAAACAGTCTAAAAACAACAAGGCCTTCAAGTTAAGCCTTCAAAATGTGGAACTGCCAAGAATAACAAGGTCACAAGGCCTGGTCCTCCGAGGTGAAGCCACAAGTGAATTCAGAGGCAGGTTGGGTTGTTGGAGGATCTGGTCCCACCTCTTCAGTTCTGTCTTGTCAATGTGACGTCTGTGGCTCCAACAGGAGGACTTTACACTCTGTCAGGGGCCATAAATTGCTGAAAGCCGCTCCCTGTAGTTTCCCCCCCACCTCACTCCCACTCAGTATTAATCATGATGTTGACGATGATGGTGAGTCTTCACCAACGCCTCAAATAACCCTTCAATCCCTCCATAGGTCTTCCTGTAGACAATATAGCAGAGGACAGCAGTGACGTCACATCATTGGCCAGTTTTCTCACAGTATTTGTTGGGGATATTTTACCTGGTGTAGTGGAAACTTAGGCCTATGTTGTTGTTTTTTTTATTAATTTCTTTTAATTCACTTAAGAATAAAAGCGATTTATAACACTGTTAAGGATTGTATCTGATTGGGAATAAATGGAATCAGCACATCATTTGTGTTTGTGAAGAAAAAATCTGTTATAGGCTGAAGTTGCGGAAGAAGTTAGAATTCACACATTAAACTTTAATTTCTGGTTTATTAGATTTCATTTCAGCACCGTGCACTGTTCAAATAGTATGTCGCAATGCAACCATAGTTTTACTGCCTCTCCTCATGTGGGGACAGTATTGGATGTTATGTAACAATGATTAGGATTTACAGGAGCCTTGTGTTTGTTTTGTTATCTACAGTAGATTTGTGAAAAATTCTATAAAAGTTTCGATGTAAACTATGAAAGTCAAAACTTTCAATAGGAGGACAAATATTTTCGCTGCATGGCTGGATTTGGCCCACAGGCCACTGTTTGCCTACCACTGCTGTATATGTAACAGGTTTCCTACTGGAAGCTACAGAAAACAAACATCAAGTGTTTGAATAAATACAAAGTCAAAATACTAAACTGCAATCACAACAGGAAAAGGCCAAAAGGTCTGTAGAACATTTAAATGCATTAGATGCATCCTCTAGTGTCTAATGTTTGGATTGGTTACCAGGCTGTTGCTAAGGTGCTGCTAACAGTGTAGCTATATGTGTTTTATATTGTTGGCAGGAGGTTGCTAGGTGTTTGTAATGTTCCTACAGTGGTACAAGGTGTTAAGGTGCCACAATTATTCTAGCTGGTTTTAAAGGTGTTTGAAGTAGTTAGCAGGGTATTACTAAGTGGTTGGTAGGGTACAGGAGGTAGTTGCTATGGTGATTCTAGGTAGTTGCAAGTAAGTAGTGTATGGTTGCTAGTGAGTATTCTGTAAATGTGACAAAAATTGCATTTGATGTGCATTTGTTTTTAGAAAAAAGTGTTTTGAATAATTTGACAATGAGCTGCATGTTTGTGGGATAAAACTGTGGGACAAAAACATGTCAAGAAGAAGAACAATATTTAATATTCGAGATGTAGTATGATATTCAATCTGAAGCTGGAATATGTTTATAAAACACTTAGACTTGTAATCTATTTTGAAAAGAGTATGTTCACATAAAAAAGCAAGTATGGAAAACACAGACATTCTGTTGACTATATTCCATTTCCATTTTTATAAAAATACAAATTCTGTACAAAGAAATACATTTCCATTAAATGATTATATCTCTATCTCTATATTAAAGATCAAATGAAAATGAAACAGAATGAACCAGCAGCAATTATTGCTTTGAAACTGAGATAAACATTTATTGCAGTGCAGTTTCTCTCACACCTGCTCAGCATCTGTTTCTTTATTCTGTTGCTCCACATTGTGTGTTGAAGGGAACTGAAACCCCAACAATGTTAGAGTTGATTTTACTACACTGGACTGCAAACTGAAGTTCACCCACCATATATTTCCTCTAATGGACCAGTTATCTGTTAATGATCACTGAGAAAATGGGAAGTCTGGCTGTGATGTTTTTACAGCAGGAAGTAAAAGGATAATAAACATTTTTAAGTCCAAATAAGGAACTCCAGGTCCAGCCATCATTACACTGACACAATAACTTCCCCTAACAACATACGAGACCAATGATGACATCATTTATCCATTATTTTGAAGTTCACAATAACTTCAATTGTATTCACTCAAAATACTGTTAAATTGACTTTCTGTTAACATGGTTTGATCATTTCAAAGCTAAAAACTTATAGCAGAACTTGCTCTGGACGTTTAAAACATATAGAATTTAAATTACTGCATTGAGTGAAAGGGATAAAAACAAAGATTTCAGAGTTGTTACAGATGTTTTGGCAGTGACAGACAGATGCGTCATGTGTGTGTACTGGTTTCAGGGTGATATAAAGACACAGAGAGGCGGATGGTTAGATGGCAGGTTGTGTAAGCTGTTCAGTTTTATAGCTTTATGGTTGGAGACAGTTAATGTTTGATCATCATGAGAGTCCAAAGTCTGATATTCCATACTTTCTTTTCTCTCCAGAGTGAAGCAGACACACAGATTAACATACACTACTTAATTTTCTAATTTCAGTATTAAAAGAGAAGTATCACTCCTACTTTTTCTAAACAGTAGCTCTTCTTTTTCTTACTGTTATAGAGCAACTACCACTGATGAGTCTTTCTGATTACATGCTGTTGCTGTATAATTGTTCAATATTATACACTGTTGTTAATTAGAAGGTTTAAGGATGGGAACAATCACGTCATCTGTCAACTCACGAAGGTTTTATGATAACTGAGTCGGTCGTATGAGGTTTTAAAATAGTGTGCATTGACAAAATTACATTAAATGCATTTAATTTGGGTTTAATTACATTGAATGATGGACTCTGGCTGATGTGAGGTGTTGTTTGTTTGGTTTTCAGGCACTTACATTTACTCAAAATTTTGAGATACTTTAACCACCACACACTGAAATAACAGTAAAGTCATTTCAGTGTGTGGTGGTTAATACTGATTTTCACCTAAGATGTTCCTGCAACCAACCAGCACCTGACTGAAAATACTGGCTGTGTTTAGAGAGGTCTGTTCACTGAGCTACTTGTACTTTACTTGAGTATTTCCATGTGATGCTACTTTCTACATTTCAGAGGGAAATATTGTACTTTCTACTCCACTACATTTATTTGACAGCTTTAGTTACTTTTCAGATGAAGATTTGACACAAGGGATAATATAACAAGCTTTTAAAATACAACACATTGTTAAAGATGAAACCAGTGGTTTCCAACTTTTTTGGCTTTTGACGTCTTACAAAAAGCAGTGTGTAGTCGGGGTCACATTTCACATGTCTATGAGTTGTTAACAGCTCCACCAAATAGTGATTTTTCCCTCTAAACTTCTCACATGCTTTCATTTCAATAAATGTTCAAATGATCCAATATTTCAGCAAAAATCAAATAATATATCAGTCAGAGGGACCAAACCACTACTTTTACTGCAATACTTTAACTACATCAAGCTCATAATACTTATGTACTTTTACTGCAATACTTTAACTACGTCAAGCTCATAATACTTATGTACTTTTACTGCAATACTTTAACTAAATCAAGCTCATAATAGTTATGTACTTTTACTGTAGTAGGATTTTTCATGCAGGACTTTTACTTGTAATGGAGTATTTTTACATTGCTGTATTGGTACTTTTACTGAAGTAAAGGATCTGAATACTTCTTCAACCGCTGCACTTCTGTATAATGAAGTGCTGCCAAGTCAGATATATCGCAGCTCTCAGATTAATCCCAGTTTCCCTGTCAAAATTGGAGGTTGACATGAATGCTATTTACAAATATATTTAAAATAGCATTTACCTAATTGACCAAACATCATCTCAATTCTTGCATTAGTGGCAAAATATTTTATAGATTTTTTTAAATTAGAGGAATTAACCAATATATTGTATCGGAATAAATGAGGCATTTTTGTTCAAAACCTGTGTATAACTAGTGTGAAGTGGGACACAGTGGTGGAGGAGGCCTTTGTGTTGTTTTATCATGACATCCTGAGACTCTGCGTCCAACTAAAACATCAACAAACGACTAAACATAAGCTGAGTTTAAAAGTAAATTTAATAGAGGCACATGCCAGAGCTCCTGCAGGCTATGAAGATTCAGATGCACATACCAGTAGCTCTATAGGCCCATATACTCTGTTCATATTTCATAAGGTGTGTTATGAGTTAAACCTGTAAATTAACAGTGACAGATGACACCCTGAGGGAGCTGACAACAAGTCAGACCGGCTCTGCAGCCCAAATTCCAGCTGCAGCATCCGGACACACCAGCTTTTCTCTTCAGAGGCTTGCAGAGACGCTCACGTAGCTCCCATTTCTAAGAAGTGAAACTGCTTTTGCTTAGACAAACAGCTCAGAGGTTGAACTAAAATCAGGTTTTTATTCACCTCTTGGATGTGAAGGATGTGGATGCAAACGACTCCAGAAATGTGCGCGGTGTGAAAAATGGTGTAAAATCATATATTTTATGCTGGATCAGTTTATCTGCAGGTCACTGATGGGATTTGGACATGATCGACCTGACTTGACCAGATTTATTCCTCCTTGGTTCTGGAGATGAACAGTCTGGTCATGAGACTGAGACAAACTGGGAGTCTGCTGCTGCTGCTGATGATGATGGTCCTGCTGGACTTGACAAACTGTGAGTTTTAAACTGATACGACACAAACACAGTGGAATCTCTTTCATTTTCTATTTTCATTCATCTATTCAGCCCTCTAGTGTAAAACTTTGCACATCCATCATTCTGCACAATGAAGCTCAAACATCAACTGTAGCAGTGGAGGAAGAAACACTGAGATCCTTTAATCAAGTAAAAGTAGCAATGCAGCAACATAAAAATCCTCCATTACAAGTAAAAATGCATTTACACCTGCCTGCATTACCTATGTGGTTGTTAAATTTGGAGGACTTGATTAAAAGTAGATAAGTATTAAGTTCTTAATACTGAATAAGTACTAAATTTAAAGTATTAAAAGTACTTTTGCAGAAAGTCAGCAGCTATATGACAGATATATTAAATCAGTCTGTTAAAGGAAAGAAGAAAAAGCAAAGTTCTCCCTCACAATGTTTAATTAATTTTTCAGATTTTTCTCTAAACTTTGCATTTTTGTCAAATATTGTAACGTTTTACCTCTTTTGGCCTCAATAATTATTCATTTGATAGAACTGCGAACACCTCAAACATCTGTAACATGACAAAGAGCCACAACTACACACAGTGGTTACACACCAACTGATGGTTTAATCTTTAAAATATATATATTTTTTGTATTTTATAAGCTTATCATATATAATTTAATGTAAATGTTTATTCTAAAAAGTAACTAAAGCAACTTAGTTACGTTCCACCACTGAACTGTAGAAACAAGAACAAAAAAACCCATTTTTGAGTCTGGTGTTGTGTCTCGTGCTTCCAGTCACTGCAGACTTTGTTCTGTATAAAACAAAAAACACAATCTTTCTCTAACATTAACCAAATAAACACAATCATAATAAAGTGCAAGATCTGATATTTTGGTGGAAAACAAAATTTAAAACGTCACTGAACATTTCACTCGTACGTTCAGTATCAACATTTTTTGCAACTTGCCAGATAATTAACAATATTTTCTCATCATTTTGACAGGTTTGCACTGAAATAATAAGTTGAAACGTTACACAAAACATTACAGAATATTATTAATTAAAATAAATAAAACATAAGTCATTTTTAAAGAATACTACTCTCTTTTGTATCAAGCTAAGTAACTTCTTTCCCTGAGAGATGATGTTGATTGTACTTGGTCTTATCTTACACAACAACGTCAAGGTGTTCAAATGTTAGTCTCCAGTACAGCAGTAGATGGAAAAAATACCTCAGGAACACATCTTTTCATAAAATCAGAGAAATATTGAGCACAAGCTATTAAAAGCTAATGAAAACAGAAGCTAACACAGACATTGAGCAGGACCTCTGTTCTCTCTGTAAGCTGATGTCTGAGCCTTGTTTGTCTGAACCTCATTGTGTCAAAAGATGTTTGGATGCTGCCGGCGCCCAGCAGAGTTTCCATGGAGTCTGTTGACATGAGACACACACTGAAGTGGCGCCCCCTGCAGTCTCACTGCAACTCAACAGTCCTCTACTCCGTCCAGTTCCAGGGGTGAGTTAGAAATAAACAAAACATCACATCACTGCTGATCATTTTCCAAATCATCCATCAGCTTTAAGTTTCTTTACTTTCTTCCTGCTGTCAGAGACACTAAAGCACCAAATGTGGAAAACAAATTCTTCCTGTTTGTTTGCTACAATGTGAGCCGCATGCATACAAAAATAAAGACAATAACATCACATTATAAACATGGATGACATGGCCATGCAGCATCAGGTTACAATGAATTCCTTCCAGTCTTATAAGCATGTGGAACAAAAACAAACAAAAACATCATTATACTACAACACCCTTATACTACATTGTCAGGTACTATTTAAAACATGCAAAACATAATATAAGATATGCAAAACAAACATGCAACGTAGAAGCACAGACATAAAAAGCATGCACAGTGTATAAAATACATAAATCAGTCTGACACAATGAAAGCAAGACCACAATAAGACACGCATGCAGGTACATGAGGGCAAGAGAGCGACAGGTGACGGCAGACAGCAAGGGAAGTTCAGCACAGACAGACTGAGGACAGTAAGGTGCAACTGAGTTTCAGTGCTGACAGAGTTGAGAACTAATTAACCATTTCTTTAAAAATGAGCTCTAAATGAACTGTATGTGTCCGGTTCTTTAATAGCTGCTGAGATGTTTGTTTTCACGGGGCTGTGAGGTGTCGACACTGAATGATGACGACAGGTGATAAACGCAGAGAAATGAGATGTTAAAAAAAAAAAAAAGTCTAATCTGAGTGTTCTGACAGCAGTCGGACAGCCAGAGATCAGATATGAATCAGATCTATAGGATCACATGTACGAGATCTGATATGAAAAAATCAGATTTGGTTTGTTCACACTTCTGTGAAAAAATCTGGTCTGAGTCACCAAAAATCAGATTTGTGCCACTTCAGCATGTAATGTGAACGCAGCCTTAGTCTGTAAAAGTATCTTAGTTTTGACTCATGTTCCTGAATTAAATCCAATTTTTATTTAGTTTACTCACAAGTCCACAGGAAGCAGGGAGAATTTATTGGAGGTTACATGAAGCCTGATCCGTTACCGACTTGTTGTATTCCTAAACTGTAACACACACGTTATTATAGTAGCTACATCTTATACACAGTCAAAGACTTGTTTCAATCAAAACTTATTTGCAGATTCCTCTACATATATGTGTCCCTGCATTCCAGCATCCAAGAACAATAATATATCCTCTTCAAAATATACTTGAACTGTACATAAACTGTTGCGTGAACTTAAATAATGTTTCAATATATGTAGCATTTGATTACAACAGAAACAATTGACCAGATATCGACATGTGCCTGAGTGTGAACCAGTGGAGAGACAGAGAGTAAGGAAGTCAGGAAGTGTAGAGAGACGGACTAACACGTGGCTGGTTTTGTTTCCTTTGTTTTTTTAATGGAATTTGTTAGAAACTGATAAATAATATCATTAATATCATCAATTGAAAAATGTCAGTGTCTTTGAATGCACCACCAAGAAGAATTATACCCACTAAAAATCACTGGGTAAAAATTTTATCCAGTTTGGGTCAATATAGCACCAACACAGTACAGTACTGAGTTAATGTTGTTTTGACCCAGTTTTAGTGATATTTTTTATTTAACTAAAGTTTGTTATAATCTACAGTTTGTTATTGATGGTTACTAACTTGTGTATCTTTTAAATGTCATACACACATCATTTTGTACAAGAAACAATAAATTTGTGACAGTTTTTAGATAAAGCTTGGTGTGTGTAACTGGGTCACAATAACTTTTTTTTTGCATCTGGGTAAAGTTGATTGAATGTTGTGTTGGTGATATATTATATATAACTGGGTTAAAATTTGACCTACTCAAGTGTTCATGTTTGATTCAACTTGATGATTATTCTGGAGGCTGTTTTCTGCTGCTGCTGTTGAACTGTGTTGGCTTTTATACTGAGAGGTGTTTTTCACCCTCATTGACAAAGACTTAAGACAACTTTATTATCATCTCTTCCACACACAAGTACAAAAGGCCAACAGTGCTGCATTCAAGTAGTTTAGACAAGGTTTAAACAAAGACAACGTAAAAGTGCCAAAGGCAAAACAAAACAGTGTAAGGATGTGAAATGCAAACATTGCAGATATTTGGCTGTAGGCTGTTGTTGTGGTAAAGTGGATGTGTGCATTTAAAGGACGGGTTCACAGTTTTTCAAGATGATCTTAAAACAACAATCAGGTGTTTATATGTACAGTGAAAGAAGTTTTTCCTTTCAAATGTGCTTTCAATGGAAGTGATGGAGGCCAAAATCCACAATGTGTCCACACAGTCATTTAAAAGTCTGTGTGAAGCTTATATGAGGCTTCAGCAGTCTGAGTTAGTCATATCAAGTGGATATCTGACACATTTACAGTCTTTTTAGCATCAAATTCCCTCTTTTTGTTTCCCTGTTGAGCTGCAGGTGGAAGTATAGTAACAAGAGGAGGGACTTTGGCACTAAAAAGACTGTAATGTTGAAAGATATCTACTTGATTTGACTCATTTGGACGCTGAAGCTTCATATTAGCTTCAGATAAACTTTTAAATACATTTTTTTGCACAGAAGGTGGACTGTGGATTTTGTCCTCCATCACTTCCATTGTAAGGTCATTATGAAGGGATCTTCTAATGGTCAGTATGAACAGGAGGAATGATTACAGCAAGAAAAACAGGTTTCACTGTTCATTTGGGCTCCTGACTGTTGATTTAAGACAGACTTGAATAAATATGAACCCGTCCTATAAGTTAGTTAAAGAAAGTTAAAGATATAAATGGGTTTGATGAAATATTAGAAACATCTATCAGTATAAAGGAATACAATTCGACAGCAGCAAAAACTACAGCCTCCAAAACCACCATGAAGTTGAATGAACGCCTTTAGAAAACAACTTTAACAAAAGACAGTTACACATACAGTTAAATATATCATTAAATATATGAACACATTATTACATTTTACTCAAATATATTGTTTGGATTATTAAAATAGTTTTCAAAGCTCAAAATTTGA
Source organism: Thunnus albacares (assembly GCF_914725855.1). Lineage (NCBI taxonomy): Eukaryota > Metazoa > Chordata > Actinopteri > Scombriformes > Scombridae > Thunnus > Thunnus albacares. The sequence continues at coordinate 30,685,874 of NC_058117.1, read as the reverse complement.
GCTCTATTCCAGGAACTAACTGACAACTGAATGTACAATATGCTGTATGTATGTGTTGTAGGGCTGCAACCAACAATTATTTTCACTCACAATTAATCTGCTGGAAATTTTCTACATTAATTGTTTGTTTTAACAGAAAAATTAAACCAACAGTCCAAAATCCCCAAATATTCAGATTACTGTCATAGACGACGAAGAAAACCAGTAAATATTCACATTTCAGAAGCAGGAATCAGTGAATTTTGGTATTTTTTGTAAAAAAAAAGAAAAAAAAGACAAAGGATTAAAAATTTGCTGATAAGTTTTTGTTGACTGACTAATGAAGTGATGAATAAATTGTTTTCAGCATCTGTAGTGTAGCATATATAAACTATAATAATAATAATAATAATAAGAAGAAGAATACATTTTATTTATACAGTGGAGGAGATACAGACTTAAAAGGAGAAAACAAATGCAATAAATGAAAATAAAAGCATTGTTAAAATCAGCTTTAAAAACTTTTTGAGAGAATATAAAGTTTACTCAGATACAGTTTAACAGTGAAATATATGAAATATGTGAAATATGCAGCTGATAATTGTCGCTTCCGTCCAACCTAAAGAAACAGAAATTAGTGACATGCCCGTAATGCTTATAATCAGCAGGTTTGTTGTGGCAGCTGTCAATCAGAGGAGACTTACTGACATTCCTGTGGTTGTTCTGAAGTCTCTTACTGCCTGTTAATCAACAGTGTGTAGAGTTCAACTGAAGGCTCATATTTGTATCTTTAACCTCTTGAAGAGTTGATTTTTATTCCTTAAAGCAGCTATAATAATATGTTTGGAACCTTTGAGAAATGCATTCAAATTTAAAGTAAAGTTCTTTGGGTTTGAACTAAACCTGCCCCAAGATGTTTGATCTGTGTTGTTTATTACATCGACCGTAATAAATGTCACCTAACAGGTATAGGCTCCACCTGTCAGAGGACTGAAATGATGAGTCATTTTCACTGATGTGCAGTAAACAGACGTCCAGCTGCGTGTGGAGTTTTGAGTCATTATTGAGGCCAAACTGTCTTGTATCAATAGGATTATACAAGCTGTAAACATGTTGCCTAAACTAATGAAACAAATCAAAGTGTGAGAGGTCAACTGATGTTTGCAAGATTGTTTATGTTAACTGTTTTACTGTTCTATATTGGTTATCAGGGACCCCACACTTTGTTTTTGAGTATCATTCCATTCATTTTATTTAAGAGGTTAATTTGAAATTGCATACATATTCATTTCTATGCAGGTAATCTTTATAATCCAATATGTACTGATCTAACATGTTTTTTTCCAGGATACAGTGTTCATGATATAATATTTAATGCAATATTGATGTTTGTGGATGTGCTGTATGGCAAGTTTTGAAGCAAGAGTAGAAGAAGAACAATTTCTTATGTTGTTGTTGTACATTGCAGTAGTTTGTTTAGCAGTAGAGAAAATGTGCTGGTGGACTGTAAACGAACATATACTGCTTTGTTGTGGTTGTAAAGTGTAAAGTAAAGACGCTGCAAGTTTATTTTTAATATTAAAAAAAATATAAAAAAAGATTTTGAATGAATACAAACATACAGATAAAAGCAGCACTGTATTTTGGGTCACCTTACATAATCAGTAACCCTCTTTCAGGCGTTAAGAAGGAATTGATGCCGTTTGAATGTAATATAATAATAAGTTGACACGTATGATAGAGTTTCCTTCATGACATCACACATGGTTTTAACTTATATAAATTAATAAAATGATGTGAGCTGTAGAAATTGGTCTTTATACTGAACTCTGACCTTAAAGCTACATTAACTGAGATTTTAGACATTGTCTGATCATCAAATCTATACGGGGTATGATGTGGTGTCTCTGAACTGGACTATCACACCCAGCATTACTGCGCTACCTGCAGCCTTTCTGTTGTTATTTCAGCCTGTGTTGTCAAAGTACGAGTAAAAGTAAGTGAAAGTTCATTATAGTCACTTTAAATCTCAGTTAAGAGATTTGTGCAGCAGGTTTACTTTAAACTTTGGATACAGTGACCTCTACTGCATTTAAGTGGTTACTGCAGGACACGCCTGAGATTTTAATAAATATATTTTTCTTTAATATATGCATATTTTTCCTTTATATTTGCTGCATAAATAATAGCTAGAAAATCTATGCCAAAAAAAGAAATATAATCAATGCTCAGGACACACACCTGCAACACAAACGGATGCTGGTGAGATCATTTCTGCCTCCACATGAAGCTCTCTGTGTGTCCGTGTGTCCTTCAGGGAGTTCGAGCTGATGTTCCTGAACGGCAGCTGGGTGGACGCTCCTGACTGCCAGCAGATCCGCCACACTCACTGTGACCTGACCTTTGACCTGGGATCCGACTCCGACTACAACCTCCAAGTCAGAGCGCAGTGCGGCTCGTTGCTGTCGCCCTGGACTCGACTCAGCCGACCCTTCAACCGCAGAGACAGTAAGACACAAACTACCGATGATGACGTGCAGCAGGTTTTCAAACCAGCTGGTTTCATGTACAATAAAATATTTTTAAAAAAGTACTCAAGTCTTTAAATAATAAATTAAAAACATTATAGTTTTTTAAATGTTTTAAGATGAGATTGTACATTGAGGCCGCAAGAAGCTTTAACCTATAAACAGTGGTGGAAGAAGTATTCAGATCCTTTATTTAAGTAAAAGTACATAAGTATTATGATCTTGATGTAGTTAAAGTACTGCAGTAAAAGTAGTGGTTTGGTCCCTCTGACTGATATATTATTATATATGACATCATCATCATCATCATTATTATTAATAGTGAAGCATCAGTGTTAGAGCAGCATGTTACTGTTGTAGCTGCTGGAGGTGGAGCTAGTTTACACTACTTTATATACAGTTAGCTAGTTTAGTCCAGTGGTTCCCAACCTAGGGGTCGGGCCCCTCCAAAGGGTCAGCAGATAAATCTGAGGGGTGGTGAGATGATTAATGGGAGAGGAAAGAAGAAAAAGCAAAGTTCTGATACACAAATCTGTTTTCAGTTTTTGGACTTTTTCTCTAATCTTTGATTTTTGCTGGAATATTGGATCATTTGAACATTTGTTGAAATGGAAACATGTGAGAAGTTTGGAGGGAAAAATATTTTCAAACAAAGTATTTGTCAAACAGCATACAAGTAGGGAGTTACAGAAAAGTTTTAAAACATTTTTTTTAAATTGTTGATGTAGAGGAGACATCTGGCTCTGTGTTCTTCCTCTTTCTGAGCAGTATTTGTAAAAATAAATGAATCTTGTGCCGGCAGCGGTCCTGTCGATGCCTGAGATGACGGTGACGGCGGTAGGCGACGCTCTTCAGGTGTCTTTCAAGAAGCTGCCTCTCACAGCCACCATCAACGTGACGGTGTGGAAGAGAGGCGACGAGCTGCAGGTCAGAGTTCAACTTTTACTTTCTTTAGACATTTTATTTCCTCTATTACTGTGTCTGTCTTCCTTCACATCCTTCCTTTGTTAACTTCTTTCTTCTGCTCTTTTAATCTTTATTTGCCTCTCCTCTTATTTTTTTATTTCGTTCTTCCCTTTGTTCTGTTTCTCCTTGTTTCTTCTGTGTCTTCACTTTTTATTTTTTTCTTGCGCTTCCTCCCATCTTCCTTTTTGTGTATTCTCCTCTTTTTTCTTAATCTTTAACCCTTTCTTTATGTCCTTTTCCTCTTCATCCATGTCCCTTCTCTCCTTTTATTTGTCCTTTTACTATCTGCCATCCCTTCTTTCTAGTCTTCTTCTCATCTTCCACCTTTCTTTACTGTTTATTTCCTTTCTTTTCTTATACCCTTTTGTTTTTTCCTCTTTCCATTTTGGCTTGCATGACCCGTTTTTATTCATAACCCACAATCATAGGAAACTTTTTCAGCTGTAGATATTTAGAAGAATATATTTCTTTTTTCTTTTTGTCATATTGTTGTTGTGATGTTGTTGAATGCCCCCCCCCCCCCCCCACCCCCCCACCCCCTCCTTCTCCTCCCTCTGTATCAGGCTGATGTCTACATGATGCCAGCTGAGCAGACCCCGCTGCATGTCGCCGCCCTGCAGGAGGGAGCAGAATACTGCGTCAGAGCTCAGACTGTCCTGGACACTCAGCTCCACAGCAGCAGCACCGACACTCACTGTGTGGGTATCACAGGTACAGTGCACACACACACACACACACACACACACACACTCCAAAGTCCTCACTTTCCATACTCAGACTTCTCCATAAATGTCCCCTTTTTCTATATTCATACTTTCTAAAAATGTTCTTACTTCACTAAACTGTCCTGCATTTACAAAATCACTTTACTTTTACCCACTTTACTAAATTTCAAAACTTTTCCACAATTCCCCCACAAGATATCCTCACTTTTTAAAATGTTTTTGGGAGCATTTCAAGCCTTAATTAGTGAGCTGTTATTAGAGACATGACAGGAAATGAGGAACAGATGTTGCTGTTCATGACCAAAACATCTTCACTTTAAAAAAAATGCCTCCATTTTGCAAAATAACGTCACACTCCAAAATGTCCTAACTTTACAAAATCTTCCAAGAATTTCCTCACATTCCATGTTCTTACTTTCCTAAATGTTTCCAAAATCACAAAAATACATTTCACTTTTTAAAAAGTTTCCAAAATGTCCCCAGTTTTCTTAAGTGTCCTCACTTCCAATATTCCCACTTTGAAAAATGTTGTCACTTTGTAGTGAGGATCACTAACCTGTTCTCATTTTCATAAATGTCTCCTGATTTCAGAAATCGTAACCCTAAAATAAAACTTGTGAGGACTGGCTCTACTGTCAGACACAGAGTTTATTTCTAAAACATCCTTTATCCTTTTTGTTAGAAAAAAATTAAGACATGGTGCTTTAATGTGTTTAAACTGATTAAACACAGTGGGGTTGTTTATCACACTGAACAAATAAACCATATCATGCTGCACTGCACCACTCAGATTTAACATTAAATCTCTCTGCAGGTCCAGATGCTTCGTGGAAGCAGACGACCACTGTGACCGTCACTGTCATCGTCATGGCCGGTCTGCTGTTGGCTGTGTTCTGGTCCATCATTCACTGCTGTCCAGATTTCTGCCAAACCTATTTCCATAAAGAGCCACTGCCTCTCTCACTGGTCAGTCCCACACACTATAAATACATAAACACAAAATAAATCTAGTAGAGTAGAAATAAACTTACTTAACGGTTCAATGCAAACATGTCCCCAAGTAAAGGAAAGAAAAATTACTGAAAAGCTTCTTAAACCTGGACGAAAGTTTGAATTTATTTTATACATGTTTTATGTTGTGGATCTTTAACATCATTTAATACAGATGATTTAATATTCTGTTTTATTGTTTCTCCATATTTTTAGTGATACAAATATCATATGGAAAAATGTCATTTTACCAAAGATCTATCAGAACCTGAGATCCTAAATCTAAAATACCATGCCTTACTAAATGTACTTTTGTATATTTTAGGAATTTTAGTAAAACAGTAATACAGACACATATACACACGGTACATATTTCACTCAACAGGACAACACCAGTTTAACTCAACTGCACAATTTTGAAAATGTAACGATCATAACAGTGTGTGTGATGAATCTTTCAGTTATGATGTGAAATAGAAAATCCATCATCCACAGTTGAATCAGGTCTTCTGTTTCCTCTGCAGCGACCTGATTGGGACATTCAGATCCTGATGAACGTTCAGGATGCGGAGCTTTGTGAGCAGATCCATGTGGTGCCGGCACATCTGGAAGACCAAAGTACTGAACTGAACATGATGGATTTTGTGGAGTAAAAGTTTCTCTCGTGGGAGTTTTGGAGTTTGTGCCACATTCAAATCTGAAGCAAAAGGAGAAAATGAAACAACAGCAAGACGCAGTGAGACAACGGAGCTGCTTAGTTTGAGGGTCAAACTATGCAGTAAGCAGTCTTACGGTGGTCTGATGGTGACCTGCAGACCAGAGTTTGTGGCGTAGCTGCTTATAAAGATGAACGTAGTGAGGTGTGACGTCCCCCGTTGAGTTTGAGCAGTTTGAGCAGAGAAGGGTGGTAGATAACTACGTTTAACCCTAAGCAAGCTGTCAATAAAGAGAACAGCACTCACATGAAGCCATCCGCCATTACTGTTATTGTCGTTGTGTTTCTTCTTCTTCCTCTTCTAATGAAACGCTGTGCTGCTGTCACCATCTGTTCTGTCAGCAATATGACAGCATTTCTACAAAGCTCCATTTTCCCCATACACACTCGGCGTTTTCACATTTACACACTCTGAAAACTGTTTTGGAAAAGCTCCGTTTTAGTCTGGACAGAGGAACAAAACAGAGAGAAGAAGATGTGTTTATGAATCTAGCCAGCTTAGTGTGAACATGGTGTCCTTCTCTGGCACTTCCAAAGGGCAAGGGCAAACAGGCAAAAACATCTAAATCAGCAAAATTAAATCAGTAGCAAAGAATTTCCATAGAAATATATCTGAAGATATTTCATAAGCACTGAAAAATTTGTCAAATTATTTTTTCTATTATAACAGATTTACTGTACATAGATTAAAGGCTCAGCAGCAGTGTTACTTTAAACGTTGTTATATATTTCACAGTTAGATATTCAGTTGCTAATAAAATGCATATAATTGCAGACTTTCTTTGCCTCCACAGTCTGGGAGTGTAAGAGGTTAAGTGCAGTAATTAATATGCAGTTAAACCCACATAATTTGCGAGTCCATTGTAAATCCAGAGTGAGTGATTGGACAGGGTTGTACTAGCTGATTGCTAATGTCTTTAGCTTTAGGTTGCTAAATGGCAACATGTGGCTTCAAACGCAGCACCAACACTAAATAAATTGAATTATAGCTTGTCAAAGTTGAGACAATTTACATTGTATGATGCTTTAAAATGGAATATTACTTCTTGGTGGGAGAATTTGGTCATATATTATATTAGTGGAGCCTTGTAACATAATAGTTTCCCATTTCCATACATGACCAACAGGTTTAGAAATTCCATAGTTTAACTCTCCACCTCATTCAGATTACAGCCAGTGTTCTGCTGCCATCCTGTGGACAAAGTTTGAACTGTGAGAATTTGTTATGTGTTCAAACAGATGGAGCACAGTAATTACAACTTCCACAACTAGTGACACTCATTAAGAGATCCCATCATTCACGATTTCTAACACAATGCAGCCATTTCAATCAATGTGGTGAATAATTTAAGATTTTTTTATCAGGTGATTTTTGAACATTATTGAAAATTTGTTAAAGGGAAATTTCACCACTTTTTATGTGGATGTCCAATCAGTGTTGATGGTAAATGTACTCAATTGAAGCATTAAATTCCTGCATGTTATGTTGATGCAGAAAGCACTTTACATGTATTAATGTTTTTTTATTGCCAATGAGTGAAAGGGTAATGTAAAAACTGAGACCTTCTCAGACTTTCTCAGTTGTCTGTATGAGCCTATGGACTGATTTCTATGTGAAGGACCCGGGCTGGATTTTCCATGAAAATCCAATGGAAGTGATGTTTTTGTGCACTCCCGAGTGCCTTGCCTCTCTCCCAATGACGTCAACAAATGACCGGCATAACGACACAACAAAAACGGTGTTATCCATCTAGAAACACACTGCAGATATCAGCTAATGAAACAGCTAGCTGCCTCCTTCAACCACTACACATATTACAACAAAACCGCAGCATGTTGCTTCCCAGCCACAGCGCATTGCTCCCCGACAACAGCTCACTGAGCCTACCGGTGTTTAGTAAACACGGTTGGTAAAAAAACAAAGTTGGCGGTTTGTGGGTCGGATCAGGTTCGGGTGGTTGATTAACGCATATTTGTGCGAGTTGGGCAGTGTGGATTGGCTCTCACCGGTCAGCAGCCACAGCACAGCAGGAGCCTCGGTGTGTGTGTTTGTGTGAGAGCAAGCAAGCATACATACATACAGTGGGATGAGACTGACTGACTGGGAATGAGAGATACTTTGCTGAAACACAGTGCAAAACCAGCCCATTCTCACTCCCAACTCCTCACACAATCGAAGCTTGGTCAGGACCCCGTGGCATCACTTTTTAATGCACTGGGAACCCTTTTAGCATCATTTTTTAACGTGCAGGGTAGTCCAGTAGACTTCTGTTGAGCTCCCACAACGTCTGAAATAGACGCCATGAGACCAGTGTCGCTAAATAAGGTGTCAAATTTCAGCCAGGTCACCAGAATAAAACTTTGGCATTGTATGTTTCTGCAAACCACAGATACGTTGAATATATACATTTCAACACCTGTAATATGGAGCATATTAACATTTCAACAATACGTATCATATTGATATTTCTGAAGTGACGTACTTCACATGACATCTATATAAGCTGACTTACTTTCTTATTACGAGGTGGAGGGGTTGGTGGATGGCTTGTAATGATGTTGGCGGAAACTTGGAAATCAGCACAGAACAGCACAGAGTACGATTCGAGACCACCTTGCTGTTTTCATTTTATTTTTTATTTTTTATTTTAACCCCAAACCCTAACCCTAACCCTAACCCTAACCCACCATGATCTTTTCCTAACCCTAGCCAGGTGGTTTTTGTGCCTAAACCTAACCAGACCTTAACCACCACATTGTCACACCATAAAATATAGTTATTTTCTAACAGTGACTACCGTGATACTGCGTGTTGAAAAATGACGCTAAAGGGATACCCAGTGCGTTAAAAAGTGACGCCACGGGGTCCTGACCAAGCGTCGATTTGTGACGAGTTGGAAGTGAGAACGTGTTGCACAACGTTAGAGATCTTTTATGTAATTATGAGAAGTGTAAGCGAGGTAAAAGACATCACCTGCAATAGTCTTGTGCCATGAGCATGACTGCACCTCATTTAATGGCCACAGGTGCACTAATGAGAGGAATTTCTGATTCCTACATACAGAAGTATTTTTTTCTGTTAAGATGTGTGGAGTTATTAGAGCTGCTGATTTACTTTTACATTGGTCTTATGAAGTTTTTTTCAGTTACTAGTTCCAGCACTAAACACTCAGACATTTGTCACCAGGCACAACTGTACACATACTGTACTTTTGTCTTTACCATCACGTTACCTTTTTAGTAAACAGTACATGCAATTAACTCCTCCCAAATACAAATGTACAAATGATAATTGTAAGCAGTTTCAGTATGTGTGTCATATATATTTGTGCTTGAGCTTTTATTAGTCATAATAATTTAAGTCTTGGTCTTTCAGTATTGAGACTGTCTGAATACATTTATTTATATTCTTTGTTTATTATTTGTATCAGAATGGATCTTCTCTTCATCTTGGTGATATCTGTTTAGGTCTTGTTATGGTTTTGGTCTTAATTAGACTTGATTTTGTCTTTAGATTTGACTGAGAGGAGATGACTCTAGTGGAGTTTCCCCTCTCTGTCTACTCTAGCCATGTAGGCCTACTCTGCTTTTTCTAGACTAGAACTTTATTATTCCACTACGGCAAGAACTTTGTCTTTGTCTCACCATTAAAACACAACAACACAAGAAAAAAACAATAACAATGACAGTGACTTGAAATTCAAAATTCTCATCGCTGGTGATCTCTGCCTCACTGTCTTGGCCTTCATTCATATTAGAATCTATGTCAGAAACAGGCACAGTCTTGTCTTGTTTGGTATCGGCCTCTGCCTCGTCTTTTTTGTCATCAGCCTCTGCCTCGTCTTCTTTGGCATCGGACTCTGCCTCGTTTTGTTTGGCATTGGCCTCTGCCTCGTCTTGGTTGGCATCGGCCTCTGCCTCGTCTTTTTTGTCATCAGCCTCTGCCTCGTCTTTTTTGTCATCAGCCTCTGCCTCGTCTTGTTTGGCATCGGACTCTGCCTCGTCTTGTTTGGCATCGGCCTCTGCCTCGTCTTGTTTGGCATCGGCCTCTGCCTCGTCTTGTTTGGTATCGGCCTCTGCCTCGTCTTGTTTGGCATCGGCCTCTGCTTCGTCTTGTTTGGTATCGGCCTCTGCCTCGTCTTGTTTGGCATCGGCCTCTGCTTCGTCTTGTTTGGTATCGGCCTCTACCTCGTCTTGTTTGGCATCTGCCTCTGCCTCGTCTTGGTTAGCATCGGCCTCTGCCTCGTCTTGTTTGGCATCGGCCTCTGCCTCGTCTTGTTTGGTATCGGCCTCTGCTTTGTCTTGTTTGGTATCGGTCTCAGCCCCTTTATCCATGTTCTCTGCTTTTTCTCTCATGTCCACCAGGGACTGAACTCGTTGATTCCATCCTGACTTGACCTCACGTTTCTCTCCCTCAATAAGCAGGTCAATGTACTCTGGAGTGGAGAGAGGATTTGGCTTCGGGGCTATCTCTATGAGTCTGTTTAAACATTTTGCAGAACTTTCCATCAATTTCACTACCATCACCTGTATACGATCATATTCAGCCTTCAATTTTTCAATCAAAGCCTGAAAAGTTGTCTTACCCTCTGCAGCTTTTAGATACTTTTCTTTCAGCTCTCTCACTGTTTGTTTTTCTTTAACCTCCTGATAGTCCCATCTGTACTTCTGATTAAAATGTACATTCCAATAACATTTGCCGGGGCACCGAGCACAGTATCCATCTGGTTCCATTGCACAGCAGTGTATTTTATCTGCATCATCTGCAAAGTGACAATTATCGTGGCAGGTATAGTGACACTGCTGACAATTGGTGAGATGAATTCCAGTACCAGAAATATCTACTTGAACAGGCTTTGTGATGGTGACTTCGAACTCAAAATTCTCATTTCTGCTGATCTCTGCCTCATGCTCTTTCAGTTTTTCAGTTGTCTCTTTTATCTTCTCAAGCTTGGCTAACCCAAGTTTAACATCCTTCTGCAAGTTTTCAACTGAATTTTTGAATTCATCCATCTTGTTGGTGAGTTTTGCTTCTGGTATTGTGATGTGATCTCTGGTCTGAACCTGTATAAAATGTAATATAAAAAAATATATTACACATAATTGAACCCAAAGTTCAAGCTGCCATGACAGTGCACCACTTGTAATAATATTGCTTCCATCATAAAATCACAATAAGTTCACATTTTCAGAATACTATGGGCCTACAGCACACACATGTATACACACCATATATACACATGATTATAATACACTCTCAAACTTAATCAAACACACACACATCTGCATATATCTAAACTAATGCACACATTCTGACAGTGCAATGATACAAGTACTGTATGTTGACAACCAATATAAGAAATATATAAAAACAATAAGAACAGTCCACAATTCATCAGTTATTAGTCATATTTTAAACACATTGGGCCCCATGCAAGAACAGTTTTGTAGTTTTATCCTACAAGGTTTGCTCGTATGTGTGATCAGAGTTGGATTTAACAAACTCTCATAACTGTCTGAACTTGTTGTAAATTGCTCATTTCAACCAGATGAATGTCACCTGTTCATGATTAGGTGTGCATTTGTGAGATGTGATCATTAGCATAATCCACGCCCCTAAAATTGCCACGTAAGGCTCCATTTATGGGCAAGTTTTATTCACAAAAAAAGCTCCCAAAGAATAAAAACACCTTGCTTTCAGATATCCGTAGATAAAAACAAAACAAATGTAGCAGTGTCAGAAGTAGGAGAACCAAAACAACAAAAACAAAGTATGAATCCATCTACCAATGACGTATCAGGTCTGCACTGTGACACAAATAAAGCAGGAATGCTTTGACACATGAAGTAGGAAGCTAAAAAAGTTTTTTTTACTGGTCCATAATGGGAGGCAGTCAAGGGATGTGACAGGCACAGAGATATTAGAGGAGAATATTATAGTCTACAGGTGATGTTACACTGTCAAATGCAACACAACATGATACTGGACAGAAACCTGCAGAGCGACGTTTCCTAATAACTTCTGAAATTTAGAAGTTGCTCCACCAAAATATGCCAATAAAAATCCTAAAATCTAAAAAACCTTTTAGTAAATTATCAGCCATGATGGTGATAATATAGTAAACAGAACAGAACAGTGCTACATACGACAGGTCTGAACTTGTAAATTTTGTTTATACTAAGTATGAGAAAATTAATGAAATGTTCTTAAATCATTTGTATGTGCATCTTAAGAAGGAATCTGTTTATAGGGGCGGTTCTTGCATGAGGCCTACTATGTGTTGATGTAGCCTGATAGCATCCTGCTACACAACAAAAAAGCCACAGACTCTACAAACAAAAACAACAACCAACCCAGGTTTTGTTCCTGATTGCAGCTGCTAACCATTCTAGTAAAAATACTATTTTTTTAAAAAATTGCTGGCGATGAATTACAGTAACAAACCTCTGTTGGCTGTTCTCAGTCCAGTCATCTGGCTCAGGATCCAACAGCTGTTGGGATTCAAAATGCTGCTCGTGATTTAAACCATCATCTCCAAAACTCCTAGAATACAAAATGAATGAGTTGTCTTAGAAAAGCAAGACATACTGATGGTCCAGTAATTCTATTTCAAAACCTAATTTGTCTTTATGACCATTGTACAAATCATGAATATATAGAAAACATTTTGTCATTTACCTTACATGTCATCTGTCATAGGCACTGCAGAGGAACACATCACTATGGAAGTTCAAAGTGTCCAAAATCTGAAGTTCCTTCAAATCTTCATTAAAAGACAGTAATGTATCCTGGAGTTAGAAGAGCTGGTGTTTAAATCTTTGGAGATGTAAGAATTAATATACTTCAGTCCAGCAGCTGATGGTCATAAAGTACAGAAAGAGTCTGCACATACACTAGCAACATTTGCACAGTCTGCAACATTTCAGCTTCTCTATCAGGATGTGTTGTAAATTAACCTCACTGTTTATTACTATATTATATTAGAACAGCACTGCAAACTGTCAGCTGTAAGAAACCCAAGGTATATTAAAAAATAATACTCTATTAACATTTAAGAGTAATTTCAATTAATTACATTTTTAAGTCTTGTCAAGAGCCCCAATACAGCCAAATAGGGCTTCCTTTCATTCTACATACACACGCACACACACACACACACACACACACACATAATGCATTAAAGGAGTAGACAGGAGTGTGCTGCTGAGATTAAAAAAATAACAAAAGAAATGGGCCTATAAAGACATCTCACATCCAAAACCAAGTTTAACAATGAAGAAAAAAATACATAACACAGTAGCACAGCATAAAAAAAGAAAACAGATGAAAAGTGTGCAAATAAACATGTGATGTATGTCAATTGCAGTGCATAAAACTGGAAGGCTACAACTTAGAAAATCCAAGTAGTTCAGCTCATCAAATAAGATTTAAGCGTAAATTTAAAGTTTGTGAGAAATTAAGTTTGTGTTTCCCTTTGATGGTAAATCCTTGTTCAGTGTCCCTGTCTGTGTAGATTTCCCAAATTACGTTGCAATTGAATGACACATTCAAGAGTTATGTCAGTTATACAATCTTATATATCAAACATCTTTGAGTATCTTGAAACGCAAATAAAAAGTATTATTATTATGTCATTCCTACAGAAATATGGCAACCATTTATAGACCAATGGTAGGAGGTATTCAAAAACAAATGCTTGCAGCAATCACACAAACAAACAAAAACTAAATTAATTCTGAAATTAAATCATGCAATTATGTTTTTACAATTAACATCTGCAAAACATCAAAAACAGTGAAACAATATAAAGTGGACTAACAGTTCAGTGAGTTCAGCAACTTACCGTTCAGTTGACCTCTGATCAGGAAGGGAGGGTGAGCTGTGTTTCAGGTTCCTCTGCTGCTCCTATTTTATACACACACATAGGTGTGGCTTCACTTTGCCTCAGTGAGTTGATAAAAATATTTATTAAGAAATTGATGGATCAATAGGCAGACACTGAGGTATTTGACATGTGATTTGAGGTAGAGCTCATGACACAAACATAACAACAAAAACAAACATAAATCAGTTAAAAATTTTAAGCACAACTCTGCGATTAACTATTACTTAGTTAACATCGAATATTCTCTTAATAGAAAATTCATGTTGCTCTGCTCCTCCTCTTTGCCTCAGAAACACAACAGGAACTTTTATGACCTGAAGATGACCCACTACATACTCAATCAGTGTGTACTACATACTGCCTACTAAATGAAGGATTAAGTTTACCATTACCAGGAGACTGTTTACACTGAAGTATACAGCCAAGTATCCCAGAATGCATATTGCACAAACCGGCAGCAAAAGAGGAGATTTTAAATAAATAAATAAATGAATAAATATGTCACTTTATTAGATTTTGATATTCTTTTCAGGTGAGAACGTCACCATATAGATTCCCAAGCAGTCTGAAGAGACCTGATCCATTTTGGGGAGATTGAGTGAGCCCAGTAAGCTCACGCTGTATACTCTTGTTAATCTGGTATACATGCAGGCATTTCTCACGTACAGAAAATCCACATACTTTCTAGTTGGAACACACTACATATTCAATTTGATGTCATACATAGTAGGAATAGTACATCATTATGCAATTCTGAACACGGACTGAGATTGGGCTAATGACTTTACTGTGAGAGAGACCATTTCCCAAAGTCCAGACCCTGTGTACCTGAAACTGAAAGTAAAAATAACATTCATGTATGCCCAAGATAAGAGAGATAAGGTAAAAACTTAATTGTCCGATATAAAAGAGCAACATGACCTTTAGCATGTAGTCAGGAATAGGTCAGGATTAAATGTATAAAATGTGTGTTTTCCAACCAAATGCTAGACAGAAAAACTTTTTCATTTGAAGTGTATATTTTTAATCCAGCTTCCTGTTAGTTAAGCAGAGTTTCAGAAAGTTACTCTGGATAATCTGATATATCTCATATGTAATGATAAATGTCAGTACATCAGTTTTTTTATTTTATCCACTGACCTTTATCATTATTACAGGGGTGGAGTACAATTGATAAGTTTTCCCCACCCTGTACATTCTGCAGGTCATTTCTGGGTAATCAGCTTGCTTCTCCTCAGTACTCCCTCCTATTCATTAATGGACACCAGTGATGAGGAAATCAGTTCAATTTATATTATATTTTTTATATATATTATATTTTTAATATGAACACAGTTGATTATACATTTGGGAATTTTAATTTGATGTACGTATAAACTGGTTTGTTGCTGCAGTAAGTGAAACAATAGGTTTGCAGGGGTTTATTAGGCCAAAAAACATATAGAAGTTTCTCAACCAACAGGAAATCAAGTAGTCTTGAAATCTTAAATCTGCATTATGAGGTTTTCAAATGCTTTATTTTACTCTTGATTTCAGTGGAATTTGTCTTTGTTGCAGCAACAAAAGGTAACAGATGACCAGCAGTTTGGAAAGCAGGAGAGTCACAGGAGTGAAATAAGCAACAAGTCCATAGGTCATAGGTCGAGTGTACCTGCACTCCAGAACAACCCATAGGAGCGTTTTCAGAACGATCCCTAGGAACATAATATGCTGCTTTCCAAAACCTTTACGAATCACTGTTAAAAAATAATGATGTTTTATGATGTGACCACAGAAAATATGGTCTGGTTAGGTTTAGGCACAGAAACCACTTGGTTAGGGTTTAGTAAAGATCATGACTTGGGTGAAAATGACCACTTGAAACATGGTTAGTTCTTCCTTAAAGTTAGGCAACCTTCATCGTAATGGCAATATGACACACCATGTTACAGTTTTTAAAAAAATATGCCGAGTCACAGTTGAAAACATGACACCGGCGGTTAAAAACAGGAAGTGAACAATGGTCTCCTGAGGCTTACGAAGCAAGTTCAACATACCCAGGATGTCTTTTTGTTATCTGGCTTCATTGAACCTAACATTGGCCGTCCAGATAACCAGTACTATGAAGCTGGTGATCAACTAGCTCAGTCACCCCAGGGTTTTCCAGCTATGAGCGTGTTCATGTGAAAGAGGCGAGGTTGTTAATTACGAGTCACATCATCAGAACCATAAATGAAGAACTTCATGATATGAGATGAAAGTAGCTGCGGAAAGCCTCTGTTTAAGAGACAGCAAAAAGTCATATTCAACGAAATGAAATGTAAACGAGCCTGTAATCATACAACAGAATACGAAGATGTAGAAACACTAGAAATAATTTCCACTCATTAAAAGTAGGCTACGGCTTAAAATACATTATTATTATAAATAACTTAAGTACAGAGAGAATTTTTGCTATTTAGTTGGATGATGAAGAAACCATCTGAATATGTCACATAAAAAAACAAACTTAAAAGTAATGCCAGACTGTTTCTGCTACCGAAGCAAAGAGTGGAAAAGTATTTAATGACTGATGAGTCTATCTGACTGAAATGTTGCTTTATAATCATGGGGGCCAATTAACAGTGTTGTAAAAGATCTCTCTGTTTGTTAGAAGCTCTGTTTTAAAACCAGAGTGGAAACAGACAGTCTGGAACAATTAAATGTTTCCACTGACCTGTAAAAATATATATTGCTTTTTTTACTTGTCACTGTATTGTAAACTCAGGACTTTTGTCCATGTCAGCATCTTGTAAGAATGATGACTCTTTTTTTCCAGTGATCTGATTGGTCAGTGGTAACAGTGTTGACAGGTTGTGATCCGATCCTCTGAAGTTAACCAGAGCAGGTTAGCTGTTCAGCATAAGTTACCACGGTGATGAACCCCGGTAAGAAGTGAACCAGCATCGTAGGACTGAAAACCCAGAATTAAACCTGAAGTTACCTCACTAATCCCAAATCCTGCTTCGTAGTACAGATCTCAGGTCTAGATCTCAGGTCTCTTCCCATTTTTTGCCTTATCAAGGAAGTCTCCTTATACTGACGTCATCTGAACTGCGTCTCTTCTCCAAGTTATAATTACTACAGCTGCTAGATGGGGTCTGCCACTCAAATATAACTATAGGTTGTTTTTGGCCGCTGAATTTACAGCCTATAGTGTTGTTTTTCTTGGAAGGACAGGCTCCACCTAACATTGTTTTCCGTACTTTAGACTTTGAGATGGATCCTGAAGCCAGCAGAATGGAGTTGGCAGCATGTGGCCGACCTTTCAGCCTCTGCATATACATATCGTTCTCTCTCATTAGCTCATCTGCTTTAAAATCACAGAATTTCGGTTCAAGTTTTGTTTCAGGGTTTTGCATAGTATTCATTCAGATTTACGAAGCTGTGGAAATCTGAACTGTGACCAACTCATTAAAAGATAAGAGAGATAAGATAAAAACTTAATTGTCTGTTAACACGAAAATATGTCTTGCATAACAGGCTCCAACAATCATCAGAGAAACACATTAAAACATAAAAGAACAACATGACCTTTACCATGTGGTTAGGAATAAATGTATAAAATGTGTATTTTCCAACCAGTTTACTAGACAGAAAAAAACTTTTTAATTTGAAGTGTATGTTCTTAATCCAGCTTCCTGTTACTTAAGCAGAGTTTCAGGAAGTTACTCTGGATAATCCACAGACAACATTGTGAAGATTTTTTCATTGAAACTTCCTTCTACCAAAGAAATATTCCTTTTTGATCTGATATATCTGATATATAATGATAAATGTCAGTACATTCTGCAGGTCGTTCCTGGGAAATCAACCTGCTTCTCTTAATTACTGCTTTGTATTTATGAATGGACAATTTTTTTCAACTAATAACACACCGGTGATGAGGCAATCAGTTCAAATTATATTAGAGCATTTTTATATGAACACAGTTGATTAGAAATTAGGGAATTTTAATTTGCTGTTTGTGTAAACTGGCTTGTTGCAGCAGTAAAGGAATAATTTTCAGAAAATATTAAAAGATAACATTTAAAGTTTAGGCTTCTTCTTTCCATAAAGGAGAAAAATACAATTGTTTTTTTTAATAGTTTGTCATTGGGTTTGCAGGGGTTTATTAGGCCAAAAAACATAGAAGTTTCTCAACCAACAGGAGATCAATGGGAGGTCTTGAAACTTGAAAAACATAAATCACTTAAATCAGCATTATGAGGTTTTCACCCAAAACCAACATGTTTTATTTTACTATTGATTTCGGTGGAGCTTCTCTTTGTTGCGGCACCAAAAGGTGACAGACGACTAACAGTTTGGAAAGCAGGAGACTCACAGTAGTAAATTAACATGCTGTTTCCCAAGTTCAGATTTTGAGATGGATCCTGCAGTCAGCAGAACGATGGAGTTGGCAGCACTCGGCCGGCCTTTCAGCCTCGGGATGATGTACGACTGCCGCCAGGACTTACTCATCCCTGGTAAGAGTTCACATGTAAAACGTAGATTTACTAAATGTAACCAAATGAACTGAAACCAAAACCTACAGTGTTAATACAATAAGGTGCAGTTTTTTAATATTAAATCTTCTTAAGTCTTAAGATTGATTGGATTAAATACACGCCTGAAAATTTTAGACAATTGAAAACCTTTTTCATTTATTTCATACTCTACATATAATATATGATTTATACTTGGCGATTTCAATAATAATTTCTTAAATGGTCATAAAAAGATATTAGACTTTATTAACACAATGCTCAGCATTAGCCCATTAGCCCTTTGCAATGATTATAAAACCAAATAGAATAACAACAGATAGTGCAACATTAATAGATAACATATTTATAAACATAATTGATAGAGAACTGGTGCATGGATTGCCTATAAATGATAGAAGTGACCCTCTAACAGTCTTTGCTATTCTTCAGAAGGATCTTAAATTCAAAGCTGATATTAATGATTGCAAACTGGTACAACAGAGAACACAGGAGGCCATCAATGCATTTAAGGAAGACTTAATGAAACAAGACTGGACAGAGGTTTATGTTGATGAACCAGACAAAGCCTACAATGCTTTCCTGGCTACATTAACAGAACCCTATGAAAAAAAATTGCTTGTAAAAAAAACCAGAGGGAGGCATAAATATGTAGAGAAACCATAGATTACTAAGGGGCTGCAGAATGCATGCAAGACAGAAAAAAAAAAACTCTACAGAGAATTCCTAAAATGCAGAACAAAAGAAAATTAAAATACATATAAGAGATAGAAAAATAAATTGATAAGTATTATGAGATGTAACAAGAAGGAGTATTATAGCAAATTGTTGGAGCAACATGCTCAACAACGCTCAACAGCATAATCGAAAAACATAAGAAAACAGAAGTAATATGAAGGGAACATGGAAGTGCTCAACTGCATAATCAAAAAATGTAGAGCGAAAGCAGATTACCCTAGTTATTTTGTTAAAAATCAAAATGTAACTATAAATGACATAAAAGAAGACGCCGATGAATCTAATGACTACTTTGTAAAATTTGGACCACGTTAGCAAATGACTGAGCCGAATAACTATGAAGGTATAGAAGATGAGAGCTCTGTTAAAAACGACACCATTGCTCAGCTGTAACAAAATTTCACTTTTTTAAACAATGACATTTTTTTCTGCATTTTAACATCATGTTTGATAAAACAGCTAGATATCTTATAAACATATAACTGTCACATCATGGATTCAGTCAAACTTTTAGTACTTGATAGTTTTTTATACTACATGATACAACTCATTTTAAACACACTTTGCTTTATTCCCCAAACTTCTTCGGGTTTCTTGCCTTCATCTTTCTGTTGTCATTTTTATAATAGATTAAGATGAAAGCCTCCTGAAATACAAACAAATTCCAGAATAAACACAATCAATACAATTATATTTGGCCAGTTTTTTGTGCAAAGTTTTTTAGTTTGTGTGGTATTTTATTATTTTATTTTTTATTTTTTTTAACATAGTTTGTATTTTCACTGCTGGCCGGCGATTCAGTGTTATCATCCAGGATTTATATTGAGGGTTAAGTGAACCTCAGGCGTACCTCATTTTGAAGCTGCAGCTCTTTCAGAGGATGCAGCCTGCAGGTGTTTCCTTCCTGCTTCTTTGCTCATTTCCACTGCCAGTGAAAGCAGAGATGTTTGTGTTCATCACGGTGGACAGATGAAGGTCGTCTGTGTGAATGTGGAAGTTCTTCACACCTCTTAACATCTTCTGAGCCTGAACGTGGTCTTAGATCATCTAACCAGTTACTTCTCGCTGTTCCCAGGTCCAGTTTTGTGAGCAGAGGGGATCAGATTTTTACTGTCAGGACCCCCAAACTCTGGAGTTCACTTCCTGTAGAGATCAGACTGTCCACATCTGTGTCAGCATTTAAAAAACATTTAAAAACCTGCTTCTTTGAGATGACATTCTTGTAATGTACCAATATTCGTTGTGTGTGTTCTATATAGATGTATATTCATGTTTTTGTCTAGATATATATCTCTGTATATTTGTTCTTGATCTACCTCAGCACTGTTCTGTCTTAATAGTTATTTTACTGCCCTTACTTTTATTTAATCTGTCCTGTTTTTATCTCCTTGAGAAGCACTTTGTAAAATCTGTTTTGAAAAGTGCTCTATAAATAAATATTATTATTAAACCCAGCAGGAATTACTTTCAATCATCAAACTCCTGATTTATGTCATTGTAATCAGAAGAAATGCCTCATTTCATATCAATCATTACATACATTAGTGTTATAAGCAGGTTTACTACCGAGGCACACCCGCAGTGATGGCAGCTTGTTAACTTCCGTCTACGATTAATTATTACGATTATGATTAATCTATAAAGTCATCACCTGTTTCCTTAAACTCACAGACTCAAACTAATGGTGAGTTCATGTGTTGCTTTTCAACTTATATTTCAGCATCAGAAAGTTTTCCTCAGACACCAAGTGTTGTGTCTTGTTAGCTCACAAGCTAGTCAGCAGTCCATCCTGTAGTCTGCTGGGTGCTGCTAAAACTACAATATCTCCTTTTTATATTTCTGTATCTACATCTGTTCAATACACAACATGCAGCATGTAAATCAGACTCTGGAGTTGCTGGAAGGTAGATTTTTTTCTCTTTTAATGGAGCTAGGCTAGCAGTTTTCATCGCTTGCAGTGTTTGTGCTAAGCTAAGCTAAACACATCCTGGCCTGTCCAGTCTATGTACTGGGCACTCAGAGATGAAATTGATATCAATCTGAAACATCTGAGTCTGTAGAAAACAAGACAAAATGTTTCTTTAAGAATAGTCCATGAAAACCTCTGAAGAAAACTGACATCTCATCACTTTCAACCTCGCTGTGTCAAATATTTAATTTGACAATTTTATATTTTCACGTCTTTCACCAACACATTTAGTTTTTCTTGTTTTGAATAATTTCTATAAAACTCTTCTGCAGCTCTGCTCTGCTGTTACTTTAGTGACGTAGAAATAAAGTTTAACAAGAAAGTAAAACTTTTTTATGCAGCACATTTATTGATTCACAAAACATTCAAGCATCCATATATGAAGACATGCACATGTCACATGATAACAAACTGTAATTAAGCATCTTAACCACAAAGAAAACAAAGTTAATAAAATGTACAGGAGAAAACAAGTATAGAAACTTATGTAACTTAATTACATGAACTCTTTAATCTCCTCATTTGTTGTGTGTGTGTGTGTGTGTGTGTGTGTGTGTGTGTGTGTGTATTTCAGGGAAATAAGTTTAAAATAATGAACAAGACATCTGGACTTTCTCTATTTAATATAATGGTTCGGCAATAAAAACACATACAGTCTTAGTCAGTGTAAACATTGACATTTTAACAATGTAAATTCAATGTAAATGTGTCGGGGTTAGCTCAATAGCTAATTTGCACCTGCAGTCCTGACACGACTAAAACGTGACAAACAGATAAAACACTTCATACATAATAAAGCTGCAATCAATATAAGAGGAAAAGAAAAACTGGAGAAAATGTATCACAACTCTTTGTCCTTAAACAATCTTCAACAATCAATACAATCAAACAGGCATAAAACTGAGTCAATCTATAAAAACATCATTCATGAGTACATATCATATGCACAATATATATGTGATACTGTCAGATTAAGAACTAGTTTAAATCATTAACAATTTAATGTTACAGAACATGTTAAAGCAAGAAGGTGATTTAATATTTCAGAAGTGAAGCATGAGAAAAATGCAGGTGTAGTTTTGATTGATCATCTGGTGTTGTGTGTATATATATGAGATGTATCATTGAATCAGAGTACGTCCACACTGCGGTGGGTACATTTGTAAACGCATGTTTTTCAAATATTACCTGAAATACAAACTGTATCATATTTGATTCATACATTTTCAACATGATATTAGGACAAAATAAAGTACAAAATTATGCTGCTTCAATCCATTTAATTCTCATCTTAGTGAGTAAGTAAGTAAAAGTATGTAAAAAAAAAAAAAAAAAAAAAGCAAAATAAGTAGCTTGGTCAGTCATGTGAGGCAGACATCAAAAAGCGACCTCTACTTCCTGCATTGCTCTGATAATCCACTAGAGGGCAGGTAACATGAGCCTGATTATAAACAATACATCTTTCAGGTAATCATTGATCTTGATGATTTAGAGGTCTCTGAAACTCGAGTATCAAATATGATACAAATGGTGTTATAGGCGTAATTATCTGATGCAAAGTTTATTTATTATCACGGACTCTAGAGGAGTTTCTCTCCTTTCTCTACTTTAGCCAGGTACTCTGCTTGTTTTCTCATTTCCATCAGGGACTGAACTCGTTGATTCCATCCTGGTTTGGCCTCCAATTTTTCTCCCTCAATAAGCATGTCAATGTACTCTGGAGTAGAGAGAGGATCTGGCTTCAGGGCTATCTCTTTGAGTCTGTTTAAACAATCTGCAGACCTCTTCATCAATGCCACCACCTCCAACTGCACACGATTATATTCAGCCTTCAGTTTATTAACTAAAGCCTGAACAGACATCTTACCCTCTGCAGCTTTTAGGTACTTTTCTTTCAGTTCTTTCGCTGTCGTCTTTTCTGTAACCTCCTTATACTCCCATCTGTACTTCTGATTAAAGTGTAAGTTCCAATAACATTTGCTGGGGCACACAGTACATTTTCCATCTGATCCCATTGCACAGCAGTGTATTTTATCTTTATCATCTGCATAGGCACAATTATTGTGGCAGGTATAGTAACACTGCTGACAATTGGTGAGGAATCCACGACCAGAATTATCTACTTGAAAAGGCTTTTTGACGGTGACTTCAATCTCAAAATTCTCATTTCTGCTGATCTCTGCCTCATGCTCTTTCAGTTTTTCAGTCGTCTCTTTTATCTCCTCAAGCTTGGCTAACCCAAGTTTAACCTGCTTCTGCAAATTTTCAACTGAATTCTCGAGCTGCTTTCTTTCTCTGAGGACCTCCTTTGTCATTGTCAAGCTTTTCGTTTTTATGACATTCAGAGCAACAAAAAACTTCTCCATGCTTTTTGTGCCCATGTCCCAAAACATCTGATCAAAGCCTCCATCTTCACCATCTTCATCATCTTCATCTGTGCTTTTTGCTGCAGATGATTTGTTGACTGCAAATAACGCTGAGTTGTTGAATTTGAAGTGAATTGGCAGCCCACCCTTTGTTTTAGGACATGGGACACCTGATTCATTGATTGCCTCTAGAACTGGTGGACGTTTGCCGTCTGCGAATGTCACCAGAACCCTGATGTTTTCTGCCACATCTTTGCCAAAGATTGAAAGCACAGAATCAAACACATACCTCTGTGTTGGTGTGAGTCGTGCTAAACTAGCTTGAGCTACAAAACAGACAGCGTCGATTTCACTGACACCAAGCTTAGCAGAGAAGAGATTACGTAGCTGCTCTGTGATCATTCTGTCTCTTTCTATGCCTCTTGTATCTCCAAAGCCTGGAGTGTCCACAATAGTCAGAGAGTGATCGATTTTAAAGCCTTCTTGGTGGTTGATTTTGTACACAGTGACTTCAGAGGTCTGACTGTGAGCTTGTGATTTGGACTGACCCTCATCAACTAACTTAAACCGAAATGAATCATCCCATTCAACACCTAAAATGTAATTGATCATTCCATTGATCAGAGTTGACTTCCCAGCTCCGGTTGCTCCGAGAACCATTATAGTACGATTCTCTTTAATGGAATCTTTCCCAAACCTGAAACGCTTGCACCCAGGAACATTGATTTGTTCCTGTGTGAGGGGGATTTTATAAACAGGAAGAGGCTCTGTCTGTGGTTCCAGCAGTTTGCTTTTTTCTTTAACATCATCAGCGAGCCGAACATCTGATTTTGATCTTTCAAAGTCTGATTTTGATGATGTTAAGACTGATGAAACTGATGTCGAAAGTGACTTACAAGCTGTTCGAATCAAAGATGACATTATGGTGAAGGTAAGCAATTATGCCTGTAGTATGACTTTTATATTTACAATTTTCAGTTGGTAACAGGATCAGCCCTTTGGAGAGGTAAGTTATTTCATATGAGAAAATGGAAACACACTATTGTTGGAGAAGTTCATCCATCTGGTTGCTGAGTGTTGCCTCTGTTGATCTCTGCTCTGAATCTGTATAAAATGAAATATAAAAAACAATATTACACATGATCTAACCCAAAGTTAGAGCTACCATGACAGTGAACCACTTTGTGATCATATTGCTTGTAGTCTAAAACTGTCCAACAGCTGCTTTAGTGATGGATGGTAAAATAAACTTTGTCAAGTTCATCTCTCACATAAATAATTGCCAGATGACAGTTGGAGCTTTTCAACACTGTAATGAACATGAAATTCTCAGTGTTGAATCATCATTGAAAAACCGTCAATAACTCTTAGTTGACTTCTCTCTTAACAACTTTATAGTCCAACAAATTAAATAGTTTTTTTGTCTTCTACAGCATACATAACTGTCCTGTAAATTTGTTGTGTGTAGTTTTGTACAAATTTGATCAAATAAGTTTTTATTTTTGTTCATTTCTTTGTTTTGGATCTCTTTTAGCTCAAGGCAAATCTCCCAAGAGTTCATCTTAAAATCACAATAACAACATTTTCAGAATACTATGAGCCCACAGCACACATACACACATGCATACACACCATATACAGTATACAAATGATTATAATACACTCTCAAGGTTAATCATACATAGAATATACATGATTCATTTACACCACAACAAATCTGCATATATCTAAACTAATGCACACATTCTGACAGTGCAATGATATAAGTAATGTATGTTGACAGCCAAAATAAGAACTATGATAAGAACAATAAGAACAGTCCACAATATGTCAGTTATTAGTCATATTGTAAACACATTGGGCCTCATGCAAGAACATTTTTGTATTTTTATCCTAAAACTCTCTCTCTTTTTTCTGTGAGGTTTGCTTGTACATGTGTTCGAAGTCAGATTAAACAAACTCTCCTATCCTGAACTTGTCGTAAATTGCTTGTTTCAGCCTGATGAATGCAACTGGTTCTTGAGTAGGTGCACATTCGTAATATGTGACCATTAGCATAATTCATGCCCTTAGAATTGCCATATATAGCTCCATGTTCTGCTCTGTTTGTGGGTGAGTTTCATTCAAAAAAAAAATGTTCCCAAAGAGTAAAAACACCACGCAGCTTCAAGTCCTGCTATCAGAATCAGTAGATAAACAAAACAAAGTGTCAGTAGTAGGAGACCCAAAACAAATAGATAATATGAATCCAGCTACCAACGGCATGACATCAGAGCAGCTCTGCACTGTGACAGAAATAGAGCTGCTTTGACACATGAAGTTAGATGCTAAAAAACGTCTTTCTAAAGCAAACTGGTCCGTGATGGGAGGCAGTCAAGGGAGAGATGTTAGACCAGACAATATTATAGTCTACAGGTGATGTTACACTGTCAGCTGCAACACAAGATGATACTGCAGAGATAAGTTGCTGCGCCAAAATATGCCAATAAAAATCCTAAAATCTAAGAAACCTTTCAGCAAATTGGCATGATCATAACATTGAAAACAGAATATTAATTTTGTTTGTTTTAGTTATACATTTAGTTTTTGTTCATTTCAGTATGATATTTAAACTCCAAATGAATTCAGATTAGGACATTACAATTGTAAGTGTTTCTCCCATGTGAAGAAAGGCAGAGATGATCTATTAATGACACATGTGACAGGTCTGAACTTGTAAATTTTGTTTGTACCTCAAAATTCTAAGTATGCAAAAAGTGATGAATGCTACAAATGTTTTTATAACATTTGTATGTGCATCTTAAGAACAAATCTGTTTGTAGGAGTTGTTCTTGCATGAGGCCCAATATGTGTTGATGTAGATGGAGACCCTGTTTCCATACAGCCAATCACATCTTGCATAAAGCAATAACATGATACTCTATCATTGGCAGATCAGAGGTCAAACTGAGCCTGATAGCATCCTGCTACACAATAAAAAACCTGCAGACTACAAACAACAACCCACATTAAACTTTCCTTCTAAAGTCTCCTTCTTTTCTAACTTACAAACATGAACACACATCTTGCTCTGCACCTCAGCTTGTTGAACAAACCACCAAACATTCACCACAGAAAAGTACACCACTAACGCCAGTTAGCAGGCTAGACAGCTAAATAGCTTCTGAATAACTGCTGTCAATCAAACACAGACACCGCCACGCCCCTCCAGCCAGCTGAGAAAAAAGACCTTTTTTTTCTTCATTTATAATAATAAAAAACTATTGACAATAAAATAAAAATATAATGACATTATCGGGGATGTCTAAGTGGGATTTCAGTTGGACACTAGAAGAGAATTCAACTACGAGTCTCAGACAGCATTGTAGTAAGAAATATTCTAGATTTTGTTGCAAAGTTCTCTGATCAATTTTGGATCAATTTAGCAGCTATGGCGCAGGTTTTATTCCTGATTGCAGCTGCTAACCATTCTAGTCAAAATGTTAGTATTACATTTCTAAAAAGCTGCTGGAGATGAATTACAGTAACAAACCTCTGTTGGCTGTTCTCAGTCCAGTCGTCTGACTCAGGATCCAACAGCTGTTGGGATTCAAAATGCTGCTCGTGATTTAAACCATCATCTCCAAAACTCCTAGAATACAAAATGAATAAAGTGTCTTAGAAAAGCAAGAAATACTGATGATCCTGTAATTCTATTTCAAAACCTAGTTTGTCTTTATGACCATTGTACAGATCCTGAATATATAGAGAACACATTCGCATTCACACATTTTGTCATTTACCTTACATGTCATCTGTCATAGGCACTGCAGAAGAACATGTCACTATGGAAGTTCAAAGTGTCCAAAATCTGATGTTACTTGATGTCTTCTAATTGGTGTCAACAGCAAAAACCTGCATGGAGTCACAAAAACAGGGCAGACAGGACATCAGATTATCTCTCATTTACATGTTTTTATTTTTCTTTACATTAAAAGACAGTAATGTATCCTGGAGTTAGAATGCCTTCCCATCAGAGCTGCTCTTTAAATCTGCCAAAACCAAGATGCCTGTTTTGTCTTCCTCTGTCTGAAATTTATTTTAATAATTACTTTGATTTTTTAGTGTTAAATTGACCATTGTTATCACTGAAAACTACACATGTGCTGTGCTAGAATGGAAAGCTTGACATGAATAGCAACAGTTTTTCATCAGTCATTTTTGTAAATAAACTGTAGAACAAGAAGATTTTCTCAATGTTTTTGAATCTCCAAATTAAGATGTAAAGGTTGATTTACTTCAGTCCAGCAGCTGATGATCATAAAGTACAGAAAGAGTCTGCACATATACTAACAACATCTGCACAGTCTGCATCAGTTTCTCTATTAGGATGCAGTGTTTCTCCTATATTCATTCATTAATGAGCTCCGCTGCTAAAATTTCACACCATCATTAATATCAATGGGCTGTTAATGATTTTCGCTCACACACTGTGCAGCAAGATATCACCCTACGTTACAGTGGAATTGTATTGAGTCAGCCTCCCTCTCCTCATTCTTCAAAGGACATCTTCATGAAAGCTACTGTTAGAAGAGTAGCGTAGTAGTAACACGTAATGTTTGTGCGTAACGAGCAGCAGAAAAGTGACGTGTGAGCGGAGCAGAGGAAAAGGTTTGCAGTAAGTTGTCAGTCTGGCGATAAATGTACAGAACAGGCTGCAGTGTGTCAGTTAATAAATGCTGCAGCTTCTCAAGACTAAGATAAGACTCGTCTATCGAAGGAACCTGTCCAGGCTCACTGAAGGTGGACTGACCTTTAAGGTGAACCAGCTATTCTCTATTCACTATGGTAACCTAATATAGACAAATAGTAAGAGATATTCAAAAACAAATGCTTGTAGGAATCACACAAACTAGCAAAAACTAAAATAATTCTAAATTCTAAATCATGCAATTTATATCTTCAACAGACAGTGAAACAACATAAAGTATGAAGTGGACTAACAGTTCAATGAATTCAGCAACTTACCACTCAGTTTGCCTCTGAACAGAAAGGAAGGATGAGTTGTGTTTCAGTTTCTCCTGCTGCGCCTGTATTTATAGGGTGTACACACACACATACACGCACACACACACGTGGGCGTGGCTTCACTTTGTGCAGAGATTTGTTGCCTCAGTGAACTGAAAGACAAACAGAGACTAATGCTGGGCTGACGACTTTACTATAAGAGAGACCATTTCCCAGAAACCAGAGCCTGCAAATCTGAAAGTGAAAGTAAATGACCTTGTTTCATGCACAATTTATAACACCCCAGTGAGTGTGCAAAATCTAGTTTTATATGAGCACCTGCATGTACATATTGTTCTCTTCCAAAATCTCCTATCTGCACTTTATGAGGCATTAATATCTAGTCGGTATTGTTAACACATAATATAATAATATAGTCCACAAACAGTGTATTATGTATTGGGTATCCTTAACAAATAGCATTCTGCAAGAAAACAAGTTTTCTTGAAACTTGAAAATTACAAGTCACTTAATTTGACATTATGAGGTTTTCGGTTTGGTTAATAGAAAAATCTAATTTTGAGTTGTTCATGTTGCTCTTTGCCTCAGAAACACAAGAGGAGGTTTTAGGACCTGAAAGATAAACAGAGATTCATGCTGGGCTGATGACTTTACTATAAGAGAGACCATTTCCTGGAAACCAGAGCAAATCTGAAAGTGAAAGTAAATGACCTTGTTTCATGCACAATTTATAACACCCCAGTGAGTGTGCAAAATCTAGTTTCATATGAGCACCTGCATGTACATATTGTTCTCTTCCAGCAGCTCATCTACTTTAAAATCACATCATTTTGATGAGCTTCAGTTTGGTTTCAGGGTTTTGCAAAGTATCAAATCAGATTTAAGAGGTTGTGAAAGTCTGAACTGTGACCAACTCATGACCTTTAGCATGTTATTAGGGAATATATGTATAAAATTCATATTTTTCTACCAATTTTCTAGACAGGTAAACCTTTTCATTTAAAATGTATATTTTTAATCCAGCTTCCTGGTAGTTAAGCAGAATTTCAGGAAGTTATTCTGGATAATCCACAGAAAACATTGTGAGGAATTTTCATTGAAATTTCCTTCTGCCAAATAAATATTTCTTTGTTGTCTGTCTGTCCCACCCTTTACATTCTGCAGCTCATTTCTGGGAAATCAGCCTGCTTCTCTTCACTACTGCCTCCTACTCATGAATAAAGATCAGGGGGGTGTTTCTTTCTCAGAGAGGATATAAAGACTGAACCTGCAGCACTGCCTCAGAGGATCACATACATTTCTACTGTAAGTACACTGATGCTCTTTTTCTTCATGTGCTGTTTCATGTACAATTCTGCTGTGTGTCTTTAGGTGTTTCATCTGAGTCCTGAAGTTTCTGGTTGTTTTACCAAAGACTGTGTAGAATTGAAAGATGTAAACAGTAATGAATTGATGAATGCTGTGTGTAACTGGTCATCCTGTAAATCCTATTTAACCAGACATACAAATAGTACACAAATTGTAAATAAAAGTAGAATAATAAAAGAGTTATAGAAGTTTAGAAAGCCACCTTTTGGTTTTTAATTGATTTTTAGAAAAATGTGACTGTGCTGACAGAAGTTTTCACTGGTACAGGAGTAAAATAGTGCTACATTAGCATTGTTGTTCTAGAGATGTCAGTGTTGGTTAGTCAGTCAGTCTATCAGAAATATGTCAACAAATATTGGATGTAGCACAGTGGTGCTTTAAGCCAATTGCTACAGTCAGCATGTTAACATGCACAATGTCAATTTTAACAAGCTGATGTTTATCATATAAAATGTTTACATCATACTGTATCATGTCAGCATGCTAACCTTTACTAATCACAAACACAACATGCAGCTGAGGCTGATGGGAAAGTCAGTTTCACAGGTATTTGGTCATAAACCAAACAACTGAACAAAATCAAATGTTTACCTGATGATGGCGCTAGAAGAAAAGTCAGATGATCACCAAAATTATTAGAATTTATCTTGAAGGGAACTTGAATGTCTGAATTTGAATGACTGATGAGAAGAGTAACACATGGGGTCCGTTTCACAAAGCAGGTTTAGTGAAAACTCAGAGTCTGTTAACCCTGAAATGAGTGAAACTCTGAATTTTCCGTTTCAAAAAACGGAGGTAACTCAAACCAGAGAAAGAGGGATGAGCCTGTTTCAGAGAGAGAGATAACTTAAGCTCTTGGTCAGTTACCGTACTAACAGACTATGAACCTAACCTGGTCGGGACCAGGTTTTTCCTCAATGAATCTCAAGTTTCTCTCAGTCTCCGCCCTCTTTCAGAACCAAACACTCCATTTGATTTCCTCACTCATTCAGTCAGCAGGCGAGTTTTGGCGTAGCCTAGTTCTGCCGTCTGTCATTTAAAAAAAATCATAAAAAAAAAAATCAGAGTCAGTATATTAGAAGTCCATTGGGCACAGTGGGTGGTGACTTTTTTCACATGGCATGTCCTTTTGAAAACGATCCCGTGGATGAAGGTGCAGCATTACTGCGCAGAGAATTAGCCTAAATTTTCGTCGGCAGATGGTTATCAGACCGAGCATAGATGTTCTAGCATTTCCAGACAATTATCTTTTTGAGCTTACGGCCAGCTCCTCTGCCTCCGTTAGGGGTGGCGGTGCTGGGCCACCACCCGTTTTACGGGCATCTGCCTTCTTTCTGTTGGCTGAGTAGAAGTCTGTGTTAGTTTAAATAGGCTTAATTATTTAACAGAATATGATGTAGATGAGAAGACATTTGTGTGTGAAACCAGCGTTATGTTTGGGATAAAACAACAGCACAGTCAAACAGCCACTTAATATTTACTTCATAATGTAAAACATGATCAAAATGAGGTTCCCCCATGAGATTATGCCGAGGTTTTACCTGTTTGAACAATGTTTTTATATTTCATCCTAAACTGCTGCCAAGTGCGCTTCACCCCTGCGGCATTGCACCTAAATGGAATAAGTTAATAGGCGCCATTCAAGCAGTTTTCCCCTGTAATATTATTGTGATTGCAAAGGACTACATTTAAACTTACGCATTGACCCGAGCAGCAATGTTCTCCCACACCGTCTCCCTCTCTTTTATAGCTGCAGCGGTGTTGCACTTCTTTCTGAAAACATGTTCAAACTCGCCGTATGAGCGAATTAAGATTTCTGGTGACTCGTTGAATTGGGGCTCCATTGATACTGGCTTTTTATAGTTGTGGTGCACATGCTTAACTCCAGGTGAAACTACTCCGAGTTGAATAAACTGACTCAAATCAGCTGTTCTGGAACCGGAAACTCAGAGTTTTCTATCTCAGAGTAGATTAACTCAGAGTTCAGGATTAGACTCAGAGTTTGTTGAACCTGCTTTGTGAAACGGACCCCTGCTCACTCACTCCAAACCACAAATTTATTTAGATAAGAAACACAGTTGGGTCTTTGTCACGTCAAGAAAAAGATTCTGATCCTGACTTAAGTTTATGGTTTGGAGCATCTGAACACCTGTATATACACATTGTTCATCCCCAGCAGCTCGTCAGCATATTGATGAGTTCCAATTTGGTCATAAGTTTCTCAACCAACAGGAGATGAAGTAGTCTTGAAGTTTGAATAACACAAATCACTTAAATTGGCATTATGAGGTTTTCATGTTTTATTTTACTCTTGATTTCAGTGGAGTTTGTCTTTGTTGCAGCAGCAAAAAGGTGACAAATGACTAACAGATGTGGAAAGCAGGAGACTCTCAAGAGTGAACTAACAAACTGTTTTTCCTAGTTCAGACTCTGAGATGGATCCTGCAGCCAGCAGAACGATGGAGTTGGCGACGCTCGGCCGGCCTTTCAGCCTCGGGATGCTGTACGACTGCCGCCAAGACTCACTCATCCCTGGTAAGAGTTCACATGTAAAACATGCAGATTTACTAAATGTAACCAAATAAACCAAAACCTACAGTGTAAATACAATAAGGTGCAGTTTTTTAATATAAAATCTTCTTCAGTCTTAAGATTTGGATTAAATACATGCCCGAAAATTTTAGATATTTGAAAATATCATTCAGTTCATACTCATACTATGATATATAATTTATATTTGGTGATTTCAGTATTGATCTGTTAAACCCAAATGGTCTTAAAGACATTAGACTTTATTAACACAATGCTCAGCATTAGTCTACATCCCACGATTATAAAACCAAGTAGAGTAACAACATTATAACAACATTAATAGATAATGTATTTACAAATGTAACTTATAGAGGACTGAGGTCTGTACTATGAAGCAGGATTTGGGGTTAGCAAGGTAACTTCAGATTTAACTCTGGGTTTTCAAGGTTACAATGGTGGTTCACTTCTTACCATGGTAATTTTTGCTGATCGGCTAACCTGTTCCAGAGCAGGTTAACTTCAGAGAATCAGATCACAACCTGTCAACACCGCAACCACTAACCAATCAGATCTCTAGAAATAGGCTCAGTGAAGCCAGATAATGAAAAGATAATCCTGGGTATGTTGAACTTGCTTTGTAGTACAGGCCCCTTGTAGGTGGATTGCCTATAAACAGTCTTTGCTATTCTTCAGAAGGATCTTAAATTCAAAGCTGATATTAATGATTGCAAACTGCCATCAATGCATTTAAGTAAGACTGAACGAAAGAAGACTGGAAAGAGGTTTATGTTGATGAACCAGACAAAGCCTACAATGCTTTCCTGGCAACATTAACAGAACTCTATGAGAAAAATTCCCTGTTAAAGAAATCCAGAGGGAGGCATAAATATGTGGATAAACCATGGATTACTGAGGGGCTGCAGAATACATGCAAGAAGATTGATGAAAATAAAATAGAAAGAAATAGAAAATAAATATAAGAAATAGAAAAATAAATTGGTAAGCATTATGAGATGTAACAAGAAGTAGTATTATTATCAAATTGTTGGAACAACATGCTCAACAGCGCTCAACAGCATAATCGAAAAACATAATAGGAAAGTAGATTACCCTAGTTATTTTGTTAAAAATCAAAATGTAACTATAAATAACATAAAAGAGGTTGCTGATGAATTTAACTGCTACTTTGTTAAAGTTGGACCTACTTTAGCAAATTACTGAGCCAAGTAAGGACATATAATTTTGGACCAAATCAGACGGTGTGGTGAAAACACCAGTCCTCCCATTCATTTGAAGGGGGGAAGTGTGTCTTGGTCCCAGCGGCACCACAACGGACTGCGGCTGGAAAATTGAGGCAGAGAGAGAAACGCAACCCGACATCACTGCGGCTGAAGGCTGTGGCGGCCAATCACAGCTGGAGATCAGACTGATCAGTGCTGTAAACTCTGCCATGAAGGAGCACAAAGACATTACTAGGAGGGAGGGAGGACATTTCTCTTCATTCGATAACGTTAAAAGTATATAAAAAAAAGTATACAAAGACGAGCGAGAGAAAGAGAGAATAGCTGTGGTCAAGCGACCTAGAGAGTGAATGAAGAGAGGAGCACTGGTAGCAAGGAAGCAGGTGAATCAGATCAATAAAACGTTATTTTCTGATTGTTTCACAGTGGTTACATTCTAGAGCACAAATAAACACGCCCACAACCCCACACATGTCTGCTCAACCCTGCGGCTGAACGCAGCACCGTCTGATTTGGTCTGGCCTAACTAGGAAGGTATAGACGATGAAAACGAACAAGTTCATGAAAATAAGGTTGTTGATATGGATAATGAATTCAGGAACAAAAAGAGATAAACATTTATTTTCCAATCACAGACCGGTGTCTCTCCTTCCCCAATTCTCAAATATATTAGAACAATTATTTGTACAAACACTTGACAACTTTATTGATAAACATAACTTATCAAGTGACCACCAGTTTAGATTTTGAGCTAAGCGGTCTACCCTTATCATTAGCGCTGTGGAAGTAGTAGAGAATATTTCAACTGCACTAGACAATAAAGAATATATAGTTGGACTATTTATAGATCTCATTAAAGCGTTTGATACAGTTGATCAGGGTTTATTTGTGAATATGGTATTAGAGGGGTAATATACTCCTGGTTGAGAATCTGTCTTAAAACAGATATCAGTATGTTCAAGTAATTAATTTAGATTCAGAACGTATGAAGGTCACCTGTGGGGTTCCACAAGGCTTGATGCTGGGTCCAAAGCTCTTTATACTCTATATAAATTATATTTATAAGGTGTCAAAATTGTGGCATCTTGTTATATTTGCTGAAGACACAAATTTATTTTGTTCAGAGAAAAACGAAGCAATTTTGGATACAGTTGAAGGGGAATTGGAAACCCTAAAGAAGTGGTTTGATACCAATAAACTGTCATTAAATCTAAGTTAAACAAAATTCATCGTGTTTGGAAATCAATTCTTAAGTAACTCTTATGATAAATGATGTACACATTGAAAGAGTGTATGAAAACAAATTCTTAGGAGTGATAATGTACCATAAACTCTGTTGAAAACCTCAAATAAATCACATCAAATCAAAACAGTGTAAATCCATTGCAATACTGCACAAAACTGAGGACATCTGGAATCACAGCTCATTATTTACTCTATACTGCTCACTCATAGTTCATACATTACATACTGTGTGGAAGTATGGGGGAACACAAAACTAGCACAAACCCCATCATTATACTGCAAAAAAGTAAAGCCTTAACAATTGTCAATAACGCTGATTACTATGACCTAATCAACCCATAATTTAAAGCAAAAGACAGAACACTTCCTGACTGTATCCAACAGTTGTTTTCATTGAGGGAGAGCAGGTATCCATTCAGGGGAAACTTTATGTTTAAAAAAAAAGAAGGTAAGAACAAATGTGAAAAATAGATGTGTGACAATTAAAGGGGTCAAATTATGGAATAGTTGTAACAATGAAATAAAATAATGTAGCAGTATGTGTTAATTTAAGAAAACTTTCAAAAACATTATATTTGAAACACAAAATATGTGACCAACACTGAGAAATGCCTGACTATTACGATTTGTCTTTGTTTTGTTTATCTGTCTCTGTTTTTAGTGATGTTGTGTTTCTTTATTATATTTTATCTTTGTTTAGTTTTAAGGGTAGGCAGAGCTGGTTGATTCAGCTCCTGTTGGGAGATTATTCTGAAATGGAGACAAAAACAAACATCAATATACTACATACAAGTATAAAATAAACAGCCACATGAACATATACAAGTGGCCCCCATACGCGTTTGCCAATGTGAAGCCCAGAGAAGCATAATTCCAGCTTTAGCGTTTCTCTAATTTCAGTCAGGACCACTTAAGTCAAAGAAAACTTTTATTGTCACTTGCAGTAATTAGATTTGGTGGTATGACTCTGTTCTGGGAGCAGCAGCAAAGACCCCAGGTACAGAACAGAGCAGGCAGCAATGACAACAGAAATTACATTGTTTAACTCAGAGACAGAATTGGTGCTTTGCAATATGCTAATGTGTCTCCTCACTTCCCTCACTTGCATCTCTTTCTCACGTCTCATCTCCTCACAGCAAGGATGCGAGAGAGAGATGCGAGGAAGAGATGCGAGGATGGAGGAGTTTAATTCATTTAATGGGACGTCCTCACTCACTCTGGCCTCATTTTGATGAGACAACAACTACTCATGACACACAGCACCTCAACTGTTAAATATGAAGAAGTCAGCTATCAATATAAATATAATAAGTAACAGTTTAAACTCCAAAGTTTAAACTTAAAATTCATGTACAATAAATTCAAACTTAAAACTGTTATTTAATAATTTCTACATATTGATAGCTGGAAAGAAAACATCTGATAACTGCTCCAGTGTTTTATCATTTGATTATAGATCTATAGCAGCATCTGGCTGTCACAGAATAAGACACAAATAGACAATTTAAATCTGTTAATTACTAAAAGAACAGAACCAACGTAAAGGAGCAATAAAAACAGTTGCAGCCTGCAGAATATGTTTAAATAAAATTCACGCTCCGGATAATTTTATAGGAGACATGCAGCTGTGCTGCGTCATATTTTCCTGAAGGAGCTGAGATGTACTGAAACAGAAACGAATAAAAGAAGCCTTTGGCGTATAAAAAAAATAATAAACTTACAAGAGTGTTTTTGTGATTGATTCATGATTTAGTCATTTTTATTTTATGAATAAATATGAAAAGCTGCTGTTGGTGCAGTCATTCCTGTTACACAGGTAGTTTTCCTGATCTGCTAGATTACAACAACAACCCAACTGTTAACTGTCCCGTCAGATAAGCTGACTAATCAGTGAACACATTGAATGAAAGGGGTGTTGCCATTTGGTATAAAACTTTGGCGTAGGATACACCTGTGGTTCCTCACTATAAGCTCCTCCAGGAGCCTTTTCTCTCCTCACTCCTCGTTTCGTCCAGGTGCATTTAAGGAATTGGAGGATCTCCATGATGATGGAGGGGGAACGACTTCCAGGTCAGGGGAGGAGAGAGGACGTGAGGAAGCATAATTAGCATAAAAGCACCCCTTTTAAGGATGAGCTAGGGTGGAGGCGAGTTGCAAGTGGCTTGCAGAGGGCAAGATTAGACAGACTGAAGCAGCTTAATAAGGAACCATGTATGAGATTTGCCAATTGAATGCATAGAAGAGAATCAGCTGATGTGGGCTGGATTGTGAGCTGAGCATGACTTTGTGGCCTGCCTGAACTAACACGATGCTCAATTTGTATCTAAAAGACTTTATCAATCCTTACTGTCATGTAATGAAAAGCGGTTTAACATATTCTCTGGTTTTTGCAGGCATGACACTATGGGACTGTGATGACCTGGAAAAAGATACGAGAGAAAGACCAAAACCTAACAGTGACTTTGAGATTGTTGCATCTGAATCAATTGAGGATAAATCTTCAGCGCTAAAAGTTGAAGCATCTCTAAAAGCAAGTTTCTTGGGTGGACTGGTAGAGGTTGAAGGATCAGCTAAATACCTTAATGATCATAAGCAATCCAAAAATCAGGCCAGAGTAACACTGAACTACAAAACTACCACAAAGTTCCAGGAACTGTCAATGAATCATCTTGGAAGAGGCAATGTCAAGCATCCGGATGTCTTTGATAAAGGAATAGCGACACACGTCGTCACAGGTATCCTTTATGGGGCACAAGCCTTCTTTGTCTTTGACCGTGAGATGTCTGAACAGGAAAATCACCAAGACATTCAGGGCAACTTGAAGGTGATGATCAAGAAAATCCCTTGCCTCGCAATAGAAGGGGAAGGTTCCTTGAAAATGGAAGACAAGGACATAGCGAATGTTGAGAAATTCTCCTGCAAATTCCATGGAGACTTTTTACTGGAGAAAACTCCAACATCCTTTCAAGATGCCATACAAGTCTACCAAAGCCTGCCAAAATTGCTGGGGGCCAATGGAGAAAAAGCTGTACCAGTGAAAGTCTGGCTGTTGCCACTGGTAAGTTTAGATTCTTCTGCTGCACAACTTGTACGTCAGATAAGTATAAGATTAGTGCAGGAATCCCAGAGTGTCCTTGAGGACTTCACTGAGCTGGAAATGAGGTGCAATGACGCAATGAGAACCCCCACTGCACAGCAGTTCCCACAGATTGGTAAAAAACTCAAAGCTTTTAAAGAATTTTGCTCTGAGTTCAAGCTTGAATTCCAACGAACTTTGGCAAAGAAACTTCCGTCAATCCGGGGAGGAGGGGAAGAGGAGGCTGTGCTCGCAGAGATCCTGAAGAAGAGACATTCTTCTCCTTTCAACAGCAAAAACCTCCATGAGTGGATGGACTGTAAAGAGAGAGAAATCTGCATCTTAAAATCTTACACCAAAATGATGAAAAACACCAAGATCATCCCATCAAAAAATGTGCTTCATGAGGAAATTTTCAGTGCAGAGCATGCTGTGTGTTTTGTTTTCACCTCACTGGGAAGTGCTGAGCCGTATCTCTCAGCTTTATCAAACTACTTAAAAGAAACACCCAAACCAGACGACCCCCAAGATCCACATTGTCATGACATAGAGAGGACACAATGGTACCTTTCAAACAAAGTACTTGATGCAATGACACATAAAGCAAAGCTATTCAGTGATTTTGCAGAGGCCAACAAGGACAATGAGAACATAAAGTTCCTGACAGTAGGTTTAACAAATGAGACGCAGAAAGGTTCAAGCATCTACCTTTATAAAGGCGGCCATTCTGTCAGTGAGAACTTTGAGCTGCCTTCAAAGCCTGAAACAGTGACAGCAGGTGATGTAACCCACAACAGTGTGACACTAAAGATTTGTCCACCAAGATTTGGATCAGAGAATGTCACCTCCTACTCTGTAGAGTACTGTGTCAGTGGAGAGGATGGATGGCAACAAAAACCAGCACCAAAGGCTGAAGAAGTCACAGTGAGCGGTCTGACTCCTAACACAGGGTATATATTCAGATGCAGAGCAGTGACCTCAGTAGGTGTTGGGCCAGCCAGGGAAGTCAGCAGTCCCATTAAAACCTTACCTTGCAGCCCTCCTGGAAAACCTCAAGTTGAAACAAACTCAAGTGAGGTATCAGTTAGCTGGGAGAAACCTGCAGAGATTGGACAAGATGTTTTGAGCTACATCGTGGAGTACGCCCAAACAGACAAAGGGGTAAAAGATGAAGATCTTCAGTGGAACCACATAATGTCAGGAGCTGAGAGGGTGATCATTTCAGGGCTTCAGTCAGAGACAAAATATGCTGTTAGGGTCAGATGTGATTGTGGTGTAGCAGGCAGAAGCAAAGAAAGCATCACTGTGAATGTCTGTACAGCAAAACGTGAATTTGCACGCCTCGCTGAATTCCTGAAACATATCAGCAAGAGTACAAATTCTGAATCCCCCTCACTTTACAAGCTGCCTCTGAAAGAAGAAGATATGGACATAGATGGTTGCCGCAGATATAACTTTGGCAAAGAAAGTATGAGACAAAATCGTACCATAATGCTTCTTGGAGCAACCGGATCAGGAAAGTCCACTCTCATCAATGGAATGATCAACTATGTTGTTGGCGTGGAGTGGAAGGACAATTTCAGATTTAAATTAATTGATGAGGATCAGTCAAAATCACAAGCTGAAAGCCAGACTTCTGAAGTCACTGTGTACAAAATCAACCACCAGGAGGGGTTTCAAACTCCCTTCTCTCTGACCATTGTGGACACTCCAGGCTTTGGAGATACAAGAGGAGTCAGAAGAGACAAAGAGATCACAGAGCAAATCCGGAGGCTTTTCACCTCTGTGAATGGAGTCAGTGAGATTGATGCAGTGTGTTTTGTTACTCAGGCCTCTCTTGCACGACTGACAGCAACACAACGATATGTGTTTGACTCGGTGCTCTCCATTTTTGGCAAAGACGTGGCCGAGAACATTCAGATGCTGGTGACTTTCGCAGATGGCAAGCAGCCACCGGTTCTTGAAGCAATAAATGTCTCTGGGGTTCCATGCCCAAAAAATGACATAGGGCTTCCAGTTCACTTCAAATTCAACAACTCTGCATTGTTTGCAGACAACGGATGCATCAGTGAGAGGGCCCATGATGAGGATTCTGATGAAGATGACGACAAGTTTGATGAAATGTTTTGGAACATGGGTGCCAAAAGTATGGAGAAGTTCTTCACTGCTTTGGGGAAAATGACAACCAAAAGCTTGCTAATGACCCAGGAGGTTCTGAAAGAACGCAAGCACCTTGAAACAGCTGTTGAAGGTTTGCAACCGCAAGTTAAAGCTGGATTAGCAAAGCTTGAAGAAATTAAGACAACAAAAGAAAAAATTAAAGAGCATGAAACAGTCATGACTTCAAATGAAAACTTCGAGATTGAGGTGGATATCATTAAGCCAGTCAAAAAACAGCTCACAAAGAAAGGAGAGTTCATTACCAACTGCCAGAAATGTTCAGTGACATGCCACTACCCATGTGGAATAGCAAATGATAATCGGAAACGTGACTGTACAGCAATGGATGGGGCAGGGATGTGCACTGTCTGTCCTGGAAAATGCATTTGGAGTGTGCATTTCAACCAGACATACAAATGGGATTATGTTAAAGTCAAAGAGAAGCAGACAGTGCAGGAGTTAAAAGAAAAGTACGAAAAAGCTACGAAAGAGAAGCTGACTATTCAAGACTTGATTGAGAGGCAAGAAGAAGAGATTGTTCGCCTTCAAGAGAGGATAGTGACCCTCATGGATCAGTCATCCCAATGTATAACTCGTCTGCAAGAGATCGCCCTCAGGCCCAATCCTCTGACCACTCCAGAGTACATTGACATGCTGATTGAAGGGGAAAAGTCAGAGGCCAAAGAGGGTTACCAGGCCCGAATTCAGTCTCTGGAGGCAATGAAGGACAGGGCAAAAATCATCTCCAAAGTAGCTAAAAGAGATAAGCTTGCAAAAACAGAGGAGGAATTGTCTGAAGAAAAACAGAAGAAGCAAGAAAAGAAAGGTTTCCTGAAAAAAGTTGCAAATTTCTTTGGATATTAGGGAAAAACAAGACAAAAGGTCTGCAGCCATGTTAGCAGCATTGTGAGGTTGTAATGCAGGTGGTTTCCTATGATTGGATCACTTGAAGGGATTGCTGATGAGGGACAGCTGATAACAACCTCCCCTTCCCCTCTTCCACTTCCAACAATGGAGGCCGTTCCTCAGCAGTTTGGATTTGTGTTTATTGTGAGTGATTGTAAGTAGAAGCAGCACATGTGTTCAGACTAGGAGCTTCTTGTAAACTTATACTGTAATAAGTTGGGTTGTTTTGGGGGTGGGGGTGGGGGGAGGGGGGGTCTGAAAATTGAAAATAATGAATTTCATGGACTAATTCATTGTAAAATGTAAATATTTCAAACTAGTAGTAGCAGTTGGTAGGAGTGAGAAGCCCTTTTCTTTTGCAATCATTTTTCTCATGTTTTCAGTTAGGAGGTTAGAGCTTTGTCATTTATTTCAATTTTGTGTTTTTGTAGGGAAGTTTAGGGTTTGGGCTTAGAAAGCTTTTGTTTGTTGTTTTGGGCATTGCTCATCTCCGAAACTTTGTTCAAAAACATAAACTGCTACTACAGTATGCTATGTTATGTCAAGGTTTCCCTTAGAAACGTAATAAACTGAAAATCATAGCATAACTGAAATCACACAGTGCTGTTTTAACTACACTCTATCATACAGGAGAATACACTAATTGAAAGATATTACAGCGTTTATGATTGTCCTATATTTTAACTTGTGACGCATTTTGGGGTATTTGTCTCTTTTATTGCTTTTTGTTGCCCAATTGTACCTTCAGTACTAGAAATGACATGTAAATAATCACAATGAAATTTGACTATTAAGATGTCAGTAATAGATTGAATTGTTATGTGACTGAGATGTGATAATAAATCAGTTTTGTTGGATATGTGTTATTTTCTCTCTCTCTTTCTTTTTCTTATTGGCTCAGACTGTTTATTGCAGGTTATGTTGATATTTTGAGGCCAGGTAAAGGTTTCATATAAGTTTAACTTTCACATAGCACAAGTGCAACTATTTTAGACCTTCTGTTGAATGTTATTATTGCAATTTGTGTTGTTGAAATACTTTTAAGTCTGCATATTTAGGTTCTTGCTTGTACAGTTACTGTGCATTCAGTTATATGCTTGCAAGCTTAATTTTATAAGCTGTAAAGCAAAAAGAAAAAAAAGATAACACACAGGTGTTTTTGTGTCTTCATACTTACAGACTTGACAAGGTCTTTTTAAGAAAATAGAGGGTCTCTAGAGAGGTTGGGACATTCAACTTCTCTAATCAGTTTCTTTGAAGGTGATACAACCTATACAGTTGGCTTCATAATTACGTCACCGTACTGTGAGTTCCGAGTTACTGTAATTACCAGTTTTAAACTTGTAAGTAGGATTCACATCAACATCTAACTTGTAGTTACGATGGGGACACATGTTTCAATGAAATATGTTTCCATGACACTCTGAACACGTAACACTTTTATCAGAGAGGTGTTGGGCTGGTTTTGAATACAGGATGTGTTTCTCAGTATTTAAAAACATCTGGAGAATCTTTTTTAAAAAGTGATCTGTTTTTATAGTACAGACCATATTGAACAAAATATTGATAATGAAAGCAGTAAGACCACCTGTATTCTGACTGTTCATGATCATGGTCTCAGATTTAAGCCATCCATACAAAAGCAACACCAAGAGTTGTCCAGCAGATGTTGCCATTTTACTACATCAAATGCTGCAAAACTGAAACATTTTCAACACAATTGCTTCATATTGTTTCAGTGCCTCAGAAAATACACTTTGACATTACTTTTAGTATTTTTGCACTGTTGTGTTGGTATTTTAACTGAGATAAAACATGTGACTTCTTCACCTCTCAGAGGAGCTAAATGTGTTTAAAGACACAAACTTTTTTTGTCTAAGAGATAATTTAGAGGCGCTTTCTCAAAAACTCAAATACTTTTCTGTCCATCTGGCTCAAGAATTTAACATCTGCAGCACAATAAGATGTTTTTTCAAGTTATTGGTTCTTATTTCCTCAGTCAAACAAAGATGGTCACAAATAGTGACACATCTCCTCACACTGCTCTAAGGACAGATACACACATGAACACCTTGTAGTAACTAAGACAGGTTCACAATTTTTGTGTGTCTTTCTAGTGTGTCTTAAACCAACAGTCAGGAGCCCAAATGAACAGTGAAACATGTTTTTCTTGCTGTAATCATTCCTCCTGTTCATACTGACCATTAGAAGATCCCTTAATAATGCACTTACAATGGAAGTGATGGGGGACAAAATCCACAGTCCTCCTTCTGTGCAAAAATGTTTTTAAAAGTTTATCTGAAGCTAATATGAAGCTTCAGCGTCCAAATGAGTCAAATCAAGTAGATATCTTTCAACGTTACAGTCTTTTTAGTGCCAAAGTTCCTCTTCTTGTTACTATACTTCCACCTGCAGCTCAAGGGAAACACAAAGAGGGAATTTCATGCTAAAAAAGACTGTAAATGTGTCAGATATCCACTTGATATGACTAACTCAGACTGATGAAGCCTCAAATAAGCTTCACATCAACTTTTAAATGACTGTGTGGACACACTGTGGATTTTGGCCTCCATCACTTCCATTGAAAGCACATTTGAAGGATCTTTTAATATCCAGTATGAACAGGAGGAATGATTACAGTGAGGAAAACCTCTTTAACTGTTCATATGGACACCTGACTGTTGTTTTAAGACACACTTGAAATATTAATGTTGTGGTTTTGCTTCTTACAGAACAAGTTTGGATAAATGATAATCGTCACTGTTCAGATAAAACAAAAAGAGGGTCAGGCAGAGTTCTGGGAAGGTGACCAAATTTATTTGTGTTCAGGAATGCAAGGGGTGGACAAAATAACAGAAACACTGTTTAAAGAGTTCGACAGCAAAATATCAGTTTGGTGAATTTCTCTTCTTTTGGAAACATTTTGAGGTGGTGACTGGACTCGATGGTCACTTTATTACCAACTGTTGCACCAAGTAATTGTGGTGTTTAAGTAGTCAGTTTGTGTGAAGGTGTACTTTTGATTGAGGCTGGGTGGTCGACATGTTTTACAACTGGTGAAAATGATTCAAGAGGTAGTGACAACAAAACACCTTACTTTGCCAAATAAAAACATATTTGAACATATGAAAAAAAACAAGTATCATTTTTACAGAAAAAATGTACAAGACATTTGCCAAAATATAACACAGTACAACCTTTTTTAATTAATTTGGTCTGATCTGAAGTGTAATGTGAGGCTGCATTTTCAAAAAATAAGAGTTGAGTAACAAGCTGCAAATATACTTTACATTTGAGCATTTGAAATTGTGAAAA
Organism: Thunnus albacares; assembly: GCF_914725855.1. Classification (NCBI taxonomy): domain Eukaryota; kingdom Metazoa; phylum Chordata; class Actinopteri; order Scombriformes; family Scombridae; genus Thunnus; species Thunnus albacares. The sequence continues at coordinate 30,641,660 of NC_058117.1, read as the reverse complement.
CAATTGCAATTGCTCAGCTGTAACATTTCACTTTTTAAACATTGACAGTGACATTTTTTTCTGCATTTTAACATCATGTTTGATAAAACAGCTAGATATTTTATTAACATATAAATGTCACATCATGGATTCAGTCAAACTTTTAGTACTTGATAGTTTTTTATACTACATGATACAACTCACTTTAAACACACTTTGCTTTATTCCCCAAACTTCTTCGGGTTTCTTGCCTTCATCTTTCTGTTGTCATTTTTATAATAGATTAAGATGAAATATTGTGTTTTTTGAGAATTAGTAAGAAAGAAAACAACAAAACATCCCGATGGAGGCAAGATAGCACAAACCGTCTGGAGAATAAAGCATGTTATGTCTATGAAGAGTCATGCAACATGTTTAATTTTCAAACCTGTACTGAATCTAACTTTGGTCTGCACGTCGGAGTGTGTATGTACTCAAAATTATTTCTTTAAACTTCCTCTTGTTGTCATTTTCAGTTGGGGTCTGATGATCCCTTTTGACACGATGTTAGTTTAACAACCACAAACTGAAGCCTAAAAAATGACCATCAGGCCGAATCAGCAACTCTGATCATTTTCAATGAAAAACATCTAAAATCATGAATTGTGAGTATTTACCACAGTGCTGTTAGATTATTGTATCCACCTGCTGTAGTTCCCTTCATGATCCAAACACAGTGTTGTCACCAAGATTAAACATTTGATCTCCCTGCAGGTTCAAATGCTGCGTTTTGGTCCTTCATTCACTGCTGTCCAGCTCCAGGGACAGAAGGAACATCTGGAAAGAACCTCCTGAGATAAAAGCAAATTCCAGAACAAACACAATCAATACAATTATGTTTGGCCAGTTTTTTGTGCAAAGTTTTTTAGTTTGTGTGGTATTTTATTATTTTATTTTTTATTTTTTTAAGACATAATTTGTATTTTCACTGCTGGCCGGTGATTCAGTGTTATCATCCAGGATTTATATTGAAGGTTAAGTGAACCTCATTTTGAAGCTGCAGCTCTTTCAGAGGATGCAGCCTGCAGGTGTTTCCTTCCTGCGTCTTTGCTCATTTCCACTGCCAGTGAAAGCAGTGATGTTTGTGTTCATCACGGTGGACAGATGAAGGTCGTCTGTGTGAATGTGGAAGCTCTTCACACCTTGTGACACCTTGCTAATGTGTCTCCTCACTTCCCTCACTCGCATCTCTTTCTCACGTCTCATCTCCTCACAGCGAAGATGCGAGAGTGAGAGATGCAAGGAAGAGATGCGAGGATGGAGGAGTTTAATTCATCAAATGAGAAATCTTCGCTTACTCCGGCCTCATTTTGATGAGACAACAACAACTCATGACACACAGCACCTCAATTGTTAAATACGAAGAGGTCAGCTATCAATATTTAGATATTATTAAGTAACAGTTTTAACTCCAAAGTTTAAACTTAAAATTCATGTACAATAAATTAGAACTTAAAACTGTTACTTAATAATTCCTACATAATTATAGCTGGAAAGAAAACACCTGATAACTGCTCCAGTGTTTTATCATTTGATTATAGATCTATAGCAGTGTCTGGATAGATGTCTGAAAGCCTTGGTCACTTTGACACTCAACTGCTCGGACGTCCCTTATCCTACAGACGCCATTCAAACTGTAAAATGTTTACAAAACTTTGTACTTTCAAAGTTATCAGATTGTTTAGTGGTATCTTTTGTAGTTTTTCAGCAATTTAAACGCAAAGCCGGGTTTTGCAGACTTTTTCAGGTCTCACCAGTGTGTCATGTGATCAGGCACAGTGGAGAGCGCAGATATTTTTAGGCCAGAAATGTTTTTCTAAACTGCTGTCACTCCCACAATTTTAACTCCTCAAGCACATATCTTGCCTCAGTGTGTTGCCACAAGCCTCCTCTCTCTCAAAATGTAAATACATTTCACATAGGACTTATAGTTTTTGAGATCTAAACCTTAATTGATAGAGAGTCCCTGTTGCCACGAGGCCGCCTTTGTTCTCCTGAAACAAAGGATCAGCGCCAAAAGGCTGATCACTAACTCCATTCCCCAGCATGCACCATTTCACACCTAGGTGTTAAGTAGGAAATCGTCCCAACACAGTCTCTGATTGGCAGAGACGCACCAACATTACGGGAGGTCATGGCAACGGAGCCGTGACGTCATTCCCCTTTAAAACACGGACCGGGAGAGTCTCGTCTTCTTTCAGGTATTCTTGCTCGGGAGAAGGTTCGCCTTTTCGATCGGCTGAATCGCCAACGAAAGTGACTCGTACACGTGTACTATTCCCCTTTTTCTTTTGGAGCTTCTCCCCTCGCTGGACGGGACGAGACGAGACCTCGACCCGCGTTCCTCCGAACACCAGTAACGTTACCGGATCCGTGAGAGACTGCTGTTTGCAACCCAGCACTCTCACCTGATACCTGCAGAAAGAAGAAAGGACTTTTCTCCACGGAGACGCGGATAACTTCTACGCCCCACTGTCTACCGACTGAGTCGACCACCCTGCGTTCTTCGCTGCCCCGCCGAGGAACCAGCGGCGTCATTCTCGAGAAACAAGGACGGCTCCGCCAGCACCACGCACCGGAGGACCCGCTGCTGGATTTCACTGACGGACTTTTTCCACACACATCGGTTCGCTCGCTGTGTGTTTATGAGCTTAGTGCTTGTATTGTTTTTGTGTGTTTTAACGGACCGCCGAGTCCCGTTTGCTGCTGCACTCTGAGGAGTGTTTTAAGTTGCTGCCTGTTTAGTTTGTGTTCACCGCGTTAAACTGTTTGTGTTATCCCATTCGGGATTTCTGTGTTTGTGCCACCGCAAGTGGAAAGTAAGTTGCTTTGTCAGTCCACAACCAGACAACGTGCGTACCGACTACCGTCCGTACTCCCGCTCTCTGTAGACAAAGCAACCGCTACTCCGACAATTTCTTCAGATGGTTTTTAAGCTGAGTCGTATATTGAGTAATACGCTTAAAGTAACTAGAATAACAAGTGTTAACATGTCAGCTTTGTAGACTATATTTTTTTAAATAGATAAGAGTGTGTAAGTCATGTATTTCATAAATGCATTAATACTTTTTTAGATCTGTGAATGTTTTGTGTTCAGTCTTTCTAGTATTCAGCACTGATCTGTTCCTGTATCACATTATAAGCTTTGTGGTACTTTATATATTTCTGTATACTAAGAAAATACACAGGAAACATATGTAAATCATGTGATATGTTGTCTGTTTTTGATGAGAACATAAATCTGTCGTCACAATAGAACGATACTATAAATTTGAATTTAACTTTGTTGGTAAAATGACACATTCTGAACCTTCCAGGGCTATAATGAGCATCTATTCTTATGTATATGCTAAATGTCTTTAAAGAAGCAGCCTTCTCACCACTCAGGGGTTTTTGTTTTTGAAAGCAAATTGTTTTATTGGCATGTAGAATTGCCCCCCACCCCTCCGATTTCACTGATTGTAAGATTGCATGTTTAATTTCCTCTTGTCTTCCCCAATTTTTTGAGTCACCAGCTGCCACTGGTAGAAATAAAGTTGAACAAGAAAGTAAAACTTTTTTATGCAGAACATTTATTGCTTAACAAAACATTCAAGTGTTCATACATGAAGATATGCACATGTTAAATGATAACAAACTGTAATTAAGCATGTTAACCACAAATAAAACAAAGATAATAATAATAATAGTAATAATAATAAAAAATGTGCAGGAGAAAACAAATACAGAAAGTCTGCTTTAAATTTACATGAACTCTTTAATCTTCTCATCTCTTGTGCTTTTCCAAACTTTGTTGGGTTAAATTTTGAGGAAATCAGTTTAAAATAATGATCAAGACATCTAAACTTTCTCTATTTAATATAATGGTGCAGCAGTAAAAACACATGCAGTCAGTGTGAACATTGACATTTTAATTTTAATGTAAAGTCAATCTAAATGTGTCGGGGTTAGTTCAGTAGCTAATTTGCACCTGCAGTCCTGACACGACTAAAATGTGACAAACAGATAAAACACTTCATACATAATAAAGCTGCAATCAATATAAGAGGAAAATAAAAACTGGAGAAAATGTATCACAACTCTTTGTCCTTAAACAATCTTCAACAATCAATATAATCAAACAGGCATAAAACTGAGAGTCAATCTATAAAAACATCATTCATGAGTACATATCATATATAGCTACGTATATAGCTTCATGCACAATATATATGTGATACTGTCAGATTAAGAACTAGTTTAAATCAATAACAATTTAATGTTACAGCACATGTCAAAGCAAGAAGGTGATTTAATATTTCATAGGTGAAACATGAGAAAAATGCAGGTGTAGTTTTGATTGTTCATCTGGTGTTGTGTGTATATATATATATGAGATGTATCATTGAATCAGAGTACGTCCACACTGCGGCGGGTACATTTGTAAATGCATCTTTTTCTCTCCGTTTCAGCCCTCAGTTCAGACTAAAACTGAGCTTTTCTGAGATGTTCTCCAGACCGTTTGAATCTAAAACAGCCATTTTGATGTTTCAGTGTGTTCGAGGAAAGTACACGTTCTTGCTCTATACTATACAAGAGAGTAAAACTATTCATAAATACCCATAACTCCACTCTAAAAATATGACATTTTAATCTTTAATCAATTGTGTTAATTAAAACAGTATATAAAAAGGTAAAAAATTATTTGATTCATACATTTTTAACATATTACTGAATAAAGTACATAATGTTTTTATGCTGCTTCAATCCAGTTAATTCTCATCTAAGAATATAAATAAAGATTAAAAAAAATAGCAAAATGGTATTTCAGGTAATCATTGATCTTGTTGATGATGTAAAGGTCTCTGAAACTCGTTTATCAAATGTGATATAGCTAAATGGCTTTATAGGCTTAATTATCTGATGCAATGTTTATTTATTTTCATGGACTCTAAAGGGGTTTCTCTCCTCTCTCTACTTTCGCCACAGTCTCTGCTTTTTCTCTCATTTTCATCAGAGACTGAACTCGTTGATTCCATCCTGGTTTGGCCTCATGTTTCTCTCCCTCAATAAGCATGTCAATGTACTCTGGAGTGGTGAGAGGATTTGATTTCAGTGCTATCTCTTTAAGTCTGTTTAAACACTTTCCAGACTTCTCCATCAATGTCACCACCTCCACCTGCACACGATAATATTCAGCATTCAGTTTATCAACCAAAGCCTGAACAGACATCTTACCCTTTTCAGCTTTTAGGTACTTTTCTTCCAGCTCTTTCACTGTTCGTTTTTCTTTAACATCCTGATAGTCCCATCTGTACTTCTGATTAAAATGTACATTCCAGTAACATTTGCCGGGGCACTGAGTACAGTTTCCATCTGATCCCATTGCAGCACAGCCTCTTTTTTTTGCATCATTTGGAATGCCACAAGGATAGTGGCAGGTATAGTGACACTGCTGACAATTGCTGATGTAATTTCCAGAACCAGAAATATCTACTTGACCAGGCTTTTTGATGGTGACTTCAAACTCAAAATTCTTATTTCTGTTGATCTCTGCTTCATGCTGTTTCAGTATTTCAGACGTCTCTTTCATCTCTTCAAGCTTGGCTAACCCAACTTTAACCTGCTTCTGCAAATTTTCAATTGAAACCTCAAGCTGCTTTCTTTCTCTGAGGACCTCCTTCGTCATTGTCAAGCTTTTGGTGTCTATGAGATTCAGAGCACTAAAAAACTTCTTCATGCTTTTTGTCCCCATGTTCCAAAACATCTGATCAAAGCCTCCATCTTCATCATCTTCATCTTCATCTGTGCTGTTTGCTGCAGATGATTTGTTGTCAGCAAATAACGCTGAGTTATTGAATTTGAAGTGAACTGGCAGCCCGTCTTCTGTTTTAGGACATGGGACACCTGCAGCATTTATTGCCTCTAGAACTGGTGGACGTTGGCCGTCTGCGAATGTCACCAGAACCCTGATGTTTTCTGCCACATCTTTGCCAAAGATTGAAAGCACAGAATCAAACACATACTTCTGTGTTGGTGTGAGTCGTGCTAATGAAGCCTGAGCTACAAAACAGACAGCGTCGATTTCACTGACACCAAGCTTAGCAGAGAAGAGATTATGTAGCTGTTCTGCAATCTTTCTGTCTCTTTCTATGCCTCTTGTATCTCCAAAGCCTGGAGTGTCCACAATAGTCAGAGAGTGATCGATCTTAAAGCGTTCCTGGTGGTTGATTTTGTATGCTGTGACTTCAGAAGTCTGACTGTGAGCTTGTGATTTTGACTGACCCTCATCAACTAACTTAAACCGAAATGAATCCTTCCATTCAACCCCTAAAATGTAATTGATCATTCCATTGATCAGAGTTGACTTCCCAGCCCCAGTTGCTCCGAGAACCATTATGGTACGATTATGTTTAGTGGAATCTTTCCCAAAACTGAAACGCTTGCACCCAGGAACATTGATTTGTTCTTCTTTAAGGGGGATTTTATAAACAGGAAGAGGCCCTGTCTGTGGTTCTAGCCGTGTGCTTTTTCTTTTAACAGCATCAGCGACCCGAACATCTGATTTTGATCTAAGAAAAGCCATTATGGTGAAGGTAAGCAATTATGCCTGTAGTATTACTTTTATATTTACAATTTTCAGTTGGTAACAGGATCAGCCCTTTGGAGAGGTAAGTTATTTCATAGGACAAAATGGAAATACACTATTGTTGGAGAAGTTCATCCGTCTTTGTTGGTGAGTGTTGCCTCTGTTGATCTCTGCTCTGAATCTGTATAAAATAAAATATAAAAGAACAACATTAAAAATAATTCAACCCAAAGTTGGAGCTGTCATGACAGTGAACCACTTAGTGATCATATTGCTTGTAGTCTATAAAATGTGCAACAGCTGCTTTAGTGATGGATGGTAAAATAAACTTTGTCGAGTTCATCTCTCACATAAATAATTACCAGATGACAGTTGGAGCTTTTCAACACTGTAATGAACATGAAATTCTCAGTGTTGGATCATCATTGAAAAACCATCAATAACTCTTAGTTGACTTCTCTCTTAATGACTTTATAGTCCAACAAAATATACACGATTCATTTACACCACAACAAATCTGCATATATCTAAACTAATACACACATTCTGACAATGATATAAGTAGTGTATGTTGACAGCCACAATAAGAACTATGATAAGAACAATAAGAACAGTCCACAATACGTCAGTTATTCATATTTTAAACACATTGGGCCTCATGCAAGAACATTTTTGTATTTTTATCCTAAAACTCTTTTTTTCTGTGAGATTCGCTTGTACATGTGTTCGAAGTCAGATTAAACAAACTCTCCTATCTGCCTGAACTTGTCGTAAATTGCTTGTTTCAGCCTGATGAATGCAACTGGTTCTTGAGTAGGTGCACATTCGTAAGATGTGACCATTAGCATAATTCATGCCCTTAGAATTGCCATATATAGCTCCATGTTCTGCTCTGTTTGTGGGAGAGTTTCATTCAAAAAAATGTTCCCAAAGAGTAAAAACACCACGCAGCTTCAAGTCCTGCTATCAGAATCAGTAGATAAACAAAACAAAGTGTCAGTAGTAGGAGACCCAAAACAAATAGATAATATGAATCCAGCTACCAACGGCATGACATCAGAGCAGCTCTGCACTGTGACAGAAATAGAGCTGCTTTGACACATGAAGTTAGATGCTAAAAAACGTCTTTCTAAAGCAAACTGGTCCGTGATGGGAGGCAGTCAAGGGAGAGATGTTAGACCAGACAATATTATAGTCTACAGGTGATGTTGCACTGTCAGCTGCAACACAAGATGATACTGGACAGAAACCGGCAGAGAGAAGTTGCTGCGCCAAAATATGCCAATAAAAATCCTAAAATCTAAGAAACCTTTCAGCAAATTGGCAGTCATGATGATCATAACATTGAAAACAGAATATTAATTTTGTTTGTTTTAGTTATACATTTAGTTTTTGTTCATTTCAGTATGATATTTAAACTCCAAATGAATTCAGATTAGGACATTACAATTGTAAGTGTTTCTCCCATGTGAAGAAAGGCAGAGATGATCTATTAATGACATGTGTGACAGGTCTGAACTTGTAAATTTTGTTTGTACCTCAAAATTCTAAGTATGCAAAAAGTGATGAATGCTACAAATGTTTTTATAACATTTGTATGTGCATCTTAAGAACAAATCTGTTTGTAGGAGTTGTTCTTGCATGAGGCCCAATATGTGTTGATGTAGATGGAGACCCTGTTTCCATACAGCCAATCACATCTTGCATAAAGCAATAACATGATACTCTATCATTGGCAGATCAGATGTCAAACTGAGCCTGATAGCATCCTGCTACACAACAAAAAACCTGCAGACTACAAACAACAACCCACATTAACTTTCCTTCTAAAGTCTCCTTCTTTTCTAACTTACAAACATGAACACACATCTTGCTCTGCACCTCAGCTTGTTGAACAAACCATCAAACATTCAACACAGAAAAGTGCACCACTAATGCCAGTTAGCAGGCTAGACAGCTAAATAGCTTCTGAATAACTGCTGTCAATCAAACACAGACACCGCCACGCCCCTCCAGCCAGCTGAGAAAAAAGACCTTCTTTTTCTTCATTTATAATAATAAAAAACTATTAACAATAAAATAAAAATATAATGACATTATTGGGGATGTCTAAGTGGGATTTCAGTTGGACACTAGAAGAGAATTCAACTACGAGTCTCAGACAGCATTGTAGTAAGAAATATTCTAGATTTTGTTGCAAAGTTCTCTGATCAATTTTGGATCAATTTAGCAGCTATGGTGCAGGTTTTATTCCTTATTGCAGCTGCTAACCATTCTAGTCAAAATGTTAGTATTACATTTTTAAAAAGCTGCTGGAGATGAATTACAGTAACAAACCTCTGTTGGCTGTTCTCAGTCCAGTTGTCTGACTCAGGATCAGCTGTTGGGCTTCAAAATGCTGCTCGTGATTTAAACCATCATCTCCAAAACTCCTAGAATACAAAATGAATAAAGTGTCTTAGAAAAGCAAGAAATACTGATGATCCTGTAAATCTATTTCAAAACCTAGTTTGTCTTTATGACCATTGTACAGATCCTGAATATATATAGAGAACACATTCGCATTCACACATTTTGTCATTTACCTTACATGTAATCTGTCATAGGCACTGCAGAGGAACACGTCACTATGGAAGTTCAAAGTGTCCAAAATCTGATGTTACTTGATGTCTTCTAATTGGTGTCAACAGCAAAAACCTGCATCACAAAAACAGGGCAGACAGGACATCAGATTATCTCTCATTTACATGTTTTTATTTTTCTTTACATTAAAAGACAGTAATGTATCCTGGAGTTAGAATTCCTTCCCATCAGAGCTGCTCTTTAAATCTGCCAAAACCAAGATGCCTGTTTTGTCTTCCTCTGTCTGAAATTTATTTTAATAATTACTTTGATTTTTTTAGTGTTAAATTGACCATTGTTATCACTGAAAACTACACATGTGCTGTGCTTGAATGGAAAGCTTGACATGAACAGTTTTTCATCAGTCGTTTTTGTAAATAAACTGTAGAACAAGAAGATTTTCTCAATGTTTTTGAATCTCCAAGTTAAGTGACTTTTATGTTTTCACATTTTCTCTTTGGGATCCTGAGAACCTGAAAGTTTAAAGATGTAAAGGTTGATTTACTTCAGTCCAGCAGCTGATGGTCATAAAGTACAGAAAGAGTCTGCACATATACTGACAACATCTGCACAGTCTGCATCAGTTTCTCTATTAGGATGCAGTGTTTCTCCTATATTCATTCATTAATGAGCTCCGCTGCTAAAATTTCACACCATCATTAATATCAATGGGCTGTTAATGATTTTCGCTCGCACACTGTGCAGCAAGATATCACCCTACGTTACAGTGGAATTGTATTGAGTCAGCCTCCCTCGCCTCATTCTTCAAAGGACACCTTCATGAAAGCTACTGTTAGAAGAGTAGCGTAGCTCCGTTCAGGAAAAGGGCAACACGTAATGTTTGTGCATAACGAGCAGCAGAAAAGTGACGTGAGTGTGAGAGGAGCAGAGGAAAAGGTTTGCAGTAAGTTGTCAGTCTGGCGGTAAATGTGCAGAACAGGCTGCAGTGTGTCAGTTAATAAATGCTGCAGCTTCTCAAGACTAAGATAAGACTCGTCTATCGAAGGAACCTGTCCAGGCTCACTGAAGGTGGACTGACCTTTAAGGGGAACCAGCTATTCTCTATTCACTACAGTAACCTAATATAGACAAATAGTAAGAGATATTCAAAAACAAATGCTTGCAGGAATCACACGAATGAACAAAAACTAAAATAATTCTAAATCATGCAATTTATATCTTCAACATCACAGACAGTGAAACAACATAAAGTATGAAGTGGACTAACAGTTCAATGAATTCAGCAACTTACCACTCAGTTTGCTTCTGAACAGAAAGGAAGGTTGAGTTGTGCTTTAGATTCCTCTGCTGCTCCTATATTTATAGGGTGTACACACACACACACACACACACACATACACACACACACGTGGGCGTGGCTTCACTTTGTGCAGAGATTTGTTGCCTCAGTGAACTGAAAGATTAATAGAGACTCATACTGGGCTGATGACTTTACTATAAGAGAGACGATTTCCCAGAAACCAGAGCCTGAAAACCTGAAAGTTAAAGTAAATGACCTTGTTTCATGCACAATTTATAACACCCCAGTGATGTGCAAAATCTAGTTTTATATGAGCACCTGCATGTACATATTGTTCTCTTCCAGCAGCTCATCTACTTTAAAATCACATCATTTTGATGAGCTCCAGTTTGGTTTCAGGGTTTTGCAAAGTATCAAATCAGATTTAAGAGGTTGTGAAAGTCTGAACTGTGACCAACTCATGACCTTTAGCATGTTATTAGGGAATATATGTATAAAATTCATATTTTTCTACCAATTTTCTAGACAGGTAAACTTTTTCATTTAAAATGTATATTTTTAATCCAGCTTCCTGGTAGTTAAGCAGAATTTCAGGAAGTTATTCTGGATAATCCACAGAAAACATTGTGAAGAATTTTCATTAAAACTTCCTTCTACCAAATAAATATTCCTTTGTTGTCTGTCTGTCCCACCCTTTACATTCTGCAGCTCATTTCTGGGAAATCAGCCTGCTTCTCTTCACTACTGCCTCCTACTCATGAATAGAGATCAAGGGGTGAATGTGCAAAATCTAGATTTATCTGAACACCTGCATATACATATTATTCTCTCCTAGTAGCTCATCTGCTTTAAAATCACATCATTTTGATGAGTTCCAGTTTAGTTTCAGGGTTTTGCAAAGTATCAAATCAGATTTAAGAGATTGTGAAAGATTGAACTGTGACAAACTCATGAGTTTCATTCCTTAAAGCTATAATATGTAATTATTCCGCATTAAAATGTCTAAAAACTAGATCTATGTTATATATGTTGTTGAGTTGTGTACTTACATTATCCTAAATGTTTCCAACAATTTTCAAACCCAGAGAAATCTGTAATTTTAAATCAAGGTAATGGTCTCTTTCATTTGGTCGCCTGTCAATGGCGTCATACCTCCTCTACCAAAGAGGAGGTATGCACAAGATACATGCGTTGGTGTTGTGTTTGTCCGCTACAATGGCGTCTACCAAAGAGTAACTTACACACATACAAGATAATACATTGGTGTTGTGGTTGTTTGACAGAAACTGTTATAAATTGACTTTTATTCATTTTTAAGCCACATTTTCATGATAAACTTTTTAGATTTTGGTTGTTTTTAACTATATCTTTTAACTGGATGAAGGATTTTAGTCATCGGACATCTGGATCTTAGGTTGTCACAAAAATAAGCTGGACAAACATTAGCAGCAGCTCGGCTAGCAGCCCCTACCGGATGTCTGGTGCTCGCCAAACATCTTTGGAGAAACATTGTTTTTTTTTTTGTTTTTGGTGAAACATCTTTATTCAGAATTTTAACCAATTTTAATCTGTGTGTACATTTGTTTTTGGAGAGGAGGAGACCTCTGCGGATAATTCGGCCCCCAGTAGGAACCTGCCAAACGTCTGGATCTTCAGTTATAAGAGAAATAAACTGAGAAAATGTTGGCAGCAGCTCGGCTAACAGCCCCTACTTGACATCGAATTCAAGAAACACAGTGTCAGAGAAACACTGATTTTTTTTTTATGTGAAACTACTTTATTCAGTATTTTTACAGTTTAAATCCCTGTGTGTGCTTCTTTTGGAGAGTAGGAGACCTCTGCGGGTAATTCGGCCCCCAAAGTAAAAACATCCTGAACGATGAACGCTGGAGTAATCCTATCCTGAAGAAGCTGGTTGTTTAACAATGAAGACAACTCCCATCATCCCTTGCTACTTCACACAGTCATCACACTCCGTCTTTTGTTATTGTTTTGATCGAGAGACGCCTAGCGGCTGAAATTACATATCGATGGCCAAAGCACAAAACCTCCTATCTGCAGAATTTTCTGATTGGCGGATTTCACTTTGGATGATGAGAACAAGGAAGGCTGCTCATATTCAGTCTGTCTGCAAGATCATCCCGCCCTTCATTGTGACAGAAAAGTCACACAACAAAACAAAAACACAACGCAGAGTCCCTGGATGTGTAGAGAGGCTGCAGCACGAGTGACACAACACAATCACTGAACATTCATTTCCAGCGGACGAGGAAGCAAATACACTGAATTTAAGGAATTCTGACCCTAGTATACTACAATGTAGTAACTATTACATTTACTGCATCTTTTTACCTGAAAACAAACTTAATTTTATTTTTAATTTAATTTTAATTATTAACTTAATTTAGAGCATTGTTTTGTAGAACCTCTTCCAACTTGCACCAAGTGCAAAATCTCCTATCTGCACTTTGTGAGGCATTAATATCTAGTCGATATTGTTAACACACAATATAATAATATAGTCCAAAACAGTGTATTATGTATTGGGTATCCTTAACAAATAGCATTCTGCAAGAAAACAAGTTTTTTTTTTTAGTTTTCTCAAAAAAGTGCATTTTTCAGATCGGAGGTTTTGCTCTTCGGCCGTCGATATTGTGTGTTTAAAGGAGAAAATTACAATTGTTTTTATAGTATGTCTTTTATGTTTGCAGGGCCAAAACATATAGACGTTTCTCAACTAACAGGAGAGCAAGTATTCTTGAAACTTGAAAATTACAAGTCACTTAATTTGGCATTATGAGGTTTTCGGTTTGGTTAATAGAAAAATCTATTTTTGAGTTGTTCATGTTGCTCTTTGCCTCAGAAACACAAGAGGAGGTTTTAGGACCTGAAAGATAAACAGACTCATGCTGGGCTGATGACTTTAGCTGAAAATGAAAGTAAATAAGATTCTTTCATGCACAATTGAAGGAAGCCTCAAATGTGCTGTTCTACCACCCTGGAACCCAACCCATCCGGTTGTTTACATCCTATACATCCTGCAAGTCATTTCTGGGAAATCAGCCTACTTCTCTTCAGTACTGCCTCATATTCATGAATAGAGATCAAGGGGAGACTGTGCAAAATCTAGATTTATCTGAACACCTGCATGTACATATTATTCTCTTCCAGTAGCTCATCTACTTTAAAATCACATCATTTTGATGAGCTCCAGTTTGGTTTCAGGGTTTTGCAAAGTATCAAATCAGATTTAAGAGGTTGTGAAAGTCTGAACTGTGACCAACTCATGACCTTTAGCATGTTATTTGGAATATATGTATAAAATTCATATTTTTCTACCAATTTTCTAGACAGGTAAACCTTTTCATTTAAAATGTATATTTTTAATCCAGCTTCCTGGTAGTTAAGCAGAGTTTCAGGAAGTTATTCTGGATAATCCACAGAAAACATTGTGAGGAATTTTCATTGAAACTTCCTTCTGCCAAATAAATATTCCTTTGTTGTCTGTTTGTCCCACCCTTTACATCCTGCAGCTCATTTCTGGGAAATCAGCCTGCTTCTCTTCACTACTGCCTCCTACTCATGAATAAAGATCAGGGGGGTGTTTCTCTCTCAGAGAGGATATAAAGACTGAACCCGCAGCACTGCCTCAGAGGATCACACACATTTCTACTGTAAGTACACTGATGCTCTTTTTCTTCATGTGCTGTTTCATGTACAATTCTGCTGTGTGTCTTCAGGCGTTTCATCTGAGTCCTGAAGTCTCTGGTTGTTTTACCAAAGACTGCGTAGAGTTGAAAGATGTAAATAGTAATGAATTGATGAATGCTGTGTGTAACTGATCATCCTGTAAATCCTATTTAACCAGACATACAAATAGTACACAAATTGTAAATAAAAGTAGAATAATAAAAGAGTTATAGAAATTTAGAAAGCCACCTTTTGGTTTTTAATTGATTTTTAGAAAACATTTGATTGTGCTGACAGAAGTTTTCACTGGTACGGGAGTAAAATAGTGCTACATTAGCATTGTTGTTCTAGTGTTGGTTAGTCAGTCAGTCTATCAGAAATATGTCAACAAATATTGGATGTAGCACAGTGGTGCTTTAAGCCAATTGCTACAGTCAGCATGTTAACATGCACAATGTCAATTTTAACAAGCTGATGTTTATCATATAAAATGTTTACATCATAGTTTATCATGTCAGCATGCTAACCTTTACTAATCACAAACAACATGCAGCTGAGGCTGATGGGAAAGTCAGTTTCACAGGTATTTGGTCATAAACCAAACAACTGAACAAAATCAAATTTTTACCTGATGATGGCGCTAGAAGAAAAGTCAGATGATCACCAAAATTATTAGAATTCATCTTGAAGGGAACTTGAATGTCTGAATTTGAATGACTGATGAGAAGAGTAACACCTGGGGTCCGTTTCACAAAGCAGGTTTAGTGAAAACTCAGAGTCTGTTAACCCTGAAATGAGGGAAACTCTGAATTTTCCATTTCAAAAAGGGAGGTAACTCAAACCAGAGAAAGAGGGATAACTCTAGCCTGTTTCAGAGAGAGAGATAACTTAAGCTCTTGGTCAGTTACCGTACTAACAGACTCTATGAACCTAACCAGGTTTTTCCTCAATGAATCTCCAGTTTCTCTCAGTCTCCGCCCTCTGTCAGAGCCACACACTCCATTTGATTTCCTCACTCATTCAGTCAGCAGGCGAGTTTTGGCATAGCCTAGCTCTGCCGTCTGTCATTTAAAAAAAATCATAAAAAAAACCAAAAATCAGAGTCAGTATATTAGAAGTCCATTGGGCACAGTGGGTGGTGACTTTTTTCACATGGCATGTCCTTTTGATAACGATCCCGTGGATGAAGGTGCAGCATTACTGCGCAGAGAATTAGCCTAAATATTCGTCGGCAGATGGTTATCAGACCGCGCATAAATGTTCTAGCATTTCCAGACAATTATCTTTTTGAGCTTACGGCCAGCTCCTCTGCCTCCGTTAGGGGTGGCGGTGCTGGACCACCACCCGTTTTACGGGCATCTGCCTTCTTTCTGTTGGCTGAGTAGAAGTCTGTGTTAGTTTAAATAGCCTTAATTATTTAACAGAACATGATGTAGATGAGAAGACATTTATGTGTGTGAAACCAGCATTATGTTGGGGATAAAACAGCTGCTCAGTCAAACAGCCACTTAATATTTACTTTACAATGTAAAACATGATCAAAATGAGGTACCCCCATGAGATTATGCTGAGGTTTTACCTGTTTGAACAATGTTTTTATATTTCATCCTAAACTGCTGCCAAGTGCGCTTCACCCCTGCGGCATTGCACCTAAATGGAATAAATTAATAGGCGACCATTCAAGCAGTTTTCCCCTGTAATATTATTGTGATTGCAAAGGACTACATTTAAACTTACGCATTGACCCGAGCAGCAATGTTCTCCCACGCCGTCTCCCTCTCTTTTGTAGCTGCAGCGGTGTTGCACTTCTTTCTGAAAACATGTTCAAACTCGCCATATTATTGCATTAAGATTTCTGGTGACTCGTTGAATTGGGGCTCCATTGATACTGGCTTTTTATAGTTGTGGTGCACGCGCTTAATTCCAGGTGAAACTACTCCGAGTTGATTAAATGGACTCAAATCAGCTGTTCTGGAACCGGAAACTCAGAGTTTTCTATCTCAGAGTAGATTAACTCAGAGTTCAGGATTAGACTCAGAGTTTGTTGAACCTGCTTTGTGAAACGGACCCCTGCTCACTCACTCCAAACCACAAATTTATTTAGATAAGAAACACAGTTGGGTCTTTGTCACGTCAAGAAAAAGATTCTGATCCTGACTTAAGTTTATGGTTTGGAGCATCTGAACACCTGTATATACACATTGTTCATCCCCAGCAGCTCGTCAGCATATTGATGAGTTCCAATTTGGTCATAAGTTTCTCAACCAACAGGAGATGAAGTAGTCTTGAAGTTTGAATAACACAAATCACTTAAATTGGCATTATGAGGTTTTCATGTTTTATTTTACTCTTGATTTCAGTGGAGTTTGTCTTTGTTGCAGCAGCAAAAGGTGACAAATGACTAACAGATGTGGAAAGCAGGAGACTCTCAAGAGTGAACTAACAAACTGTTTTTCCTAGTTCAGACTCTGAGATGGATCCTGCAGCCAGCAGAACGATGGAGGTGGCAGCACTCGGCCGGTCTTTCAGCCTCGGGATGCTGTATGACTGCCGCCAAGACTCACTCATCCCTGGTAAGAGTTCACATGTAAAACATGCAGATTTACTAAATGTAACCAAATAAACCAAAACCAAAACCTACAGTGTTAATACAATAAGGTGCAGTTTTTTAATATAAAATCTTCTTCAGTCTTAAGATTTTGGATTAAATACACGCCCGAAAATTTTAGATATTTGAAAATATCATTCAGTTCATACTCATACTATGATATATAATTTATATTTGGTGATTTCAATATTGATCTGTTAAACCCAAATGGTCATAAAAAGACATTAGACTTTATTAACACAATGCTCAGCATTAGTCTATATCCCACAATTATAAAACCAAGTAGAATAACAACATTATAACAACATTAATAGATAATGTATTTACAAATGTAACTTATAGAGGACTGAGGTCTGTACTATGAAGCAGGATTTGGGGTTAGCGAGGTAACTTCAGGTTTAACTCATTTTTGCTGATCGGCTAACTTGCTCCAGAGCAGGTTAACTTCAGAGAATCAGATCACAACCTGTCAACACCGCAACCACTAACCAATCAGATCTCTAGAAATAGGCTCAGTGAAGCCAGATAATGAAAAGATAATCCTGGGTATGTTGAACTTGCTTTGTAGTACAGGCCCCTTGTAGGTGGATTGCCTATAAACAGTCTTTGCTATTCTTCAGAAGGATCTTAAATTCAAAGCTGATATTGATGATTGCAAACTGCCATCAATGCATTTAAGTAAGACTGAACAAAAGAAGACTGGAAAGAGGTTTACGTTGATGAACCAGACAAAGCCTACAATGCTTTCCTGGCAACATTAACAGAACTCTATGAGAAAAATTCCCTGTTAAAGAAATCCAGAGGGAGGCATAAATATGTGGATAAACCATGGATTACTAAGGGGCTGCAGAATACATGCAAGAAGATTGATGAAAATAAATATAAGAAATAGAAAATAAATATAAGAAATAGAGAAATAAATTGGTAAGCATTATGAGATGTAACAAGAAGTAGTATTATCATCAAATTGTTGGAGCAACATGCTCAACAGTGCTCAACAGCATAATCGAAAAACATAATAGGAAAGTAGATTACCCTAGTTATTTTGTTAAAAATCAAAATGTAACTATAAATAACGTAAAAGAGGTTGCTGATGAATTTAACTGCTACTTTGTTAAAGTTGGACCTACTTTAGCAAATTACTGAGCCAAGTAAGGACATATAATTTTGGACCAAATCAGACGGTGCGGTGAAAACACCAGTCCTCCCATTCATTTGAAGGGGGGAAGTGCGTTTTGGTCCCAGCGGCACCACAACGGACTGCGGCTGGAAAGTTGAGGCAGAGAGAGAAACGCAACCCGACATCACTACGGCTGAAGGCTGTGGCGGCCAATCACAGCTGGAGATCAGACTGATCAGTGCTGTAAACTCTGCCATGAAGGAGCACAAAGACATTACTAGGAGGGGGGGAGGACATTTCTCTTCATTCGATAACGTTAAAAGTATATAAAAAAAAGTATACAAAGACGAGCGAGAGAGAGAGAGAGAGAGAACAGCTGTGGTCAAGCGACCTAGAGAGTGAATGAAGAGAGGAGCACTGGTAGCAAGGAAGCAGGTGAATCAGATCAATAAAACGTTATTTTCTGATTGTTTCACAGTGGTTACATTCTAGAGCACAAATAAACACGCCCACAACCCCACACATGTCTGCTCAACCCTGCGGCTGAACGCAGCACCGTCTGATTTGGTCTGGCCTAACTAGGAAGGTATAGAGGATGAAAACGAACAAGTTCATGAAAATAAGGTTGTTGATATGGTTAATGAATTCAGGAACAAAAAGAGATAAACATTTATTTTCCAATCACAGACCGGTGTCTCTCCTTCCCCAATTCTCAAATATATTAGAACAATTATTTGTACAAACACTTGACAACTTTATTGATAAACATAACTTATCAAGTGACCACCAGTTTAGATTTTGAGCTAAGCGGTCTACCCTTATCATTAGCGCTGTGGAAGTAGTAGAGAATATTTCAACTGCACTAGACAATAAAGAATATATAGTTGGACTATTTATAGATCTCATTAAAGCGTTTGATACAGTTGATCAGGGTTTATTTGTGAATATGGTATTAGAGGGGTAATATACTCCTGGTTGAGAATCTGTCTTAAAACAGATATCAGTACGTTCAAGTAATTAATTTAGATTCAGAACGTATGAAGGTCACCTGTGGGGTTCCACAAGGTTTGATGCTGGGTCCAAAGCTCTTTATACTCTATATAAATTATATTTATAAGGTGTCAAAATTGTTGCATCTTGTTATATTTGCTGAAGACACAAATTTATTTTGTTCAGAGAAAAATCTGTTCAGAGAAGCAATTTTGGATACAGTTGAAGGGGAATTAGAAACCCTAAAGAAGTGGTTTGATACCAATAAACTGTCATTAAATCTAAGTTAAACAAAATTCATTGTGTTTGGAAATCAATTCTTAAGTAACTCTTATAAATGATGTACACATTGAAAGAGTGTATGAAAACAAATTCTTAGGAGTGATAATGTACCATAAACTCTGTTGAAAACCTCAAATAAATCACATCAAATCAAAACAGTGTAAATCCATTGCAATACTGCACAAAACTGAGGACATCTGGAATCACAGCTCATTATTTACTCTATACTGCTCACTCATAGTTCATACATTACATACTGTGTGGAAGTATGGGGGAACACAAAACTAGCACAAACCCCATCATTATACTGCAAAAAAGTAAAGCCTTAACAATTGTCAATAACGCTGATTACTATGACCTAATCAACCCATAATTTAAAGCAAAAGACAGAACACTTCCTGACTGTATCCAACAGTTGTTTTCATTGAGGGAGAGCAGGTATCCATTCAGGGGAAACTTTGTTTAAAAAAAAGAGGGTAAGAACAAATGTGAAAAATAGATGTGTGACAATTAAAGGGGTCAATTTATGGAATAGTTGTAACAATGAAATAAAATAATGTAGCAATATGTGTTAATTTAAGAAAACTTTCAAAAACATTATATTTGAAACACAAAATATGTGACCAACACTGAGAAATGCCTGACTATTACGATTTGTCTTTGTTTTGTTTATCTGTCTCTGTTTTTAGTGATGTTGTGTTTCTTTATTATATTTTATCTTTGTTTAGTTTTAAGGGTAGGCAGAGCTGGTTGATTCAGCTCCTGTCGGGAGATTATTCTGAAATGGAGACAAAAACAAACATCAATATACTACATACAAGTATAAAATAAACCACAGCCACATGAACATATACAAGTGGCCCCCATACGCGTTTGCCAATGTGAAGCCCAGAGAAGCATAATTCCAGCTTTAGCGTTTCTCTAATTTCAGTCAGGACCACTTAAGTCAAAGAAAACTTTTATTGTCATTTGCAGTAAATAGATTTGGTGGTATGACTCTGTTCTGGGAGCAGCAGCAAAGACCCCAGGTACAGAACAGAGCAGGCAGCAATGACAACAGAAATTACATTGTTTAACTCAGAGACAGAATTGGTGCTTTGCAATATGCTAATGTGTCTCCTCACTTCCCTCACTTGCATCTCTTTCTCACGTCTCATCTCCTCACAGCAAGGATGCGAGAGAGAGATGTGAGGAAGAGATGCGAGGATGGAGGAGTTTTCCCATTTAATGGGACGTCCTCGTTCACTCTGGCCTCATTTTGATGAGACAACAACTACTCATGACACACAGCACCTCAACTGTTAAATATGAAGAGGTCAGCTATCAATATGTAAATATTATTAAGTAACAGTTTAAACTCCAAAGTTTAAACTTAAAATTCATGTACAATAAATTCAAACTTAAAACTGTTACTTAATAATTTCTACATATTGATAGCTGGAAAGAAAACATCTGATAACTGCTCCAGTGTTTTATCATTTGATTATAGATCTATAGCAGCATCTGGCTGTCACAGAATAAGACACAAATAGACAATTTAAATCTGTTAATTACTGAAAGAACAGAACCAACGTAAAGGAGCAATAAAAACAGTTGCAGCCTGCAGAATATGTTTAAATAAAATTCATGCTCCGGATAATTTTATAGGAGACATGCAGCTGTGCTGCGTCATATTTTCCTGAAGGAGCTGAGATGTACTGAAACAGAAAAGAATAAAAGAAGCCTTTGGCTTATAAAAAAATAATAAACTTACAAGAGTGTTTTTGTGATTGATTCATGATTTAGTCATTTTTATTTTATGAATAAATATGAAAAGCTGCTGTTGGTGCAGTCATTCCTGTTACACAGGTAGTTTACCTGATCTGCTGCATTACAACAACAACCCGACTGTTAACTGTCCCGTCAGATCAGCTGACCAATCAGTGAACACATTGAATGAAAGGGGTGTTGCCATTTGGTATAAAACTTCGGCGTAGGATACATCTGTGGTTCCTCACTATAAACTCCTCCAGGAGCCTTTTCTCTCCTCACTCCTCGTTTTGTCCAGGTGCATTTAAGGAATTGGAGGATTTCCACGATGATGGAGGGGGAACGACTTCCAGGTCAGGGGAGGAGAGAGGACGTGAGGAAGCATAATTAGCATAAAAGCACCCCTTTTAAGGATGAGCTAGGGTGGAGGCGAGTTGCAAGTGGCTTGCAGAGGGTAAGATTAGACAGGCTGAAGCAGCTTAATAAGGAACCATGTATGAGATTTTGCCAATTGAATGCATAGAAGAGAATCAGCTGATGTGGGCTGGATTGTGAGCTGAGCATGACTTTGTGGCCTGCCTGAACTAACACGATGCTCAATTTGTATCTAAAAGACTTTATCAATCCTTACTGTCATGTAATGAAAGGCGGTTTAACATATTCTCTGGTTTTTGCAGGCATGACACTATGGGACTGTGATGACCTGGAAAAAGATACGAGAGAAAGACCAAAACCTAACAGTGACTTTGAGATTGTTGCATCTGAATCAATTGAGGATAAATCTTCAGCGCTAAAAGTTGAAGCATCTCTAAAAGCAAGTTTCTTGGGTGGACTGGTAGAGGTTGAAGGATCAGCTAAATACCTTAATGATCATAAGAAATCCAAAAATCAGGCCAGAGTAACACTGAACTACAAAACTACCACAAAGTTCCAGGAGCTGTCAATGAACCATCTTGGAAGAGGCAATGTCAAGCATCCGGATGTCTTTGATAAAGGAATAGCAACACACGTCGTCACAGGTATCCTTTATGGGGCACAAGCCTTCTTTGTCTTTGACCGTGAGATGTCTGAACAGGAAAATCACCAAGACATTCAGGGCAACTTGAAGGTGATGATCAAGAAAATCCCTTGCCTCGCAATAGAAGGGGAAGGTTCCTTGAAAATGGAAGACAAGGACATAGCGAATGTTGAGAAATTCTCCTGCAAATTCCATGGAGACTTTTTACTGGAGAAAACTCCAACATCCTTTCAAGATGCAACACAAGTCTACCAAAGCCTGCCAAAATTGCTGGGGGCCAATGGAGAAAAAGCTGTACCAGTGAAAGTCTGGCTGTTGCCACTGGTAAGTTTAGATTCTTCTGCTGCACAACTTGTACGTCAGATAAGTATAAGATTAGTGCAGGAATCCCAGAGTGCCCTTGAGGACTTCACTGAGCTGGAAATGAGGTGCAATGATGCAATGAGAACCCCCACTGCACAGCAGTTCCCACAGATTGGTAAAAAACTCAAAACTTTTAAAGAATTTTGCTCTGAGTTCAAGCTTGAATTCCAACGAACTTTGGCAAAAAAACTTCCGTCAATCCGGGGAGGAGGGGAAGAGGAGGCTGTGCTCGCAGAGATCCTGAAGAAAAGACATTCTTCTCCTTTCAACAGCAAAAACCTCCATGAGTGGATGGACTGTAAAGACAGAGAAATCTGCATCTTAAAATCTTACACCAAAATGATGAAAAACACCAAGATCATCCCATCTAAAAATGTGCTTCATGAGGAAATTTTCAGTGCAGAGCATGCTGTGTGTTTTGTTTTCACCTCACTGGGAAGTGCTGAGCCGTATCTCTCAGCTTTATCAAACTACTTAAAAGAAATACCCAAACCAGACGACCCCCAAGATCCACATTGTCATGACATAGAGAGGACACAATGGTACCTTTCAAACAAAGTACTTGATGCAATGACACATAAAGCAAAGCTATTCAGTGATTTTGCAGAGGCCAACAAGGACAATGAGAACATAAAGTTCCTGACAGTAGGTTTAACAAATGAGACGCAGAAAGGTTCAAGCATCTACCTTTATAAAGGCGGCCATTCTGTCAGTGAGAACTGCCTTCAAAGCCTTAAACAGTGACAGCAGGTGATGTAACCCACAACAGTGTGACACTAAAGATTTGTCCACCAAGATTTGGATCAGAGAATGTCACCTCCTACTCTGTAGAGTACTGTGTCAGTGGAGAGGATGGATGGCAACAAAAACCAGCACCAAAGGCTGAAGAAGTCACAGTGAGCGGCCTGACTCCTAACACAGGGTATATATTCAGATGCTGAGCAGTGACCTCAGTAGGTGTTGGGCCAGCCAGTGAAGTCAGCGGTCCCATTAAAACCTTACCTTGCAGCCCTCCTGGAAAACCTCAAATTGAAACAAACTCAAGTGAGGTATCGGTTAGCTGGGAGAAACCTGCAGAGATTGGACAAGATGTTTTGAGCTACATCGTGGAGTACGCCCAAACAGACAAAGGGGTAAAAGATGAAGATCTTCAGTGGAACCACATAATGTCAGGAGCTGAGAGGGTGATCATTTCAGGGCTTCAGTCAGAGACAAAATATGCTGTTAGGGTCAGATGTGATTGTGGTGTAGCAGGCAGAAGCAAAGAAAGCATCACTGTGAATGTCTGTACAGCAAAATGTGAATTTGCACGCCTCGCTGAATTCCTGAAACATATCAGCCAGAGTACAAATTCTGAATCCCCCTCACTTTACAAACTGCCTCTGAAAGAAGAAGATATGGACATAGATGGTTGCCGCAGATATAACTTTGGCAAAGAAAGTATGAGACAAAATCGTACCATAATGCTTCTTGGAGCAACCGGATCAGGAAAGTCCACCCTTATCAATGGAATGATCAACTATGTTGTTGGCGTGGAGTGGAAGGACAATTTCAGATTTAAATTAATTGATGAGGATCAGTCAAAATCACAAGCTGAAAGCCAGACTTCTGAAGTCACTGTGTACAAAATCAACCACCAGGAGGGGTTTCAAACTCCCTTCTCTCTGACCATTGTGGACACTCCAGGCTTTGGGGATACAAGAGGAGTCAGAAGAGACAAAGAGATCACAGAGCAAATCCGGAGGCTTTTCACCTCTGTGAATGGAGTCAGTGAGATTGATGCAGTGTGTTTTGTTACTCAGGCCTCTCTTGCACGACTGACAGCAACACAACGATATGTGTTTGACTCGGTGCTCTCCATTTTTGGCAAAGACGTGGCCGAGAACATTCAGATGCTGGTGACTTTCGCAGATGGCAAGCAGCCACCGGTTCTTGAAGCAATAAATGTCTCTGGGGTTCCA
Organism: Thunnus albacares; assembly: GCF_914725855.1. Lineage (NCBI taxonomy): Eukaryota > Metazoa > Chordata > Actinopteri > Scombriformes > Scombridae > Thunnus > Thunnus albacares. The sequence continues at coordinate 30,617,410 of NC_058117.1, read as the reverse complement.
TGCCCAAAAAATGACATAGGGCTTCCAGTTCACTTCAAATTCAACAACTCTGCATTGTTTGCAGACAACGGATGCATCAGTGAGAGGGCCCATGATGAGGATTCTGATGAAGATGACGACAAGTTTGATGAAATGTTTTGGAACATGGGTGCCAAAAGTATGGAGAAGTTCTTCACCGCTTTGGGGAAAATGACAACCAAAAGCTTGCTAATGACCCAGGAGGTTCTGAAAGAACGCAAGCACCTTGAAACAGCTGTTGAAGGTTTGCAACCGCAAGTTAAAGCTGGATTAGCAAAGCTTGAAGAAATTAAGACAACAAAAGAAAAAATTAAAGAGCATGAAACAGTCATGACTTCAAATGAAAACTTCGAGATTGAGGTGGATATCATTAAGCCAGTCAAAAAACAGCTCACAAAGAAAGGAGAGTTCATTACCAACTGCCAGAAATGTTCAGTGACATGCCACTACCCATGTGGAATAGCAAATGATAATCGGAAACGTGACTGTACAGCAATGGATGGGGCAGGGATGTGCACTGTCTGTCCTGGAAAATGCATTTGGAGTGTGCATTTCAACCAGACATACAAGTGGGATTATGTTAAAGTCAAAGAGAAGCAGACAGTGCAGGAGTTAAAAGAAAAGTACGAAAAAGCTACGAAAGAGAAGCTGACTATTCAAGACTTGATTGAGAGGCAAGAAGAAGAGATTGTTCGCCTTCAAGAGAGGATAGTGACCCTCATGGATCAGTCATCCCAATGTATAACTCGTCTGCAAGAGATCGCCCTCAGGCCCAATCCTCTGACCACTCCAGAGTACATTGAAATGCTGATTGAAGGGGAAAAGTTAGAGGCCAAAGAGGGTTACCAGGCCCGAATTCAGTCTCTGGAGGCAATGAAGGACAAGGCAAAAATCATCTCCAAAGTAGCTAAAAGAGATAAGCTTGCAAAAACAGAGGAGGAATTGTCTGAAGAAAAACAGAAGAGGCAAGAAAAGAAAGGTTTCCTGAAAAAATTTACAAATTTCTTTGGATATTAGGGAAAAACAAGACAAAGGGTCTGCAGCCATGTTAGCAGCATTGTGAGGTTGTAATGCAGGTGGTTTCCTATGATTGGATCATTTGAAGGGATTGCTGATGAGGGACAGCTGATAACAACCTCCCCTTCCCCTCTTCCACTTCAACAATGGAGGCCGTTCCTCAGCAGTTTGGATTTGTGTTTATTGTGAGTGATTGTAAGTAGAAGCAGCATGGGTGTTCAGACTAGGAGCTTCTTGTAAACTTATACTGTAATAAGTTGGGTTGTTTTGTTTCATGGACTAATTCATTGTAAAATGTAAATATTTCAAACTAGTAGTAGCAGTTGGTAGGAGTGAGAAACCCTTTTCTTTTGCAATCATTTTTCTCATGTTTTCAGTTAGGAGGTTAGAGCTTTGTCATTTATTTCAATTTTGGATTTTTGTAGGGAAGTTTAGGGTTTGGGCTTAGAAAGCTTTTGTTTGTTGTTTTGGGCATTGCTCATCTCCGAAACTTTGTTCAAAAACATAAACTGCTACTACAGTATGCTATGTTATGTCAAGGTTTCCCTTAGAAACGTAATAAAGTGAAAATCATAGCATAACTGAAATCACACAGTGCTGTTTTAACTACACTCTATCATACAGGAGAATCCACTGATTGAAAGATATTACAGAGTTTATGATTGTCCTATATTTTAACCTGTGACGCATTTTGGGGTATTTGTCTCTTTTATTGCTTTTTGTTGCCCAATTGTACCTTCAGTACTAGAAATTACATGTAAATAATCACAATGAAATTTGACTATTAAGATGTCAGTAATAGATTGAATTGTTATGTGACTGAGATGTGATAATAAATCAGTTTTGTTGGATATGTGTTATTTTCTCTCTCTCTTTCTTTTTCATATAAGTTAAACTTTCACATAGCACAAGTGCAACTATTTTAGACCTGTTGAATGTTATTATTGCTATTTGTGTTTTTGAAATACTGTTAAGTCTGCATATTTAGGTTCTTGCTTGTACAGTTACTGTGCATTCAGTTATATGCTTGCAAGCTTAATTTTATAAGCTGTAAAGCAAAAAGAAAAAAAAGATAACGCACAGGCGTTTTTGTGTCTTCATACTTACAGACTTGACAAGTTCTTTTTAAGAAAATAGAGGGTCTCTAAAGAGAGAGGTTGGGACATTCAACTTCTCTAATCAGTTTCTTTGAAGGTGATACAACCTATACAGTTGGCTTCATAATTACGTCACCGTACTGTGAGTTCCGAGTTACTGTAATTACCAGTTTTAAACTTGTAAGTAGGATTCACATCAACATCTAACTTGTAGTTACGATGGGGACACATGTTTCAATGAAATATGTTTCCATGACACTCTGAACACGTAACACTTTTATCAGAGAGGTGTTGGGCTGGTTTTGAATACAGGATGTGTTTCTCAGTATTTAAAAACATCTGGAGAATTTTTTAAAAAGTGATCTGTTTTTATAGTACAGACCATATTGAACAAAATATTGATAATGAAAGCAGTAAGACCACCTGTATTCTGACTGTTCATGATCATGGTCTCAGATTTAAGCCATCCATACAAAAGCAACACCAAGAGTTGTCCAGCAGATGTTGCCATTTTACTACATCAAATGCTGCAAAACTGAAACATTTTCAACACAATTGCTTCATATTGTTTCAGTGCCTCAGAAAATACACTTTGACATTACTTTTAGTATTTTTGCACTGTTGTGTTGGTATTTTAACTGAGATAAAACATGTGACTTCTTCACCTCTCAGAGGAGCTAAATGTGTTTAAAGACACAAACTTTTTTTGTCTAAGAGATAATTTAGAGGCGCTTTCTCAAAAACTCAAATACTTTTCTGTCCATCTGGCTCAAGAATTTAACATCTGCAGCACAATAAGATGTTTTTTCAAGTTATTGGTTCTTATTTCCTCAGTCAAACAAAGATGGTCACAAATAGTGACACATCTCCTCACACTGCTCTAAGGACAGATACACACATGAACACCTTGTAGTAACTAAGACAGGTTCACAATTTTTGTGTGTCTTTCTAGTGTGTCTTAAACCAACAGTCAGGAGCCCAAATGAACAGTGAAACATGTTTTTCTTGCTGTAATCATTCCTCCTGTTCATACTGACCATTAGAAGATCCCTTAATAATGCACTTACAATGGAAGTGATGGGGGACAAAATCCACAGTCCTCCTTCTGTGCAAAAATGTTTTTAAAAGTTTATCTGAAGCTAATATGAAGCTTCAGCGTCCAAATGAGTCAAATCAAGTAGATATCTTTCAACGTTACAGTCTTTTTAGTGCCAAAGTTCCTCTTCTTGTTACTATACTTCCACCTGCAGCTCAAGGGAAACACAAAGAGGGAATTTCATGCTAAAAAAGACTGTAAATGTGTCAGATATCCACTTGATATGACTAACTCAGACTGATGAAGCCTCAAATAAGCTTCACATCAACTTTTAAATGACTGTGTGGACACACTGTGGATTTTGGCCTCCATCACTTCCATTGAAAGCACATTTGAAGGATCTTTTAATATCCAGTATGAACAGGAGGAACGATTACAGTGAGGAAAATCTCTTTAACTGTTCATATGGACATCTGACTGTTGTTTTAAGACACACTTGAAATATTAATGTTGCGGTTTTGCTTCTTACAGAACAAGTTTGGATAAATGATCATCGTCACTGTTCAGATAAAACAAAAAGAGGGTCAGGAAGAGTTCTGGGAAGGTGACCAAATTTATTTGTGTTCAGGAATGTCAGAGAGCACGATGAGTCAACATGAAAGCTGCCTGAAGGATACTGCAGTCAGTGATTCAATACAGAGGTGCAAGGGGTGGACAAAATAACAGAAACACTGTTTAAAGAGTTCGACAGCAAAATATCAGTTTGGTGAATTTCTCTTCTTTTGGAAACAGTTCGAGGTGGTGACTGGACTCGATGGTCACTTTATTACCAACTGTTGCACCAAGTAATTGTGGTGTTTCAGTAGTCAGTGTATGTGAAGGTGTACTTTTGATTGAGGCTGGGTGGTCGACATGTTTTACAACTGGTGAAAATGATTCAAGAGGTAGTGACAACAAAACACCTCACTTTACCAAGTAAAAACATATTTGAACATATGAAAAAAAACAAGTATTGTTTTTACAGAAAAATATACAAGACATTTGCCAAAATATAACACAGTACAACCTTTTTTAATTAATTTGGTCTGATCTGAAGTGTAATGTGAGGCTGCATTTTCAAAAAATAAGAGTTGAGTAACAAGCTGCAAATATACTTTACATTTGAGCATTTGAAATTGTGAAAACAATTGCAATTGCTCAGCTGTAACATTTCACTTTTTAAACATTGACAGTGACATTTTTTTCTGCATTTTAACATCATGTTTGAGAAAACAGCTAGATATTTTATTAACATATAAATGTCACATCATGGATTCAGTCAAACTTTTAGTACCTGATAGTTTTTTATACTACATGATACAACTCACTTTAAACACACTTTGCTTTATTCCCCAAACTTCTTCCGGTTTCTTGCCTTCATCTTTCTGTTGTCATTTTTATAATAGATTAAGATGAAATATTGTGTTTTTCGAGAATTAGTAAGAAAGAAAACAACAAAACATCCCGATGGAGGCAAGATAGCACAAACCGTCTGGAGAATAAAGCATGTTATGTCTATGAAGAGTCATGCAACATGTTTAATTTTCAAACCTGTACTGAATCTAACTTTGGTCTGCACGTCGGAGTGTGTATGTACTCAAAATTATTTCTTTAAACTTCCTCTTGTTGTCATTTTCAGTTGGGGTCTGATGATCCCTTTTGACACAATGTTAGTTTAACAACCACAAACTGAAGCCTAAAAAATGACCATCAGGCTGAATCAGCAACTCTGATCATTTTCAATGAAAAACATCTAAAATCATGAATTGTGAGTATTTACCACAGTGCTGTTAGATTATTGTATCCACCTGCTGTAGTTCCCTTCATGATCAAAACACAGTGTTGTCACCAAGATTAAGCATTTGATCTCCCTGCAGGTTCAGATGCTGCGTTTTGGTCCTTCATTCACTGCTGTCCAGCTCCAGGGACAGAAGGAACATCTGGAAAGAACCTCCTGAGATAAAAGCAAATTCCAGAACAAACACAATCAATACAATTATGTTTGGCCAGTTTTTTGTGCAAAGTTTTTTAGTTTGTGTGGTATTTTATTATTTTATTTTTTATTTTTTTAAGACATAATTTGTATTTTCACTGCTGGCCGGTGATTCAGTGTTATCATCCAGGATTTATATTGAAGGTTAAGTGAACCTCATTTTGAAGCTGCAGCTCTTTCAGAGGATGCAGCCTGCAGGTGTTTCCTTCCTGCTCCTTTGCTCATTTCTACTGCCAGTGAAAGCAGTGATGTTTGTGTTCATCACGGTGGACAGATGAAGGTCGTCTGTGTGAATGTGGAAGCTCTTCACACCTTGTGACACCTTGCTAATGTGTCTCCACACTTCCCTCACTCGCATCTCTTCCTCACGTCTCATCTCCTCACAGCGAAGATGCGAGAGTGAGAGATGCAAGGAAGAGATGCGAGGATGGAGGAGTTTAATTCATCAAATGAGAAATCTTCGCTTACTCCGGCCTCATTTTGATGAGACAATAACTCATGACACACAGCACCTCAATTGTTAAATATGAAGAGGTCAGCTATCAATATTTAGATATTATTAAGTAACAGTTTTAACTCCAGAGTTTAAACTTAAAATTCATGTACAATAAATTAGAACTTAAAACTGTTACTTAATAATTCCTACATAATTATAGCTGGAAAGAAAACACCTGATAACTGCTCCAGTGTTTTATCATTTGATTATAGATCTATAGCAGTGTCTGGATGTGTGATTGCTTTCAGCAATTTCTACAGAAATTGCATTTTCTAGTTCTTCTCAGTCTTTATTCTTATTCCGTCTTCCGTATGTTTTTTGCCGTGTTTCAACTGCTGCATACTTTGTGCTATAAAAACCATTCAACTGTCAATCTGTGCAACTCATTCAGCAGATGTGTGCTTGTATTTTTCTGAAATGTAACATGTTTCAGCGATTTTATATAGTTTTTTAAAACATTTAAATTTATAATGGCAGTCTATGGGACGAACCGTCCAACTGAGTTGGAACCTTGGTCACTTTGACACTCAACTGCTCGGACGTCCCTCATCCTACAGACGCCATTCAAACTGTAAAATGTTTACAAAACTTTGAACTTTCAAAGTTATCAGATTGTTTAGTGATATCTTTTGTAGTTTTTCAGCAATTTAAACCCAAAGCCGGGTTTTGCAGACTTTTTCAGGTCTCACCAGTGTGTCATGTGATCAGGCACAGTGGAGAGCACAGATATTTTTAGGCCAGAAATGTTTTTCTAAACTGCTGTCACTCCCACAATTTTAACTCCTCAAGCACATATCTTGCCTCAGTGTGTTGCCACAAGCCTCCTCTCTCTCAAAATGTAAATACATTTCACATAGGACTTATAGTTTTTGAGATCTGAACCTTAATTGATAGAGCGTCCCTGTTGTTGGGCCTCCACATACAGTCAGATGGGCCTACATGCAAGCCCTGAGGCCTGGCCACGAGGCCGCCTTTGTTCTCCTGAAACAAAGGATCAGCGCCAAAAGGCTGATCACTAACTCCATTCCCCAGCATGCACCATTTCACACCTAGGTGTTAAGTAGGAAATGGTCCCAACCCAGTCTCTGACCCGCTGCTTGATTTCACTGACGGAGTTTTTCCACAAACATCGGTTTGCTCCGGAGAGCGACACAAGTAAGAGGTTGTCTGGGCAGAGATAGTATTAGAGTTGTGTGTTTATGAGCTTAGTGCTTGTATTGTTTTTGTGTGTTTTAACGGACCGCCGAGTCCCGTTTGCTGCTGCACTCTGAGGAGTGTTTTAAGTTGCTGCCTGTTTAGTTTGTGTTCACCGCGCTAAACTGTTTGTGTTATCCCATTCGGGATTTCTGTGTTTGTGCCACCGCAAGTGGAAAGTAAGTTGCTTTGTCAGTCCACAACCAGACAACGTGCGTACCGACTACCGTCCGTACTCCCGCTCTCTGTAGACAAAGCAACCGCTACTCCGACAATTTCTTCAGATGGTTTTTAAGCTGAGTCGTATATTGAGTAATACGCTTAAAGTAACTAGAATAACAAGTGTTAACATGTCAGCTTTGTAGACTATATTTTTTTTAAATAGATAAGAGTGTGTAAGTCATGTATTTCATAAATGCATTAATACTTTTTTAGATCTGTGAATGTTTTGTGTTCAGTCTTTCTAGTATTCAGCACTGATCTGTTCCTGTATCACATTATAAGCTTTGTTGTACTTTTATATATTTCTATATACTAAGAAAATACACAGGAAACATATGTAAATCATGTGATATGTTGTCTGTTTTTGATGAGAACATAAATCTGCTGTCACAATAGAACAATACTATAAATTTGAATTTAACTTTGTTGGTAAAATGACACATTCTGAACCTTCCAGGGCTATAATGAGCATTTATGCTTCTCATGTATATGCTAAATGTCTTTAAAGAAGCAGCCTTCTCACCACTCAGGGGTTTTTGTTTTTGAAAGCAAATTGTTTTATTGGCATGTAGAATTGCCCCCCACCCCTCCGATTTCACTGATTGTAAGATTCCATGTTTAATTTCCTCCTGTCTTCCCCAATTTTTTGAGTCACCAGCTGCCACTGGTAGAAATAAAGTTGAACAAGAAAGTAAAACTTTTTTATGCAGAACATTTATTGCTTAACAAAACACTCAAGTGTCCATACATGAAGATATGCACATGTTAAATGATAACAAACTGTAATTAAGCATGTTAACCACAAATAAAACAAAGATAATAATAATAATAGTAATAATAATAAAAAATGTGCAGGAGAAAACAAATACAGAAAGTCTGCTTTAAATTTACATGAACTCTTTAATCTTCTCATCTCTTGTGCTTTTCCAAACTTTGTTGGGTTAAATTTTGAGGAAATCAGTTTAAAATAATGATCAAGACATCTAAACTTTCTCCATTTAATATAATGGTGCAGCAGTAAAAACACATGCAGTCAGTGTGAACATTGACATTTTAATTTTAATGTAAAGTCAATGTAAATGTGCTAAATAGCTATTTTGCAACTGCAGTCCTGACACGACTAAAATGTGAAACAGATAAAATACTTCATACATAATAAAGCTTCAATCAATATAAGAGGAAAATAAAAACTGGAGAAAATGTATCACAACTCTTTGTCCTTAAACAATCTTCAACAATCAATATAATCAAACAGGCATAAAACTGAGAGTCAATCTATAAAAACATCATTCATGAGTACATATCATATATAGCTACGTATATAGCTTCATGCACAATATATATGTGATACTGTCAGATTAAGAACTAGTTTAAATCAATAACAATTTAATGTTACAGCACATGTCAAAGCAAGAAGGTGATTTAATATTTCATAGGTGAAACATGAGAAAAATGCAGGTGTAGTTTTGATTGTTCATCTGGTGTTGTGTGTATATATATATATGAGATGTATTATTGAATCAGAGTACGTCCACAGTGCGGCGGGTACATTTGTAAACGCATCTTTTTCTCTCCGTTTCAGCCCTCAGTTCAGACTAAAACTGAGCTTTTCTGAGACGTTCACCAGAATGAATCTAAAACAGCCAGCTTGATGTTTCAGTGTGTTCGAGGAAAGTACACGTTCTTGCTCTATACTATACAAGAGAGTAAAACTATTCATAAATACCCATAACTCCACTCTAAAAAGATGACATTTTAATCTTTAATCAATTGTGTTAATTAAAACAGTATATAAAAAGGTAAAAAAATATATTTGATTCATACATTTTCAACATATTACTGAATAAAGTACATAATGTTTTATGCTGCTTCAATCCAGTTAATTCTCATCTAAGAATATAAAGATTTAAAAAAATAGCAAAATGGTATTTCAGGTAATCATTGATCTTGTTGATGATGGAAAGGTCTCTGAAACTCGTTTATCAATGTTTATTTATTTTCATGGACTCTAAACGGGTGTCTCTCCTCTCTCTACTTTAGCCAGGCACTCTGCTTTTTCTCTCATTTTCATCAGAGACTGAACTCGTTTCTTCCATCCTGGTTTGGCCTCAGATTTCTCCCCCTCAATAAGCATGTCAATGTACTCTGGAGTGGAGAGAGGATTTGGCTTCAGGGCTATCTCTTTGAGTCTATTTAAACACTCTGCAGACCTCTTCATCAATGTCACCACATCCGCCTGCACATGATCATATTCAGCATTCAGTTCATCAAACAAAGCCTGAACAGGCATCTTAGCCTTTGAGGCTTTTAGGTACTTTTCTTTCAGCTCTTTCACTGTTCGTTTTTCTTTAACCTCCGGATAGTCCCATCTGTACTTCTGATTAAAATGTACATTCCAACAACATTTGCCAGAGCACTGAGTACAGTTTCCATCTGATCCCATTGCAGCACAGCCGCTTTTATCTGCATCATTTGGAATGGGACAAGGATAGTGGCAGGTATAGTAACACTGCTGACAATTGGTGATGTAATTTCCAGAACCAGAAATATCTACTTGAACAGGCTTTTTGACGGTGACTTCAAACTCAAAATTCTCATTTCTACTGATCTCTGCCTCATGCTCTTTCAGTTTGTCAGACGTCTCTTTTATCTCTTCAAGCTTGGCTAACCCAACTTTAACCTGCTTCTGCAAATTTTCAATTGAAACCTCAAGCTGCTTTCTTTCTCTGAGGACCTCCTTTGTCATTTTCAAGCTTTTAGTTTTTATGACATTCAGAGCAGTAAAAAACTGATCAAAGCCTCCATCTTCACCATCTTCATCTGTGCTATTTGCTGCAGATGATTTGTTGTCAGCAAATAATGCAGAGTTATTGAATTTGAAGTGAACTGGCAGCCCGTCTCTTGTTTTAGGACATGGGACACCTGAAGCATTGATTGCCTCTAGAACTGGTGGGGGTTGGCCGTCTGCGAATGTCACCAGAATCCTGATGTTTTCTGCCACATCTTTGCCAAAGATTGAAAGCACAGAATCAAACACATACCTCTGTGTTGGTGTGAGTCGTGCTAATGAAGCCTGAGCTACAAAACAGACAGCGTCGATTTCACTGACACCAAGCTCAGCAGTGAAGAGATTATGTAGCTGTTCTGCAATCTTTCTGTCTCTTTCTATGCCTCTTGTATCTCCAAAGCCTGGAGTGTCCACAATAGTCAGAGAGTGATTGATCTTAAAGCCTTCCTGGTGGTTGATTTTGTATGCTGTGACTTCAGAAGTCTGACTGTGAGCTTGTGATTTTGACTGACCCTCATCAACTAACTTAAACCGAAATGAATCATCCCATTCAACACCTAAAATGTAATTGATCATTCCATTGATCAGAGTTGACTTCCCAGCCCCAGTTGCTCCGAGAACCATTATGGTACGATTATGTTTAGTGGACTCTTTCCCAAAACTGAAACGCTTGCACCCAGGAACATTGATTTGTTCTTCTTTAAGGGGGATTTTATAAACAGGAAGAGGCCCTGTCTGTGGTTCTAGCCGTGTGCTTTTTCTTTTAACAGCATCAGCGACCCGAACATCTGATTTTGATCTAAGAAAAGCCATCATGGTGAAAGTAAGCAATTATGCCTGTAGTATTACTTTTATATTTACAATTTTCAGTTGGTAACAGGATCAGCCCTTTGGAGAGGTAAGTTATTTCATAGGACAAAATGGAAATACACTATTGTTGGAGAAGTTCATCCGTCTTTGTTGGTGAGTGTTGCCTCTGTTGATCTCTGCTCTGAATCTGTATAAAATAAAATATAAAAGAACAACATTAAAAATAATTCAACCCAAAGTTGGAGCTGTCATGACAGTGAACCACTTAGTGATCATATTGCTTGTAGTCTATAAAATGTGCAACAGCTGCTTTAGTGATGGATGGTAAAATAAACTTTGTCGAGTTCATCTCTCACATAAATAATTACCAGATGACAGTTGGAGCTTTTCAACACTGTAATGAACATGAAATTCTCAGTGTTGGATCATCATTGAAAAACCATCAATAACTCTTAGTTGACTTCTCTCTTAATGACTTTATAGTCCAACAAAATATACACGATTCATTTACACCACAACAAATCTGCATATATCTAAACTAATACACACATTCTGACAATGATATAAGTAGTGTATGTTGACAGCCACAATAAGAACTATGATAAGAACAATAAGAACAGTCCACAATACGTCAGTTATTCATATTTTAAACACATTGGGCCTCATGCAAGAACATTTTTGTATTTTTATCCTAAAACTCTTTTTTTCTGTGAGATTCGCTTGTACATGTGTTCGAAGTCAGATTAAACAAACTCTCCTATCTGCCTGAACTTGTCGTAAATTGCTTGTTTCAGCCTGATGAATGCAACTGGTTCTTGAGTAGGTGCACATTCGTAAGATGTGACCATTAGCATAATTCATGCCCTTAGAATTGCCATATATAGCTCCATGTTCTGCTCTGTTTGTGGGAGAGTTTCATTCAAAAAAATGTTCCCAAAGAGTAAAAACACCACGCAGCTTCAAGTCCTGCTATCAGAATCAGTAGATAAACAAAACAAAGTGTCAGTAGTAGGAGACCCAAAACAAATAGATAATATGAATCCAGCTACCAACGGCATGACATCAGAGCAGCTCTGCACTGTGACAGAAATAGAGCTGCTTTGACACATGAAGTTAGATGCTAAAAAACGTCTTTCTAAAGCAAACTGGTCCGTGATGGGAGGCAGTCAAGGGAGAGATGTTAGACCAGACAATATTATAGTCTACAGGTGATGTTGCACTGTCAGCTGCAACACAAGATGATACTGGACAGAAACCGGCAGAGAGAAGTTGCTGCGCCAAAATATGCCAATAAAAATCCTAAAATCTAAGAAACCTTTCAGCAAATTGGCAGTCATGATGATCATAACATTGAAAACAGAATATTAATTTTGTTTGTTTTAGTTATACATTTAGTTTTTGTTCATTTCAGTATGATATTTAAACTCCAAATGAATTCAGATTAGGACATTACAATTGTAAGTGTTTCTCCCATGTGAAGAAAGGCAGAGATGATCTATTAATGACATGTGTGACAGGTCTGAACTTGTAAATTTTGTTTGTACCTCAAAATTCTAAGTATGCAAAAAGTGATGAATGCTACAAATGTTTTTATAACATTTGTATGTGCATCTTAAGAACAAATCTGTTTGTAGGAGTTGTTCTTGCATGAGGCCCAATATGTGTTGATGTAGATGGAGACCCTGTTTCCATACAGCCAATCACATCTTGCATAAAGCAATAACATGATACTCTATCATTGGCAGATCAGATGTCAAACTGAGCCTGATAGCATCCTGCTACACAACAAAAAACCTGCAGACTACAAACAACAACCCACATTAACTTTCCTTCTAAAGTCTCCTTCTTTTCTAACTTACAAACATGAACACACATCTTGCTCTGCACCTCAGCTTGTTGAACAAACCATCAAACATTCAACACAGAAAAGTGCACCACTAATGCCAGTTAGCAGGCTAGACAGCTAAATAGCTTCTGAATAACTGCTGTCAATCAAACACAGACACCGCCACGCCCCTCCAGCCAGCTGAGAAAAAAGACCTTCTTTTTCTTCATTTATAATAATAAAAAACTATTAACAATAAAATAAAAATATAATGACATTATTGGGGATGTCTAAGTGGGATTTCAGTTGGACACTAGAAGAGAATTCAACTACGAGTCTCAGACAGCATTGTAGTAAGAAATATTCTAGATTTTGTTGCAAAGTTCTCTGATCAATTTTGGATCAATTTAGCAGCTATGGTGCAGGTTTTATTCCTTATTGCAGCTGCTGACCATTCTAGTCAAAATGTTAGTATTACATTTTTAAAAAGCTGCTGGAGATGAATTACAGTAACAAACCTCTGTTGGCTGTTCTCAGTCCAGTTGTCTGACTCAGGATCAGCTGTTGGGATTCAAAATGCTGCTCGTGATTTAAACCATCATCTCCAAAACTCCTAGAATACAAAATGAATAAAGTGTCTTAGAAAAGCAAGAAATACTGATGATCCTGTAAATCTATTTCAAAACCTAGTTTGTCTTTATGACCATTGTACAGATCCTGAATATATATAGAGAACACATTCGCATTCACACATTTTGTCATTTACCTTACATGTAATCTGTCATAGGCACTGCAGAGGAACACGTCACTATGGAAGTTCAAAGTGTCCAAAATCTGATGTTACTTGATGTCTTCTAATTGGTGTCAACAGCAAAAACCTGCATGGAGTCACAAAAACAGGGCAGACAGGACATCAGATTATCTCTCATTTACATGTTGTTATTTTTCTTTACATTAAAAGACAGTAATGTATCCTGGAGTTAGAATGCCTTCCCATCAGAGCTGCTCTTTAAATCTGCCAAAACCAAGATGCCTGTTTTGTCTTCCTCTGTCTGAAATTTATTTTAATAATTACTTTGATTTTTTTGGTGTTAAATTGACCATTATTATCACTGAAAACTACACATGTGCTGTGCTTGAATGGAAAGCTTGACATGAACAGTTTTTCATCAGTCGTTTTTGTAAATAAACTGTAGAACAAGAAGATTTTCTCAATGTTTTTGAATCTCCAAGTTAAGTGACTTTTATGTTTTCACATTTTCTCTTTGGGATCCTGAGAACCTGAAAGTTTAAAGATGTAAAGGTTGATTTACTTCAGTCCAGCAGCTGATGGTCATAAAGTACAGAAAGAGTCTGCACATATACTGACAACATCTGCACAGTCTGCATCAGTTTCTCTATTAGGATGCAGTGTTTCTCCTATATTCATTCATTAATGAGCTCCGCTGCTAAAATTTCACACCATCATTAATATCAATGGGCTGTTAATGATTTTCGCTCGCACACTGTGCAGCAAGATATCACCCTACGTTACAGTGGAATTGTATTGAGTCAGCCTCCCTCGCCTCATTCTTCAAAGGACATCTTCATGAAAGCTACTGTTAGAAGAGTAGCGTAGCTCCGTTCAGGAAAAGGGCAACACGTAATGTTTGTGCATAACGAGCAGCAGAAAAGTGACGTGAGTGTGAGCGGAGCAGAGGAAAAGGTTTGCAGTAAGTTGTCAGTCTGGCGGTAAATGTGCAGAACAGGCTGCAGTGTGTCAGTTAATAAATGCTGCAGCTTCTCAAGACTAAGATAAGACTCGTCTATCGAAGGAACCTGTCCAGGCTCACTGAAGGTGGACTGACCTTTAAGGTGAACCAGCTATTCTCTATTCACTACAGTAACCTAATATAGACAAATAGTAAGAGATATTCAAAAACAAATGCTTGCAGGAATCACACGAACGAACAAAAACTAAAATAATTCTAAATCATGCAATTTATATCTTCAACATCACAGACAGTGAAACAACATAAAGTATGAAGTGGACTAACAGTTCAATGAATTCAGCAACTTACCACTCAGTTTGCTTCTGAACAGAAAGGAAGGTTGAGTTGTGCTTTAGATTCCTCTGCTGCTCCTATATTTATAGGGTGTACACACACACACACACACACACACACACATACACACACACACGTGGGCGTGGCTTCACTTTGTGCAGAGATTTGTTGCCTCAGTGAACTGAAAGATTAATAGAGACTCATACTGGGCTGATGACTTTACTATAAGAGAGACGATTTCCCAGAAACCAGAGCCTGAAAACCTGAAAGTTAAAGTAAATGACCTTGTTTCATGCACAATTTATAACACCCCAGTGATGTGCAAAATCTAGTTTTATATGAGCACCTGCATGTACATATTGTTCTCTTCCAGCAGCTCATCTACTTTAAAATCACATCATTTTGATGAGCTCCAGTTTGGTTTCAGGGTTTTGCAAAGTATCAAATCAGATTTAAGAGGTTGTGAAAGTCTGAACTGTGACCAACTCATGACCTTTAGCATGTTATTAGGGAATATATGTATAAAATTCATATTTTTCTACCAATTTTCTAGACAGGTAAACTTTTTCATTTAAAATGTATATTTTTAATCCAGCTTCCTGGTAGTTAAGCAGAATTTCAGGAAGTTATTCTGGATAATCCACAGAAAACATTGTGAAGAATTTTCATTAAAACTTCCTTCTACCAAATAAATATTCCTTTGTTGTCTGTCTGTCCCACCCTTTACATTCTGCAGCTCATTTCTGGGAAATCAGCCTGCTTCTCTTCACTACTGCCTCATATTCATGAATAGAGATCAAGGGGTGAATGTGCAAAATCTAGATTTATCTGAACACCTGCATATACATATTATTCTCTCCTAGTAGCTCATCTGCTTTAAAATCACATCATTTTGATGAGTTCCAGTTTAGTTTCAGGGTTTTGCAAAGTATCAAATCAGATTTAAGAGATTGTGAAAGATTGAACTGTGACAAACTCATGAGTTTCATTCCTTAAAGCTATAATATGTAATTATTCCGCATTAAAATGTCTAAAAACTAGATCTATGTTATATATGTTGTTGAGTTGTGTACTTACATTATCCTAAATGTTTCCAACAATTTTCAAACCCAGAGAAATCTGTAATTTTAAATCAAGGTAATGGTCTCTTTCATTTGGTCGCCTGTCAATGGCGTCATACCTCCTCTACCAAAGAGTATAGTGCACAAGATACATGCGTTGGTGTTGTGTTTGTCCGCTACAATGGCGTCTACCAAAGAGTAACTTACACACATACAAGATAATACATCAGTGTTGTGGTTGTTTGACAGAAACTGTTATAAATTGACTTTTATTCATTTTAAGCCACATTTTCATGATAAACTTTTTAGATTTTGGTTGTTTTTAACTATATCTTTTAACTGGATGAAGGATTTTAGTCATCGGACATCTGGATCTTAGGTTGTCACAAAAATAAGCTGGACAAACATTAGCAGCAGCTCGGCTAGCAGCCCCTACCGGATGTCTGGTGCTCGCCAAACATCTTTGGAGAAACATTGTTTTTTTTTTTTTGTTTTTGGTGAAACATCTTTATTCAGAATTTTAACCAATTTTAATCTGTGTGTACATTTGTTTTTGGAGAGGAGGAGACCTCTGCGGATAATTCGGCCCCCAGTAGGAACCTGCCAAACGTCTGGATCTTCAGTTATAAGAGAAATAAACTGAGAAAATGTTGGCAGCAGCTCGGCTAACAGCCCCTACTGGACATCGAATTCAAGAAACACAGTGTCAGAGAAACACTGATTTTTTTTTTATGTGAAACTACTTTATTCAGTATTTTTACAGTTTAAATCCCTGTGTGTGCTTCTTTTGGAGAGTAGGAGACCTCTGCGGGTAATTCGGCCCCCAAAGTAAAAACATCCTGAACGATGAACGCTGGAGTAATCCTATCCTGAAGAAGCTGGTTGTTTAACAATGAAGACAACTCCCATCATCCCTTGCTACTTCACACAGTCATCACACTCCGTCTTTTGTTATTGTTTTGATCGAGAGACGCCTAGCGGCTGAAATTACATATCGATGGCCAAAGCACAAAACCTCCTATCTGCAGAATTTTCTGATTGGCGGATTTCACTTTGGATGATGAGAACAAGGAAGGCTGCTCATATTCAGTCTGTCTGCAAGATCATCCCGCCCTTCATTGTGACAGAAAAGTCACACAACAAAACAAAAACACAACGCAGAGTCCCTGGATGTGTAGAGAGGCTGCAGCACGAGTGACACAACACAATCACTGAACATTCATTTCCAGCGGACGAGGAAGCAAATACACTGAATTTAAGGAATTCTGACCCTAGTATACTACAATGTAGTAACTATTACATTTACTGCATCTTTTTACCTGAAAACAAACTTAATTTTATTTTTAATTTAATTTTAATTATTAACTTAATTTAGAGCATTGTTTTGTAGAACCTCTTCCAACTTGCACCAAGTGCAAAATCTCCTATCTGCACTTTGTGAGGCATTAATATCTAGTCGATATTGTTAACACACAATATAATAATATAGTCCAAAACAGTGTATTATGTATTGGGTATCCTTAACAAATAGCATTCTGCAAGAAAACAAGTTTTTTTTTTTAGTTTTCTCAAAAAAGTGCATTTTTCAGATCGGAGGTTTTGCTCTTCGGCCGTCGATATTGTGTGTTTAAAGGAGAAAATTACAATTGTTTTTATAGTATGTCTTTTATGTTTGCAGGGCCAAAACATATAGACGTTTCTCAACTAACAGGAGAGCAAGTATTCTTGAAACTTGAAAATTACAAGTCACTTAATTTGGCATTATGAGGTTTTCGGTTTGGTTAATAGAAAAATCTATTTTTGAGTTGTTCATGTTGCTCTTTGCCTCAGAAACACAAGAGGAGGTTTTAGGACCTGAAAGATAAACAGACTCATGCTGGGCTGATGACTTTAGCTGAAAATGAAAGTAAATAAGATTCTTTCATGCACAATTGAAGGAAGCCTCAAATGTGCTGTTCTACCACCCTGGAACCCAACCCATCCGGTTGTTTACATCCTATACATCCTGCAAGTCATTTCTGGGAAATCAGCCTACTTCTCTTCAGTACTGCCTCATATTCATGAATAGAGATCAAGGGGAGACTGTGCAAAATCTAGATTTATCTGAACACCTGCATGTACATATTATTCTCTTCCAGTAGCTCATCTACTTTAAAATCACATCATTTTGATGAGCTCCAGTTTGGTTTCAGGGTTTTGCAAAGTATCAAATCAGATTTAAGAGGTTGTGAAAGTCTGAACTGTGACCAACTCATGACCTTTAGCATGTTATTTGGAATATATGTATAAAATTCATATTTTTCTACCAATTTTCTAGACAGGTAAACCTTTTCATTTAAAATGTATATTTTTAATCCAGCTTCCTGGTAGTTAAGCAGAGTTTCAGGAAGTTATTCTGGATAATCCACAGAAAACATTGTGAGGAATTTTCATTGAAACTTCCTTCTGCCAAATAAATATTCCTTTGTTGTCTGTTTGTCCCACCCTTTACATCCTGCAGCTCATTTCTGGGAAATCAGCCTGCTTCTCTTCACTACTGCCTCCTACTCATGAATAAAGATCAGGGGGGTGTTTCTCTCTCAGAGAGGATATAAAGACTGAACCCGCAGCACTGCCTCAGAGGATCACACACATTTCTACTGTAAGTACACTGATGCTCTTTTTCTTCATGTGCTGTTTCATGTACAATTCTGCTGTGTGTCTTCAGGCGTTTCATCTGAGTCCTGAAGTCTCTGGTTGTTTTACCAAAGACTGCGTAGAGTTGAAAGATGTAAATAGTAATGAATTGATGAATGCTGTGTGTAACTGATCATCCTGTAAATCCTATTTAACCAGACATACAAATAGTACACAAATTGTAAATAAAAGTAGAATAATAAAAGAGTTATAGAAATTTAGAAAGCCACCTTTTGGTTTTTAATTGATTTTTAGAAAACATTTGATTGTGCTGACAGAAGTTTTCACTGGTACGGGAGTAAAATAGTGCTACATTAGCATTGTTGTTCTAGAGATGTCAGTGTTGGTTAGTCAGTCAGTCTATCAGAAATATGTCAACAAATATTGGATGTAGCACAGTGGTGCTTTAAGCCAATTGCTACAGTCAGCATGTTAACATGCACAATGTCAATTTTAACAAGCTGATGTTTATCATATAAAATGTTTACATCATAGTTTATCATGTCAGCATGCTAACCTTTACTAATCACAAACACAACATGCAGCTGAGGCTGATGGGAAAGTCAGTTTCACAGGTATTTGGTCATAAACCAAACAACTGAACAAAATCAAATTTTTACCTGATGATGGCGCTAGAAGAAAAGTCAGATGATCACCAAAATTATTAGAATTCATCTTGAAGGGAACTTGAATGTCTGAATTTGAATGACTGATGAGAAGAGTAACACCAGGGGTCCGTTTCACAAAGCAGGTTTAGTGAAAACTCAGAGTCTGTTAACCCTGAAATGAGGGAAACTGAATTTTCCGTTTCAAAAAGGGAGGTAACTCAAACCAGAGAAAGAGGGATAACTCTAGCCTGTTTCAGAGAGAGAGATAACTTAAGCTCTTGGTCAGTTACCGTACTAACAGACTCTATGAACCTAACCAGGTTTTTCCTCAATGAATCTCCAGTTTCTCTCAGTCTCCGCCCTCTTTCAGAACCAAACACTCCATTTGATTTCCTCACTCATTCAGTCAGCAGGCGAGTTTTGGCGTAGCCTAGTTCTGCCGTCTGTCATTTAAAAAAAATCATAAAAAAAACCAAAAATCAGAGTCAGTATATTAGAAGTCCATTGGGCACAGTGGGTGGCGACTTTTTTCACATGGCATGTCCTTTTGATAACGATCCCGTGGATGAAGGTGCAGCATTACTGCGCAGATAATTAGCCTAAATATTCGTCGGCAGATGATTATCAGACCGCGCATAGATGTTCTAGCATTTCCAGACAATTATCTTTTTGAGCTTACGGCCAGCTCCTCTGCCTCTGTTAGAGGTGGCGGTGCTGGGCCACCACCCGTTTTACGGGCATCTGCCTTCTTTCTGTTGGCTGAGTAGAAGTCTGTGTTAGTTTAAATAGCCTTAATTATTTAACAGAACATGATGTAGATGAGAAGACATTTGTGTGTGAAACCAGCGTTATGTTTGGGATAAAACAACAGCACAGTCAAACAGCCACTTAATATTTACTTCACAATGTAAACATGATCAAAATGAGGTTCCCCCATGAGATTATGCTGAGGTTTTACCTGTTTGAACAATGTTTTTATATTTCATCCTAAACTGCTGCCAAGTGCGCTTGGACCTAAATGAAATAAATTAATAGGCCACCATTCAAGCAGTTTTCCCCTGTAATATTATTGTGATTCCAAAGGACTACATTTAAACTTACGCATTGACCCGAGCAGCAATGTTCTCCCACGCCGTCTCCCTCTCTTTTGTAGCTGCAGCGGTGTTGCACTTCTTTCTGAAAACATGTTCAAACTCGCCGTATGAGCGAATTAAGATTTCTGGTGACTCGTTGAATTGGGGCTCCATTGATACTGGCTTTTTATAGTTGTGGTGCACGCGCTTAACTCCAGGTGAAACTACTCCGAGTTGAATAAACTGACTCAAATCAGCTGTTCTGGAACCGGAAACTCAGAGTTTTCTATCTCAGAGTAGATTAACTTTATTTAGATAAGAAACACAGTTGGGTCTTTGTCAGGTCAAGAAAAAGATTCTGATCCTGACTTTAGTTTATGGTTTGGAGCATCTGAACACCTGTATATACACATTGTTCATCCCCAGCAGCTCGTCAGCATATTGATGAGTTCCAATTTGGTCATAAGTTTCTCAACCAACAGGAGATGAAGTAGTCTTGAAGTTTGAATAACACAAATCACTTAAATTGGCATTATGAGGTTTTCATGTTTTATTTTACTCTTGATTTCAGTGGAGTTTGTCTTTGTTGCAGCAGCAAAAGGTGACAAATGACTAACAGATGTGGAAAGCAGGAGACTCTCAAGAGTGAACTAACAAACTGTTTTTCCTAGTTCAGACTCTGAGATGGATCCTGCAGCCAGCAGAACGATGGAGTTGGCGGCGCTCGGCCGGCCTTTCAGCCTCGGGATGCTGTACGACTGCCGCCAAGACTCACTCATCCCTGGTAAGAGTTCACATGTAAAACATGCAGATTTACTAAATGTAACCAAATAAACCAAAACCTACAGTGTTAATACAATAAGGTGCAGTTTTTTAATATAAAATCTTCTTCAGTCTTAAGATTTTGGATTAAATACATGCCCGAAAATTTTAGATATTTGAAAATATCACTCAGTTCATACTCATACTATGATATATAATTTATATTTGGTGATTTCAGTATTGATCTGTTAAACCCAAATGGTGATAAAGACATTAGACTTTATTAACACAATGCTCAGCATTAGTCTACATCCCACGATTATAAAACCAAGTAGAATAACAACATTATAACAACATTAATAGATAATGTATTTACAAATGTAACTTATAGAGGACTGAGGTCTGTACTATGAAACAGGATTTGGGGTTAGCGAGGTAACTTCAGGTTTAACTAGGTTTTCAAGGTTACAATGGTGGTTCACTTCTTACCATGGTAATTTTTGCTGATCGGCTAACCTGCTCCAGAGCAGGTTAACTTCAGAGAATCAGATCACAACCTGTCAACACCGCAACCACTAACCAATCAGATCTCTAAAAATAGGCTCAGTGAAGCCAGATAATGAAAAGATAATCCTGGGTATGTTGAACTTGCTTTGTAGTACAGGCCCCTTGTAGGTGGATTGCCTATAAACAGTCTTTGCTATTCTTCAGAAGGATCTTAAATTCAAAGCTGATATTAATGATTGCAAACTGCCATCAATGCATTTAAGGAAGACTGAACGAAAGAAGACTGGAAAGAGGTTTACGTTGATGAACCAGACAAAGCCTACAATGCTTTCCTGGCAACATTAACAGAACTCTATGAGAAAAATTCCCTGTTAAAGAAATCCAGAGGGAGGCATAAATATGTGGATAAACCATGGATTACTAAGGGGCTGCAGAATACATGCAAGAAGATTGATGAAAATAAAATATAAGAAATAGAAAATAAATATAAGAAATAGAGAAATGAATTGGTAAGCATTATGAGATGTAACAAGAAGTAGTATTATTATCAAATTGTTGGAGCAACATGCTCAACAGTGCTCAACAGCATAATCGAAAAACATAATAGGAAAGTAGATTACCCTAGTTATTTTGTTAAAAATCAAAATGTAACTATAAATAACGTAAAAGAGGTTGCTGATGAATTTAACTGCTACTTTGTTAAAGTTGGACCTACTTTAGCAAATTACTGAGCCAAGTAAGGACATATAATTTTGGACCAAATCAGACGGTGCGGTGAAAACACCAGTCCTCCCATTCATTTGAAGGGGGGAAGAGCGTTTTGGTCCCAGCGGCACCACAACGGACAGCGGCTGGAAAGTTGAGGCAGAGAGAGAAACGCAACCCGACATCACTGCGGCTGAAGGCTGTGGCGGCCAATCACAGCTGGAGATCAGACTGATCAGTGCTGTAAACTCTGCCATGAAGGAGCACAAAGACATTACTAGGAGGGGGGGAGGACATTTCTCTTCATTCGATAACGTTAAAAGTATATAAAAAAAAGTATAAAAAGACGAGCGAGAGAGAGAGAGAGAGAGAACAGCTGTGGTCAAGCGACCTAGAGAGTGAATGAAGAGAGGAGCACTGGTAGCAAGGAAGCAGGTGAATCAGATCAATAAAACGTTATTTTCTGATTGTTTCACAGTGGTTACATTCTAGAGCACAAATAAACACGCCCACAACCCCACACATCTCTGCTCAACCCTGCGGCTGAACGCAGCACCGTCTGATTTGGTCTGGCCTAACTAGGAAGGTATAGAGGATGAAAACGAACAAGTTCATGAAAATAAGGTTGTTGATATGGATAATGAATTCAGGAAGAAAAAGAGATAAACATTTATTTTCCAATCACAGACCGGTGTCTCTCCTTCCCCAATTCTCAAATATATTAGAACAATTATTTGTACAAACACTTGACAACTTTATTGATAAACATAACTTATCAAGTGACCACCAGTTTAGATTTTGAGCTAAGCGGTCTACCCTTATCATTAGCACTGTGGAAGTAGTAGAGAATATTTCAACTGCACTAGACAATAAAGAATATATAGTTGGACTATTTATAGATCTCATTAAAGCGTTTGATACAGTTGATCAGGGTTTATTTGTGAATATGGTATTAGAGGGGTAATATACTCCTGGTTGAGAATCTGTCTTAAAACAGATATCAGTATGTTCAAGTAATTAATTTAGATTCAGAACTTATGAAGGTCACCTGTGGCGTTCCACAAGGCTTGATGCTGGGTCCAAAGCTCTTTATACTCTATATAAATTATATTTATAAGGTGTCAAAATTGTTGCATCTTGTTATATTTGCTGAAGACACAAATTTATTTTGTTCAGAGAAAAACTTGAAGCAATTTTGGATACAGTTGAAGGGGAATTGGAAACCCTAAAGAAGTGGTTTGATACCAATAAACTGTCATTAAATCTAAGTTAAACAAAATTCATTGTGTTTGGAAATCAATTCTTAAGTAACTCTTATGATAAATGATGTACACATTGAAAGAGTGTATGAAAACAAATTCTTAGGAGTGATAATGTACCATAAACTCTGTTGAAAACCTCAAATAAATCACATCAAATCAAAACAGTGTAAATCCATTGCAATACTGCACAAAACTGAGGACATCTGGAATCACAGCTCATTATTTACTCTATACTGCTCACTCATAGTTCATACATTACATACTGTGTGGAAGTATGGGGGAACACAAAACTAGCACAAACCCCATCATTATACTGCAAAAAAGTAAAGCCTTAACAATTGTCAATAACGCTGATTACTATGACCTAATCAACCCATATTTTAAAGCAAAAAACAGAACACTTCCTGACTGTATCCAACAGTTGTTTTCATTGAGGGAGAGCAGGTATCCATTCAGGGGAAACTTTGTTTAAAAAAAAGAGGGTAAGAACAAATGTGAAATGTGTGACAATTAAAGGGGTCAATTTATGGAATAGTTGTAACAATGAAATAAAATAATGTAGCAATATGTGTTAATTTAAGAAAACTTTCAAAAAAATTATATTTGAAACACAAAATATGTGACCAACACTGAGAAATGCCTGACTATTACGATTTGTCTTTGTTTTGTTTATCTGTCTCTGTTTTTAGTGATGTTGTGTTTCTTTATTATATTTTATCTTTGTTTAGTTTTAAGGGTAGGCAGAGCTGGTTGATTCAGCTCCTGTCGGGAGATTATTCTGAAATGGAGACAAAAACAAACATCAATATACTACATACAAGTATAAAATAAACAGCCATATGAACATATACAAGTGGCCCCCATACGCGTTTGCCAATGTGAAGCCCAGAGAAGCATAATTCCAGCTTTAGCGTTTCTCTAATTTCAGTCAGGACCACTTAAGTCAAAGAAAACTTTTATTGTCATTTGCAGTAAATAGATTTGGTGGTATGACTCTGTTCTGGGAGCAGCAGCAAAGACCCCAGGTACAGAACAGAGCAGGCAGCAATGAAAACAGAAATTACATTGTTTAACTCAGAGACAGAATTGGTGCTTTGCAATATGCTAATGTGTCTCCTCACTTCCCTCACTTGCATCTCTTTCTCACGTCTCATCTCCTCACAGCAAGGATGCGAGAGAGAGATGCGAGGAAGAGATGCGAGGATGGAGGAGTTTAATTCATTTAATGGGACGTCCTCGCTCACTCTGGCCTCATTTTGATGAGACAACAACTACTCATGACACATAGCACCTCAACTGTTAAATATGAAGAAGTCAGCTATCAATATAAATATAATAAGTAACAGTTTAAACTCCAAAGTTTAAACTTAAAATTCATGTACAATAAATTCAAACTTAAAACTGTTACTTAATAATTTCTACATATTGATAGCTGGAAAGAAAACATCTGATAATTGCTCCAGTGTTTTATCATTTGATTATAGATCTATAGCAGCATCTGGCTGTCACAGAATAAGACACAAATAGACAATTTAAATCTGTTAATTACTGAAAGAACAGAACCAACGTAAAGAAGCAAAAAAAAACAATTGCAGCCTGCAGAATATGTTTAAATAAAATTCACGCTCAGGATAATTTTATAGGAGACATGCAGCTGTGCTGCGTCATATTTTCCTGAAGGAGCTGAGATGTATGGAAACAGAAACGAATAAAAGAAGCCTTTGGCTTATAAAAAAAATAATAAACTTACAAGAGTGTTTTTGTGATTGATTCATGATTTAGTCATTTTTATTTTATGAATAAATATGAAAAGCTGCTGTTGGTGCAGTCATTCCTGTTACACAGGTAGTTTTCCTCATCTGCTAGATTATAACAACAACCCGACTGTTAACTGTCCCGTCAGATCAGCTGACCAATCAGTGAACACATTGAATGAAAGGGGTGTTGCCATTTGCTATAAAATGGATACATCTGTGGTTCCTCACTATAAGCTCCTCCAGGAGCCTTTTCTCTCCTCACTCCTCGTTTCGTCCAGGTGCATTTAAGGAATTGGAGGATCTCCATGATGATGGAGGGGGAACGACTTCCAGGTCAGGGGAGAAGAGAGGACGTGAGGAAGCATAATTAGCATAAAAGCACCCCTTTTAAGGATGAGCTAGGGTGGAGGCGAGTTGCAAGTGGCTTACAGAGGGCAAGATTAGACAGGCTGAAGCAGCTTAATAAGGAACCATGTATGAGATTTGCCAATTGAATGCATAGAAGAGAATCAGCTGATGTGGGCTGGATTGTGAGCTGAGCATGACTTTGTGGCCTGCCTGAACTAACGCGATGCTCAATTTGTATCTAAAAGACTTTATCAATCCTTACTGTCATGTAATGAAAAGCGGTTTAACATATTCTCTGGTTTTTGCAGGCATGACACTATGGGACTGTGATGACCTGGAAAAAGATACGAGAGAAAGACCAAAACCTAACAGTGACTTTGAGATTGTTGCATCTGAATCAATTGAGGATAAATCTTCAGCGCTAAAAGTTGAAGCATCTCTAAAAGCAAGTTTCTTGGGTGGACTGGTAGAGGTTGAAGGATCAGCTAAATACCTTAATGATCATAAGAAATCCAAAAATCAGGCCAGAGTAACACTGAACTACAAAACTACCACAAAGTTCCAGGAACTGTCAATGAATCATCTTGGAAGAGGCAATGTCAAGCATCCATATGTCTTTGATAAAGGAATAGCAACACACGTCGTCACAGGTATCCTTTATGGGGCACAAGCCTTCTTTGTCTTTGACCGTGAGATGTCTGAACAGGAAAATCACCAAGACATTCAGGGCAACTTGAAGGTGATGATCAAGAAAATCCCTTGCCTCGCAATAGAAGGGGAAGGTTCCTTGAAAATGGAAGACAAGGACATAGCGAATGTTGAGAAATTCTCCTGCAAATTCCATGGAGACTTTTTACTGGAGAAAACTCCAACATCCTTTCAAGATGCCATACAAGTCTACCAAAGCCTGCCAAAATTGCTGGGGGCCAATGGAGAAAAAGCTGTACCAGTGAAAGTCTGGCTGTTGCCACTGGTAAGTTTAGATTCTTCTGCTGCACAACTTGTACGTCAGATAAGTATAAGATTAGTGCAGGAATCCCAGAGTGTCCTGGAGGACTTCACTGAGCTGGAAATGAGGTGCAATGACGCAATGAGAACCCCCACTGCACAGCAGTTCCCACAGATTGGTAAAAAACTCAAAACTTTTAAAGAATTTTGCTCTGAGTTCAAGCTTGAATTCCAACGAACTTTGGCAAAGAAACTTCCGTCAATCCGGGGAGGAGGGGAAGAGGAGGCTGTGCTCTCAGAGATCCTGAAGAAGAGACATTCTTCTCCTTTCAACAGCAAAAACCTCCATGAGTGGATGGACTGTAAAGAGAGAGAAATCTGCATCTTAAAATCTTACACCAAAATGATGAAAAACACCAAGATCATCCCATCTCAAAATGATCTTCATGAGGAAATTTTCAGTGCAAAGCATGCTGTGTGTTTTGTTTTCACCTCACTGGGAAGTGCTGAACCGTACCTCTCAGCTTTATCAAACTACTTAAAAGAAACACCCAAACGAGACGACCCCCAAGATCCACATTGTCATGACATAGAGAGGGAACAATGGTACCTTTCAAACAAAGTACTTGATGCAATGACACATAAAGCAAAGGCATTCAGTGATTTTGCAGAGGCCAACAAGGAGAAGGAGAACATAAAGTTCCTGACAGTAGGTTTAACAAATGAGACGCAGAAAGGTTCAAGCATCTACCTTTATAAAGGCGGCCATTCTGTCAGTGAGAACTTTGAGCCGCCTTCAGAGCCTGAAACAGTGACAACAGGTGATGTAACCCACAACAGTGTGACACTAAAGATTTGTCCACCAAGATTTGGATCAGAGAACGTCACCTCCTACTCTGTAGAGTACTGTGTCAGTGGAGAGGATGGATGGCAACAAAAACCAGCACCAAAGGCGGAAGAAGTCACAGTGAGCGGCCTGACTCCTAACACAGAGTATATGTTCAGATGCAGAGCAGTGACCTCAGTAGGTGTTGGGCCAGCCAGTGAAATCAGCAGCTCCATTAAAACCTTACCTTGCAGCCCTCCTGGAAAACCTCAAGTTGAAACAAACTCAAGTGAGGTATCAGTTAGCTGGGAGAAACCTGCAGAGATTGGACAAGATGTTCACATTTTGAGCTACATCGTGGAGTACGCCCAAACAGACAAAGGGGTAAAAGATGAAGATCTCCGGTGGAACCACATAATGTCAAGAGCTGAGAGGGTGATCATTTCAGGGCTTCAGTCAGAGACAAAATATGCTGTTAGGGTCAGATGTGATTGTGGTGTAGCAGGCAGAAGCAAAGAAAGCATCACTGTGAATGTCTGTACAGCAAAACGTGAATTTGCATGCCTCGCTGAATTCCTGAAACATATCAGCAAGAGTACAAATTCTGAATCCAACTCACTTTACAAACTGCCCCTGAAAGAAGAAGATATGGACATAGATGGTTGCCGCAGATATAACTTTGGCAAAGAAAGTATGAGACAAAATCGTACCATAATGCTTCTTGGAGCAACCGGATCAGGAAAGTCCACTCTCATCAATGGAATGATCAACTATGTTGTTGGCGTGGAGTGGAAGGACAATTTCAGATTTAAATTAATTGATGAGGATCAGTCAAAATCACAAGCTGAAAGCCAGACCTCTGAAGTCACTGTGTACAAAATCAACCACCAAGAGGGGTTTAAAACCCCCTTCTCTCTGACCATTGTGGACACTCCAGGCTTTGGAGATACAAGAGGAGTCAGAAGAGACAAAGAGATCACAGAGCAAATCCGGAGGCTTTTCACCTCTGTGAATGGAGTCAGTGAGATTGATGCAGTGTGTTTTGTTACTCAGGCCTCTCTTGCACGACTGACAGCAACACAACGATATGTGTTTGACTCGGTGCTCTCCATTTTTGGCAAAGACGTGGCCGAGAACATTCAGATGCTGGTGACTTTCGCAGATGGCAAGCAGCCACCGGTTCTTGAAGCAATAAATGTCTCTGGGGTTCCATGCCCAAAAAATGACATAGGGCTTCCAGTTCACTTTAAATTCAACAACTCTGCATTGTTTGCAGACAAAGGATGCATCAGTGAGAGGGCCCATGATGAGGATTCTGATGAAGATGACGACAAGTTTGATCAAATGTTTTGGAACATGGGTGCCAAAAGTATGGAGAAGTTCTTCACTGCTTTGGGGAAAATGACAACCAAAAGCTTGCTAATGACCCAGGAGGTTCTGAAAGAACGCAAGCACCTTGAAACAGCTGTTGAAGGTTTGCAACCGCAAGTTAAAGCTGGATTAGCAAAGCTTGAAGAAATTAAGACAACAAAAGAAAAAATTAAAGAGCATGAAACGGTCATGACTTCAAATGAAAACTTCGAGATTGAGGTGGATATCATTAAGCCAGTCAAAAAACAGCTCACAAAGAAAGGAGAGTTCATTACCAACTGCCAGAAATGTTCAGTGACATGCCACTACCCATGTGGAATAGCAAATGATAATCGGAAACGTGACTGTACAGCAATGGATGGGGCAGGGATGTGCACTGTCTGTCCTGGAAAATGCATCTGGAGTGTGCATTTGAACCAGACATACAAATGGGATTATGTTAAAGTCAAAGAGAAGCAGACAGTGCAGGAGTTAAAAGAAAAGTACGAAAAAGCTACGAAAGAGAAGCTGACTATTCAAGACTTGATTGAGAGGCAAGAAGAAGAGATTGTTCGCCTTCAAGAGAGGATAGTGACCCTCATGGATCAGTCATCCCAATGTATAACTCGTCTGCAAGAGATCGCCCTCAGGCCCAATCCTCTGACCACTCCAGAGTACATTGACATGCTGATTGAAGGGGAAAAGTCAGAGGCCAAAGAGGGTTACCAGGCCCGAATTCAGTCTCTGGAGGCAATGAAGGACAAGGCAAAAATCATCTCCAAAGTAGCTAAAAGAGATAAGCTTGCAAAAACAGAGGAGGAATTGTCTGAAGAAAAACAGAAGAAGCAAGAAAAAGGCTTCCTGAAAAAAGTTGCAAATTTCTTTGGATATTAGGGAAAAACAAGACAAAAGGTCTGCAGCCATGTTAGCAGCATTGTGAGGTTGTAATGCAGGTGGTTTCCTATGATTGGATCATTTGAAGGGATTGCTGATGAGGGACAGCTGATAACAACCTCCCCTTCCCCTCTTCCACTTCCAACAATGGAGGCCGTTCCTCAGCAGTTTGGATTTGTGTTTATTGTGAGTGATTGTAAGTAGAAGCAGCATGGGTGTTCAGACTAGGAGCTTCTTGTAAACTTATACTGTAATAAGTTGGGTTGTTTTGGGGGTGGGGGTGGGGGGAGGGGGGGTCTGAAAATTGAAAATAATGAATTTCATGGACTAATTCATTGTAAAATGTAAATATTTCAAACTAGTAGTAGCAGTTGGTAGGAGTGAGAAGCCCTTTTCTTTTGCAATCATTTTTCTCATGTTTTCAGTTAGGAGGTTAGAGCTTTGTCATTTATTTCAATTTTGGGTTTTTGTAGGGAAGTTTAGGGTTTGGGCTTAGAAAGCTTTTGTTTGTTGTTTTGGGCATTGCTCATCTCCGAAACTTTGTTCAAAAACATAAACTGCTACTACAGTATGCTATGTTATGTCAAGGTTTCCCTTAGAAACGTAATAAACTGAAAATCATAGCATAACTGAAATCACACAGTGCTGTTTTAACTACACTCTATCATACAGGAGAATACACTGATTGAAAGATATTACAGTGTTTATGATTGTCCTATATTTTAACTTGTGATGCATTTTGGGGTATTTGTCTCTTTTATTGCTTTTTGTTGCCCAATTGTACCTTCAGTACTAGAAATGACATGTAAATAATCACAATGAAATTTGACTATTAAGATGTCAGTAATAGATTGAATTGTTATGTGACTGAGATGTGATAATAAATCAGTTTTGTTGGATATGTGTTATTTTCTCTCTCTCTTTCTTTTTCTTATTGGCTCAGACTGTTTACTACAGGTGATGTTGATATTTTGAGGCCAGGTAAAGGTTTCATATAAGTTTAACTTTCACATAGCACAAGTGCAACTATTTTAGACCTTCTATTGAATGTTATTATTGCTATTTGTGTTGTTGAAATACTTTTAAGTCTACATATTTAGGTTCTTGCTTGTACAGTTACTGTGCATTCAGTTATATGCTTGCGAGCTTAATTTTATAAGCTGTAAAGCAAAAAGAAAAAAGATAACGCACAGGTGTTTTTGTGTCTTCATACTTACAGACTTGACAAGTTCTTTTTAAGAAAATAGAGGATCTCTAAAGAGAGAGGTTGGGACATTCAACTTCTCTAATCAGTTTCTTTGAAGGTGATACAACCTATACAGTTGGCTTCATAATTACGTCACCGTACTGTGAGTTCCGAGTTACTGTAATTACCAGTTTTAAACTTGTAAGAAGGATTCACATCAACATCTAACTTGTAGTTACGATGGGGACACATGTTTCAATGAAATATGTTTCCATGACACTCTGAACACGTAACACTTTTATCAGAGAGGTGTTGGGCTGGTTTTGAATACAGGATATGTTTCTCAGTATTTAAAAACATCTGGAGAATCTTTTTTAAAAAGTGATCAGTTTTTATAGTGTAGACCATATTGAACAAAATATTGATAATGAAAGCAGTAAGACCACCTGTATTCTGACTGTTCATGATCATGGTCTCAGATTTAAGCCATCCATACAAAAGCAACACCAAGAGTTGTTCAGCAGATTTCGCCATTTCGCTGCATCAAATGCTGCAAAACTGAAACATTTTCAACACAATTGCTTCATATTGTTTCAGTACCTCAGAAAATACACTTTGACATTACTTTTAGTACTTTTGCACTGTTGTGTTGGTACTGTAACTGAGATAAAACATGTGACTTCTTCACCTCTCAGAGGAGCTAAATGTGTCTAAAGACACAAACTTTTTTTTGTCTAAGAGATAATTTAGAGGCGCTTTCTCAAAAACTCAAATACTTTTCTGTCCATCTGGCTCAAGAATTTAACATCTGCAGCACAATAAGATGTTTTTTCAAGTTATTGGTTCTTATTTCCTCAGTCAAACAAAGATGGTCACAAATAGTGACACATCTCCTCACTCTGCTTTAAGGACAGATACACACATGAACACCTTGTAGTAACTAAGACAGGTTCACAGTTTTTGTGTGTCTTTCTAGTGTGTCTTAAACCAACAGTCAGGAGCCCAAATGAACAGTGAAACATGTTTTTCTTGCTGTAATCATTCCTCCTGTTCATACTGACCATTAGAAGATCCCTTCATAATGCACTTACAATGGAAGTGATGGGGGACAAAATCCACATTTGTTGTGCTGTTTCCAAACTGTCAGGTTACATTTCATGGAAATAAGTTTAAAATAATGAACAAGACATCTGGACTTTCTCTATTTAATATAATGATGCAGCAAAAAAAACACATGCAGTCTTAGTCAGTGTAAACATTGACATTTTAACAATGTAAAGTCAATGTAAATGTGTCGGAGTTAGCTCAGTAGTTAATTTGCACCTGCAGTCCTGACACGACTAAAACATGACAAACAGATAAAACACTTCATATATAATAAAGCTGCAATCAATATAAGAGGAAAAGAAAAATTGAAGAAAATGTATCACAACTCTTTGTCCTTAAACAATCTTCAACAATCAATATAATCAAACAGGCATAAAACTGAGTCAATCTATAAAAACATCATTCATGAGTACATATCATATATAGTTACGTATATAGCTTCATGCACAATATATATGTGATACTGTCAGATTAAGAACTAGTTTAAATCAATAACAATTTAATGTTACAGAAGATGTCAAAGCAAGTAGGAGATTTAATATTTCAAATGTGAAGCATGAGAAAAATGCAGGTGTAGTTTTGATTGTTCATCTGGTGTTGTGTATATATGTGAGATGTATCATTGAATCATAGTACGTCCACACTGCAGCGGGTACATTTGAAGACGCATCTTTTTCAAATATTACCTGAAATACAAACTGTATCATATTTGATTCATAAATTTTCAACATGATATTAGGACAAAATAAAGTACATAGGCTAATGTTTTTATGCTGCTTCAATCCATTTAATTCTCATCTTAGTGAGTAAGTAAGTAAGTAAAAGTAAGTAAAAATAAAGAAATTGCAAAATAAGTAGCTTGGTAAGTCACGTGAGCTGCAGCTCAGAGGCAGACATCTTGAATTTGGTAAAAAAGGGATCTCTACATCCTGCATTGCTCTGATGATCCACTAGAGGGCAGCTAACATGAGCCTGATTGTAAACAATACATCTTTCAGGTAATCATTGATCTTGTTGATGATGTAGAGGTCTCTGAAACTCATGTATCAAATATGATACAAATGGCTTTATAGGCTTAATTATTTGATGTAATCCTTATTTATTTTCATGGCCTCTGGAGGAGTGTCTCTCCTCTCTCTCCTTTAACCATGAACTCTGCTTTTTCTCTCATGGCCATCAGAGACTGAACTCGTTGATTCCATCCTGGTTTGGCCTCAGATTTCTCTCCCTCAATAAGCATGTCAATGTACTCTGGAGTGGAGAGAGGATTTGGCTTCAGGGCTATCTCTTTGAGTCTATTTAAACACTTTGCAGACCTCTCCATTAATGTCACCACCTCCACCTGGACACGATCATATTCAGCCTTCAGTTTTTCAAACAAAGCCTGAACAGGCATCTCAGCCTCTGTGACTTTTAGGTACTTTTCTTTCAGCTCTTTCACTGTTCGTTTTTCTTTAACCTCCTTATAGTCCCATCTGTACTTCTGATTAAAATGTACATTCCAATAACATTTGCCGGGGCACTGAGTACAGTATCCACCTGATCCCATTGATGAACAGTGTTTCTTTTCTGCATCATCTGCATAGGCACAAGGATAGTGGCAGGTATAGTGACACTGCTGACAATTGGTGATGTAATTTCTAGTATCAGAAATATCTACTTGAACAGGCTTTTTGATGGTGACTTCAAACGCAAAATTCTCATTTCTGCTGATCTCTGCCTCATGCTCTTTCAGTTTTTCAGTCGTCTCTTTTATCTCCTCAAGCTTGGCTAACCCAAGTTTAACCTGCTTCTGCAAATTTTCAACTGAATTCTCGAGCGGCTCTCTTTCTCTGAGGACCTCCTTCGTCATTTTCAAGCTTTTAGTGTCTATGTCATTCAACGCAACAAAAAACCTCTTCATACTTCTTGTTCCCATGTCCCAAAACATCTGATCAAAGCCTCCATCTTCATCATCTTCATCTGTGTTTTTAGCTGCAGATGATTTGTTGTCTGCAAATAACGCTGAGTTATTGAATTTGAAGTGAATTGGCAGCCCGTCTTTTGTTTTAGGACATGGGACACCTGAAGCATTTATTGCCTCTAGAACTGGTGGGTGTTGGCCGTCTGCGAATGTCACCAGAACCCTGATGTTTTCTGCCACATCTTTCCCAAAGATTGAAAGCACAGAATCAAACACATACTTCTGTGATAGTGTGAGTCGTGCTAAACCAGCTTGAGCTACAAAACACACAGCATCAATTTCACTGACACCAAGTGTAGCAGAAAAGAGATTATGTAGCTGCTCTGTGATCTCTCTGTCTCTTTCTATGCCTCTTGCATCTCCAAAGCCTGGAGTGTCCACAATGGTCAGAGAGAAGGGGATTTTAAACCCCTCTTGGTGGTTGATTTTGTACACAGTGACTTCAGAGGTCTGGCTTTCAGCTTGTGATTTTGACTGATCCTCATCAATTAATTTAAATCTGAAATTGTCCTTCCACTCTACACCAACAACATAGTTGATCATTCCATTGATGAGGGTGGACTTTCCTGATCCAGTTGCTCCAAAAAGCATTATATTGCGATTCTGTCTCATGCTTTCTTTGCCGAAGTTATACCTCCGGCAACCATCTATGTTCATATCTTCTTCTTTCAGAGGAAGTTTATAAAGTGAGGGGGATCCAGAATTTATGCTTTCGCTTCCATGTTTGAGGATTTCCACGAGTCGTGTAAATTTTGTTGTGCAGACATTCACAGCGATGCTTTCTTTGCTTCTGCCACCTCCACCACAATCACACCTGATCCTGACAGCATATTCTGTCTCTGACTGAAGTCCTGAAATTATCCCCTTTTCAGCTCTTGACACCATTTGGTTCCACTGGAGATCTTCATCTTTCACCCCTTTCTCTTTTTGAGCGTACTCCACAATGTAGCTCAAAATTTGGACATCTTGTCCAATCTCAGCAGGTTTCTCCCAACTAACTGATATCTCACTTGAGTTTGTTTCAACTTGAGGTTTTCCAGGAGGGCTGCAAGGTAAGGTTTTAATGGAGCCGCTGATTTCACTGGCTGGCCCAAAATCATTTGCATAGTGACAATTATCATGGTAGGAATGTTGACACAGCTGACAATTGATGTAATTTCCAGTACCAGAAATATCTACCTGAACAGGCTTTCTGACGGTGAATTCAAACTCAAAATTCTCATTTCTGCTGATCGCTGCCTCATGCTCTTTCAGTTTTTCAGTCATCTCTTTTATTTCCTCAAGTTTGGCTAACCCAAGTTTAACCTGCTTCTGCAATATTTCAACTGAATTCTCAAGCTGCTTTCTTTCTCTGAGGTTCTCCTTTGTCATTGTCAAGCTTTTGGTGTCTATGAAATTCAGAGCAATAAAAAAACTCTTCATACTTTTCATTCCCATGTCCCAAAACATCTGATCAAAGCTTTCATCTTCATCATCTCCATCTGAGCTATTTGCTGCAGATGATTTGCTGTCTGCAAATAACACTGAATTATTGAATTTGAAGTGAACTGGCAGCCCGTCTTTTGTTTTAGCACATGGGACACCTGAAGCATTGATTGCCTCTAGGACTGGTGGACGTTTGCCGTCTGTGAATGTCACCAGAACCCTGATGTTTTCTGCCACATCTTTGCCAAAGATTGAAAGCACAGAATCAAACACATACTTCTGTGATGGTGTGAGTCGTGTTAACGCAGCTGAAACTACAAAACACACAGCATCAATTTCACTGACACCAAACTCAGAGGAGAAGAGATTACGCAGCTGCTCTGTGATCTCTTTGTCTCTTTCGATTTGTCTTGTATCCCCTAAGCCTGGAGTGTCCACAATGGTCAGAGAGAAGGGGGTTTTAAACCCGTATTGGTGGTTGATTTTGTACACAGTGACTTCAGAGGTCTGGCTTTCAGCTTGTGATTTTGACTGATCCTCATCAATTAATTTAAATCTGAAATTGTCCTTCCACTCTACACCAACAACATAGTTGATCATTCCATTGATGAGGGTGGACTTTCCTGAGCCGGTCGCTCCAAAAAACATTATAGTGCGATTTTGTCTCATGCTTTCTTTGCCGAAGTTATACCTCCGGCAACCATCTATGTTCATATCTTCTTCTTTCAGAGGCAGTTTGTAAAGTGAGGGGGATTCAGAATTTATGCTTTCACTTGTGTTCACTTTTGTTGTGCACACATTCACAGTGATGCTTTCTTTGCTAATGCCAGATATACCACAGTCACATCTGACCCTGACAGCATATTCTCTCTTTGAATGAAGCCCTGAAATTATCCCCTTTTCAGCTCTTGACTTCATGTGGTTCCACTGAAGATCTTCTTCTTTCATGTCTTTGTCTGTTTGAGCATACTCCACGATGTAGTTCAAAATGTGGACACCTTGTCCAATCTCTGCAGGTTTCTCCCAGCTAACTGATATCTCACTTGAGTTTGTTTCAACTTGAGGTTTTCCAGGAGGGCTACAAGGTAAGGTTTTAATGGGACTGCTGACTTCACTGGCTGGCCCAACACCTACTGAGGTCACTGCTCTGCATCTGAATATATACCCTGTGTTAGGAGTCAGACCGCTCATGGTGACTTCTTCAGCTTTTGGTGCTGGTTTTTGTTGCCATCCATCCTCTCCACTGACACAGTACTCTACAGAGTAGGAGGTGATGTTCTCTGCTCCAAATCTTGGTGGACAAATCTTCAGTGTCACACTGTTGTGGGTTACATCACCTGCTGTCACTGTTTCAGGCTTTGAGGGCGGCTCAAAGTTCTCACTGACAGAAAAGCCGTCTTTATAAAGGTAAATGCTTGAACCTTTCTGCGTCTCATTTGTTAAACCTACTGTCAGGAACTTTATGTTCTCCTTCTCCTTGTTGGCCTCTGCAAAATCACTGAAAAGCTTTGCTTTGTCCCTCATTCTATCTGATACTTCTGGTGAGGCGTACCATTGTTCCCTCTCTATGTCATGACAATGTGGATCTTGGAGGTCGTCTGGTTTGGGTGTTTCTTTTAAGTTGTTTGATAAAGCTGAGAGGTACGGTTCAGCACTTCCCAGTGAGGTGAAAACAAAACACACAGCATGTTCTGCACTGACAATGTCCTCATCAAGCCCATTTTGAGATGGGACGATCTTGGTGTTTTTCATCATTTCAGTGTAAGATTTTAAGATGCAGATTTCTCTCTCTTTACAGTCCATCCACTCATGGAGGTTTTTGCTGTTGAAAGGAGAAGAATGTCTCCTCTTCAGGATATCTGCAAGCACAGCCTCCTCTTCCCCTCCTCCCCGGATTGATGGAAGTTTCTTTGCTAAGATTTGCTGGAATTCCAGTTTGAACTCAGAGCAAAATTTTGCAAAATCTTTAAGTTTTTTACCAATCTGTGGGAACTGCTGTGCAGTGGTGGTTCTTATTGTGTCATTGCACCTATTTCCCAGCTCAGTGAAATCCTCCAGGACACTCTGGGATTCCTGCACTAATCTTATACTTATCTGATGGACAAGTTTAGCAGCAGAAGAATCTAAACTCACAAGTGGCATCAGCCAGACCTTTATTGGTACAGCATTTTCTCCATTTGTTCCCAGCAATTGTGGCAGGCTTTGGTAGACTTGTACGGCATCCTGAAAGGATGTTGGAGTTTTCTCCAGTAAAAGGTCTCCATGGAATATGCAGGAGAACTTCTCCACCCTTTCAAAGTCCTTGTCATCCATTTGGGGGAAACCTTCCCCCTCTAGTGTGAGGCAGGGGATTTTCTTGATCATCACCTTCATGTTGCCCTGAATGCCTTCATAACTTTCTTCATCAGACACCTCACAGTCAAAGACAAAGAAGGCTTGTGCCCCATAAAGGATAGCTGTGACTACATGTGTTGCTATTCCTTTATCAAAGACATACGGATGCTTCACATTGTCTCTTCCAAGATGATTCATTGACAGTTCCTTAATCTTTGTGTTTGCTTGGTACTTCAGTGTTACTCTGGCCTGATTTTTGGATGTTTTACTATCATTCAGGTATTTGGCAGATCCTCCAACCTCTACCAGTCCACTAAAGAAACTTGCCTTGAGGGATGCTTCTACATGTAATGCTGAAAATTTATCTGCAATTGATTCAGATGCAACTATGTCAAAATTTTTGTAGTGCTGTGCTCTTTCTTGTATATTCTTTACCAGGTCATCATGGTCCCACAATGCCATGCCTGCAAAAGAAGGGGCAAAAATCAAGATCAGCTTTCTTTGATGAATGAATGAATGTTCTGCCATTTCATGTCCCATCCCTTATGGAATTATAAGACACCTTTAACAGACATACAACAGAGAAGTGGTCACTGCTGATCACGAATCAGTCTAGGTGATCTAATAATAAAAAGCAATAATTGTTCATGCCTTATGTTTTATTCCTGAACTCCCATGCATTCACTAAATAAGTCAATAATTTAAAGGTCTCTTTTTCAAACAACCATCTCAGATCATGGTTGATGACTAGACAATGTGAGTATCTCATATCCAGCAACTCACTTTTATCCTTTATAACACTAAAAAAAAGACAAAAAATTCATCATTTTCTATTTCTTGTAGATCACACACAGGGAAAAATCAACTGTTTTCCTCCAAGGCAGTTTACCAACCCATTTCAATGTTCAGAGTGTTTTGGTTGTTCGTGGTTTTGGTTGTTGGGTAGTATACATTAAGTATTTCTACATGTGAATTCTTACCAGGGATGAGTGAGTCATTGCGGCAGTCATACAGCATCCCGAGGCTAAAAGGCCGGCCGAGTGCTGCCACCTCCATTGTCCCCGCGGCGCCGGAGTCCATTGCTTAGTGTGAACTGGAAAAAATGGACAAGAGCTTGTTAGTTCTCCCTGTTGTCTGTCACCTTGTAATGTGGCTGCAACACGAAGGTACTGCAGAATCTATCAACACTAAATAAAATAATAACCATAAACATACACTTATGGGATAAATATTCTTTGAGATATCACAAATACAGAGGGTCTTAGGACTTTCTAAGATTTACAAAAATCCACAGAGATACAGTGGTATGGAAGGCTTCCTAAATGGGTCAGTGGTAACACAAAAGAAAGAAAATGGAGGGGAGCTGTTTGTTACAGAAAATGGAGAAAATGTAATTGGCTCAATGTGTGTGTAAATCCAGACTAGCTGCCCATCACTTTTTGTGTTCCTTGTGCCTTTAAGTTCCTGCATATGTGCTCATGTTGAACAGATAAACTGCTCTGAATCTAATATCTCTAAAAGTATTAATTGGATTGCCATCAAGTTTTGTACAGAAATATGTGCTCCACAGAGGATGATCCTGAGTCCCCTGACTTTTCCTCTAGCACCATAAGAATTGTTGGATGAGTTGTCAAGAAATTAGTTTCACACATTCATGTTCCCCTCAGGATGTAATAACTTTGATCCTGACTTTTCATCTAGTGCCATCATCTGGTAAAAATTTTAATGCGTTTAATACTTTGGTTTATGACAAAATACATGCAAAACTAATGACACTTCCACCAGCAGTTTATTTATTCAAGTGCAGGCCTTAATAGAAGACAGAGAGCAACATAACACTGAAAAATGCCCATCATACTCTAGTATCCCAGAGCACAAGGTGACTTTATCAAATGTCTTGTTTGTCCAACAAACAGTCTAAAACTCAACGATATTCAGCAGCAATCTACCAACACAAGCCATCTGGTGGAAAGTGTTACTTCTTTTTAAGTAAATCTTGTTTATAAAATAAAAAATAACATTATTATCATCATCAGCGATCACTCAAAGTCGAGTATGATGGTCCTCCTAGGGGGTCCTTATTGTGGATCTTCAAATGACTAAAGAGGCCAATTCTGGAACCACAAACTTTCTTGTGGTGTGGGAATTGATGTGAGGTGCTGGCAGTGGAATGTGAGAGAGCCTTTTTGGTGGGGACTCTCTCTTTTCATTGCTGCTGCTTGACTCTGGCAGGTCCTCATGGAAAGTGGCTCCTTCATGTAAACTAGGTCTTCCCAGTTAGAGCTGTTTATGTGGAATTTTTTGAGGTTGTCCTGATGTTGTCCTTGAAACACTTTTTCTGACCTCCAGGTGCTGATTAACGAGCATTGAGTTCTGAGTAGAGGACGTGTTTTGGGAGACATGTATCAGGCATTCATATTAGATGGCCTGTCCATCTTAGCTGGTGTTTAATGATGGTAGTGGCAATGCTGTTGATGTCTGCTCCCTCAAGAACACCAATGTTAGTGTGCTTCTCTTTCCAGTCCAGGTCTCTGCACCATATAAAAGTGTGGACAAGATAACTGCCTTATAGACCAGCAGCTTGGTCTTTGAAAGCAGGTCAGAGATTTGAAAGACTTCTGCAGAGCTTTGCAAAAGTCCCACTGGCACAGCAAATACGATGGTGTGCATCGCTGTCGATGTCTGCCCTTGAGGAGAGGTGACTTCTGTGGTAGGGGAACTGGTCCACATTTTCAAGGCTTACAATAACAATTGTTATTGTTACCAGGGGTGTGGAGGTGGCCGGTGGGGGCTGATGGAGAACCTTGGTCTTTTTTATGTTCATGGTCAAACCAAGGAGTGTGTACATCCTGGCAAAAGCATCAAGCTCACTGAGGATCTTTTTCTGTGTGGGCAACAATGGCTTTATTATTTGTGTATTGCAGCTCCACGATGGATTGAGAAAGATCTTGGAATTGGCCTTGAAACTGTTTAAGTTTAGCAGCTTGCCCTCTGTTCTATAGATGATCTGGACACCAGGGGGTAAACTGTGACCAATTAGGTGGAGAATGGCATCCTTGTTTTACACCAGTTTCTGCCTTGAAAGATTCAGTCTCACTGCCATTGGAGAACTGTTGCTGACATGTCATTGTGAAGAAGCCTCAGAATGCTAACGACATCCACACTTCGATAGGATTGTCTAGAGGCCAGGTGGTTCACAGAGTCAAATGCTTTGGTAAGGTCGATAAAGGCCATGTATAACGGTTGTTTTTGTTCCTTGCATTTTTCTTGTAACTGACTGGCTGTGAAGATCATGTCAGGTGTGCCATAGGCAGGATGGAAACCACACTGGGATTTGTGAAAGAAAATTGAATAGTAAGTTATCATTTTATAAATCTT
Source organism: Thunnus albacares (assembly GCF_914725855.1). Classification (NCBI taxonomy): domain Eukaryota; kingdom Metazoa; phylum Chordata; class Actinopteri; order Scombriformes; family Scombridae; genus Thunnus; species Thunnus albacares. Next base: position 30,576,660 of record NC_058117.1, on the reverse strand, counting down.
TTGTATATATGTTACAAACTATAGGGTCAATGTTTGTTATCAGCTGAATGTGATGTAATGCCATTGTCCTTTTGGGGATACATGCTGGTGAAGAAGTCTAGTTGAACTCTTGAACTTGTTTCTATCTGAAGACTGCTTGCTGGCCTCTGGGGTTAGCTAGAGATGTCTTTGTCTGTTTCAGAGACTGTGTGGATCATGAGGTACCTAGACAAGCTAAAGTTGAAGGATGTCCATGTTTGAAGTTATTGATTGACCATGAGGTCTCTGTTAAATTGTATGACTATACTTGTTTGTAAGGAGGTGTAACAGTTTGTGGAAGTGTCCATTTAGGGACCAGACTGTTTTTAGCTTTGCTTCTGGAGAGGTATAAAGCTGTCTAGTTTGGGTTTACAATCTTTAGAGAAAGGACTGGCTTTAGGGAAAGGACCAGTTGAACAACATGATTTCTCTCCAAAAATACAAGATGATTGTATTTTTGTTTGTGTTTGGACATTTGTATAATTGTTACTGATGATGTGATGGATTGTACAGTTGTACAGTGTCTACAACTGCTTCAACAAGTAATAATGTTTAATGCTTTCTTTATGTCTCCATGTGCCTCTTTATGAAAGAAACTTTCCCCAACAGATTCAAGGAGGATTTTTTCAGATAGTGGGAGTAGTTTTTTTAAGAGAATGCGGGCAATAATCCTCCTAGTTGTGGTCTTGTTTTGGGATGTCTGACAGGATGTTGTCTAGACTGGCGAAGAATGCTTCGTTGATGTCCTTTTGTGAGTCCAGAGTGGGAGCATATGCACTCACAACAGTGGCCATCTGGTTGCTGTCCAACTTTAGCTGAACAGTCATTAGGTGTTTGATGATCCCCTGGGGCAATTCCGTAAGATAGCTGACCAGATTATTTCTGATGGCAAAGCGAACCCCATGTATCTTGGATTCAACAGCAGACTTTCCTTTCCAGAAGAAGGTGTATCCTTCCTTTTCCTCCCCCAGTTGTCATTCTTCTGCCAATCTGGTCTCAGATAGGGCTGCAATGTCAATGTTAAACCTCCATAATTCCCTTGTTACAAAGGCTGTTCATCTCTCTGGCCATTAGCTCCTTATTTCCATGCAGTAAATCAAACTTTTCATAAAGCGATAACGTGTCTTTCTATCATAGGCAGAGCAGACGGTCACAATAAGCCTGATAGCATCCTGCTACACAACACAAGAGCCACAGACTCTGAACAAAAACCCACAGTAGCTTGCATCCTGCTAAAGTCTCCTTCTAATCTAACAGACAAACATGAACAGACGTCTTGTGCTGCACCTTAACTTGTTCAACGAGTCACCAAACAAACATTCACTGGGGAAAAGTGCACCGCTAACATCAGTTAGAAGACTAGATAGTTGGGATGTGCAGAGAGCCCAGTATTTGTACTTGTATCTATATTTGTTGAGGTAGCAAAATGATTTATATTTGTAATTGTATTCGAATAAAAGTGGAAATAAGTTTAAAAATACAGTTTTTGTTTTTATTACGCTTTTAATTTCAGGAGACTAAAGTGTTAAAATACGAAGGAGGTCCCCGAACCCGAGTCTCCCAGATCATAGACACCCATAACACAGAGACGGCACAGCATGTAACGTGTAGGGAAGAACTTCAAAGGCAATTATTGCTTCGCACTTTTCATGTATTGCCTATTTTTTTACAACCTAACTTTGTGGAAAGGAGAAGGGGAACAAAAGGTTATGGAGAGTCCCTTGAGAGCACTTCGCTTGTGTCAGTAGCTCAGCTTTATCTCTGGGGAACACCCCCCAACTCTGGGAATGATGTCCAAATAAAGAAATGTGTGTCATGTAGCAGGTGGATGTGACTCCTCTAGTTGAGACCTGTTGATAGACGTAACAGAGGAGCAGAGGAGAGAGACTGAGATAGCGATGTAACCGACCTGCGCACTGAAATTTGACGTTTTTTTTTTCTTCCCGAAAACAAATAATTTAAAAAAATATTTGTTCAAAATAAATGTTTGTGAAAAACCCACTATTTGTGCTTTGCCAGATAACGTATTTGGATTTGGGCCCATCCCCACTAGATGGCTAATTAGCTGCTCAGCTGCAGCACATTAAACAGCATCTAAACATACCTGCAAATGTCACTTCAGCTCTGTTAGATGCTGGTTTGTTACAATGTTACAATTTCATTAATCTGACGCCTTTATCCAAAGCGACCTACATCTGAGAGTTAATACAACACAAGCAAGGATCTAGTCAGGAGAAAATTATGCAAGTAAGTGCCAAAAAGCTAAATGCACAGTAGCAATGCATGGAGTACATAGAAGCAGATTGTGGAGGTGTTTGCGAAAGGGTCTTTAGCCTTTTCTTAAAGATTGAGAGGGACACTGCAGATCGAAGTGTCCCTGGAGTTTGGTAACTCATTCCACCATCAGGGAGCTACATAAGAGAAGATTCTGACTAGCGACTTAGGGCTCTGTTGTGGTAGTAGTATCAGGTGCCTTTCATTGGCAGAGCGTCATGAGCGGGAAGGAGTGTAGACCTGAATGAGGGAGTTCAGGTAGGTGGGAGCTGTTTTACTTGCTGTTTTGTGAGCGAGCATCAGGGTTTTAAATTTGATGTGGGCAGCAACTGGGAGCCAGTGGAGGGATATGAACAGCAGGGTGACATGTGCTGTTTTGGGCTGGTTGAAGACCAGACACACTGCCGTGTTCTGGATCATCTGCAGAGGTTTGAACGTGCATGGACACCTGTCAGTGAGGAATTGCAGTAGTGAATGTGTGATATTACCAGAGTCTGCACCAGGAGTTGTGCTGCATGCTCAGACAGGTAGGGTCTGATCTTCCTAATGGTGTACAGTACAAATCAACACAACCAAGCAATCAAGGCCATGTGAACCTTATAGGTTAGTCGTTGCTTTTCAGTACCACTGCTAACAACACACTGTCTGTCCATGCCTTGTAGCTACAGCAGTTTGTTTACTTTGTCTCCATTCCATATGGTGTAATACTGGCACTCAGCATGCTAGCTGCTGTCAATCAAACACAGACACCGAAATGCCCTTCCAGCTCATTTTCTTCCTTTGTAATAATAAAAAACTATTAACAATAAAATAAAATAAAAATGTTATGACATTATTGGGATGTGTAAACAGGATTTCATTTGGACATTAGGAGAGAATTCAACTTCGAGTCTCGGAGAGCATTGCAGTAAGTAATATCTTAGATTTTGTTGCAAAGTTCTCTGATAGGATCAATCTTGGATCAATTTAGCAGCTAAGGTGCAGGATTTGTCATTGATGGTCCCGTAATTCTATTTCAAAACCTAATTTGTCTTTATGACCATCGAAGAGATCATGAATATATAGAAAACATTAACACAGTTTGTCATTTACCTTACATGTATTCTGTAGGCACTGCAGAGCAACATGTTACTATGGAAGTTCAAAGTATCCAAAATCTGATGTTCCTTGATGTCTTCTAATTGGTGTTAACAGCAAAAACCTGCATGGAGTCACAAAAACAGGTCAGGGCATCAGATTATCTCTCATTTACATGCTGTTGTTTTTTTTCTGTTGTAAATTAAATCTTGATTAAAAGACAGTAATGTACCCTGGAGTTAGAATATCTTCCAATTTGCCACTGTCTGAAATTGTCAAATATTACTCTGATTACTATGATAGTGTTACATTTACCATTGTTATCACGGAAAACTACACATGTGCTGTGCTAGAATGGAAAACTTGACATGAATCGCAACAGTAACCGAGTAATTGAGTCAATTCTTTTGTAAATAAACACATTTCACATTTTCTCTTTGGGATCCTGAGAACCTGACAGTTTGGAGATGTAAAGGTTGATTTACTTCAGTCCAGCAGCTGATGGTCATGAAGTACAGAAAGAGTCTGTACATATACTAACAACATTTGCAGTCTGCAACATTTCAGCTTCTCCACTAGGATTTGTTGTACATTAACTTCACTGTTTAATGCTATATTACATTAGAACAGCACTGCAAACTGTAAGCTATAAGAAACCTGAGGCATATTAAAAAATAATACTCTATTAATATTTAAGCTGAATTTCAATTAATGACACTTTAAAGTCTTGTCCATTTTAAAGTTGATGATGATGATGAATGAATAGTTTATTTCGGTCCTACATTACAAGGAACAAAACAACAACTTGTGTTGTTATGCAACTGACAAAACATCATCATAAATCCCACAGATCAAAACCCATCCATTTCACACAATAAAATTCACACAGTCAATGACCTAAGAAGGAATAGGCCAAAGCCCACAGCATATTTTTGCCTATCCTATACAATCTATAAAATAACCCAGAATATCAGCATTTGTAACAAGACGCACACGCACACACACACACACACACACACACACACACACACACACAATGTATTAAAGGAGTAGAAAGGAGTGTGCTGGTGAGATTAAAAAACTATGGGCCCATAAAGACATGTCACCAAAAATAAATTAAACAATAACATCTAAAATCAAAGTTTATCAATGAAGAAAAAATATATAACACATAAGCAGAGCTTATAAAAAGAAAATAGCTGAAAAGTGTACCAACATGCATACACACACAAGCAGTGTGCTATAATGCTGTTCCTTAATGAAAACTGATCTAAAGATACAATATGTTCCAAATATGGAACCAGATATTTCACTGGATGTTTTAGTTATAATGTGGCAATCATCAGCAGTTTAAAGTGTCATGTGACATGGTCATTATCTGTTGCTGTTTCCAAATCGCCTTATATTTTTGGTTTTGGCAATTTAATTTGGCCTAATTAAACAATATATTACAAGCTACAGTCCTCTGGAAAAGTGGTTTAGGTCTGTTGATATGGAGACTGAGTGTAGTCAGAAAATCAGGTCAGAGAAAATTAAGTCAATGGACTTTATTAAAGGGACATAAACAGCAACATATTTGTGAGCTCCAAATTATTTAAAATAATGAGATGAAATCAGTAACACCATACATGCAGATACAAGTTTCGATCAAGTTTCATGAAATATAAATAATCTTAGTTTTAATCCATTCAAACAATTAAGACATGATCTTTGAATTTTGCATTGCTGTAAATATATATGATCCAGGGTTAAAAACTGTGATACCTGAATAAACATGGATTTAAATGTACACTGTCTGAAGAGAAGATGAATATCAGTTTCATCTCTGCGTCCAGCATTGGTTTAGCCTAGCTTAGCACTAAGACTGGATCCAGGGGGAAACTGCTAGCTATATTGGAACTTTTTATATGACAGGAATTAGGATGAAGCTCAAACTTGGCAACCCCTCTGAGGACAGAACTGTTGAGACGCCGCATGCAGTCACATCACCCAGCAGTTGTTGGCCAACGAATAACATCAAGGTTAACAGCTGCTAAAACCATAATGCCTCCTTTTCACATGTCTATTTCTACAACCATTCAATAAACAAGATGGAACATGTTAATAGTACAACTTTGGAGTTGTTATTTACATTAAGAAAAACAAACTACAAGTGTGCAGATTCTACATCATTAAGACACAATGACTTAAAAAAGTAAAACTTACATAATGTACATAAGATAATAAGTAAGCAGGAAAAAAGAAAATTGTCACAAACATAATTGAATGAGAATAAAAATACAAATTCAAAGTATGAATCACAATATCAATGTAAGAGCATTGTTGCAAAAGACAAAACAAAACAAAACAAAGAAAACCAAAACGTACAGTTAAAATGAATTAACGCCTTTAATTAAGTTCCTAAAAATATAGTGTTGAGCTTCATTTCACGTATTTCTGTGAGATCAGGTTGTGTACGTCAGGATTTATTTGTGACTGAGTGATTGATGATGATTTAAGTCTGTTTTCATGCACTTTGTCGCATTTTGCTCTTATCATTGACTTTACTGCCTCAGCCAAGTGTATTTTTCAGCATTTCCACTCACAAACTGAAACTGAAGTGTACCTAATGCAACTTGATACCATCGACAAAAAAATATAAAAAAATTGAAAGGAATTTGGCTTTTATGTGTTTTATGTGTTATGTGTCATTTGGTAGTATTACATGTTTCAATTGTGTTGACATTTTTGTGATTTTTGTGACAAATCCTGTCTTTAAGTGACAAGAGCAAGAGCTGTATACATTTAGGTTATTTATAGGGTGTATGTATTGTGACATCTGTGGCTGCCCCAACACCTGCTGAGGTCACTGCTCTGCATCTGAATATATACTGTATGGCAGGCTTCAGACTGTTCACTTTAACTTCTGCATTTTTCGCGTCTTCTCCAGCTGTTGATGCTCTTGTTTGTTGCCATTCAGCCTCTCCACTGACACAGTACTCAACAGAGTATGAGATGATGTTCTCTGCTCCATATTTGGGTGGAGAAATTTTCAGTGTCACGCTGTCCTGAGTTATTTCACTTGGTGTTTCTACTTCAGGCTTTGACGGTGGCTTAAAGTCCTCATTGACAGGAAAACCTTCTTTATAAAGGTAGATGCGTGGACCTTTCTGTGCCTCATTTGGTAAACCCACTGTTAGGAACTTAATGGTGTTGTCCTCCTTGTTGGCTTCTGCAAAATCACTGAAGAGCTTTGCTTTACGCCTCACTTCATCATCCATCACTTCATCACCTCTTGAAAAGAACCATTCCTTTTCTGCGTTTTCAGTTTGTGGTTGTTGAGTATAATCTGGGTTGTTTGACAAAGCTGAGAGGTACGGTTCAGCACTTCCCAATAAGGTGAACACAAAACACACAGCATGTTCTGCACCGACAATTTCCTTATACAAGTCATTTTCAGATGGAACGATCTTGGTGTTTTTCATCATGTTGGTGAAAGACATGAAGTTGTAGATTTCTTTCTCTTTACAATCCATCCACTTGTTCAGGTTTGTGTTTTTGAAGAGAGAAGATTGACTTTTTCTCAGGATCTCTGAGAGCGCATCCTCATCTTCCTCTCCTCCCCGGATTGATGGAAGTTTCTTTGCCAAGTCTCGTTGGAATTCCATCTTGAAATCAAAGCAAAGTTCTTTAAACATTTTAAGATTTTTGCCAACCTCTGGGAACTGCTGTGCAATTGTGCTTTTCAGTGCATCATTGCACCTCATTTCCAGCTCAGACATGTCCTCTAAGAGATTCAGCATTCTGCGTACTAACGGTGCACTTATCTGTCGTACTAGCTGAGTAGCACCTGAATTTAGGCATGTCAATGGCAACAGCCAGACCTTCAGTGGTACAACATTTTCTCTATTTGCATCCAGAAGTTTTGGCAGGCTTTGATAGACTTGTACTGCATCCTGAAAAGACATTGGGTTTTTCTCAAGGAAAAAGTCTCCATGGAATTTGCAGGTGAATTTCTCCATACTTGTACTGTCCTTGTCTTCCATATGTAGGTTCCCTTCACCTTCTATCGAAAGGCTGGGAATCTTCTTGATTGTCAACTTCAATTTGCCTTGAATGTCTTGAAGATCCTCCTCTTTAGACACCTCACGGTCGAAGACAAAGAAGGCTTGTGCCCCATACAGGATAGCTGTGACTACATGTGTTGCTACTCCTTTATCAAAGACATACTGATGCTTCACATTGCCTCTTCCAAGATGATTCATCGAAAGTTCCTGGAACTTTGTGGTAGCTTCATACTTCAGTGTTACTCTGACTTGATTTTTGGATGTCTTCTGATTCTTCAGGTATTTGGCAGATCCTTCAACCTCTACCAGTCCAGTCATGAAACTTGCCTTCAGGGATGCATCAACATTAAGTGCTGAAGATTTGCCCTCAGTTGATTCAGATGTAACTACCTCAAAGTCATTGTGGAAGTGAGGTCTTTCTCCTATATGTTCTAACAGATCATTGTGGTCCCACAATGATATGCCTGCAAGAAAAGAGAAAATCTTATCTTTCTTTCTTAACTGTAGACAATGAGAAAATCTTTTACATGCCAATGAGCCAAAAATGTGAAGATAACTTGTACTACTATAACAATCTAATCTGATTCATACAGGCAGCAATTTAGTTGATAGTCACTATGAACTTATTTAGATGCTAATTGTAATGTTTGGAAATAAGAAGTGATAATTTGTAAAGCATACAAATAATAGGTAATAACTTATTAACCTGCATCATCATCCTGATGAGTTATCATCAGAGCTCTATAAAGTTTTTGTGTTACAGCTTGACGAGCTAGAGGGCAACTGCCACTTAGAACCAGAGCCGAAGCCCAGCCTGCTATTTGGAGAGAGACACACTGAGAGCAGGCTGAGCAGGCAGAGAGTGGGAGAGTTTCTGCCAAAAACAAGCACCAATACCCAGGGAGACATGAGAGCAGCTGCTCACTAACAGCTCTGTGTGTTTACAGCAGAGAGAAGGAGGGAGGACAGACGTCTCACTCCACTACTCTGTGCCGCTACTCTGCTGCTGCTGCTGCTGCTGCTGCTACAGTTACGGAGCAGACACTTTCAGTTTATAATTGTCCAACTAAGTATTGATAACAAGCTTGGTATTTTACAAATTAGAGTTTTTTTATTTGATGAACGTGGGCACTAATACACAAAAATAAACTAAATGGGTTGTAGGAACATCCACATTTATTAATAAACCTTGTGATAGGGACACCACCTCCCAGGTTATTTTTCTTAATTGTGCTGGGAGGAAACACAGACAGTTTTTTTTATCAATCTCACATCTGAAGTAGTGTGTCATGATACAGGGATCTAATTCTCTGCTTTAAATTGAAGCCACAGACAATGCCCTGCTGATAAATCCATATTTATTTAACTGAAATGGTTAACAAGTGAATAAATGAGGTATCACTGCAAACAGCTAAATGAATAGTCAACCAGAATGAGGGTAATATGTTCTAAACAGTGTATTATAAGTTGTAATTATTCCATGGTCTGGGTGAATACTGTTTTCTGATTGGCTGGCAGGTGTCCATTATAACCGTTTAATGCACACGTTGTTCAGCTCAAGTTTAATCACCTTCTAAATTCATCCGCTACCCAACCCACAACCATAGCCACATTAAAGAGCACAGCTGTCAAGTTTTGAAGAATGGGACGCAGCAGAGGGAAAAGAGATGGAGACGAAAAAAGAAACCAAGCAAAAAATGGCAAAAGGGACTGACACCTAAAGAGCTTAAATTGATAGAGGAAGAGAACGATGAGATTAATACAGAAAAGGCAACAAAATAGGCAGTTAATATACTGAGAGACTTTCTCTACCAAAAACAAAGAAACACTGATTTTGAGACATATGCTGCGGTTATGCTTAATGACACCTTAAATGAATTTTATGCCTCAGTCCAGGCTGGTGGCCAGTACACTGTGGCAAGTTGTCATTACAATTGTAAGCTCTTGCTTCATTACCTTTCGAATTTGAGTGCAAGACTTTCACCAAAAATGTGCGAATGCTTTTACTTTACATTGTTGGCAAATGACCATGGTATAAGCAGGATAATCAGCCTGATAATCAACTTCACATTGGGTGGTTCTTGGCCTCCATGTTGTGCCATAAAACCATTTAACGCACACCAACTCATTGATTATACCTTACATGACTAATGATGAAATGTCAATGATAATGTAACTGAAAGTTAGATGAGGCTGAGGTAATTTAACGGACCAACTTCTCTAAGAATAAAACTGGAGAGGTCAATTCAAAAGACACAAACTAGTAGTACCAAAAGTTGTGACTTATGACTTAAATATTCAAAGTTTCAAAGTACATTTAGTATCTTTACATGTCAGTTCTTACCAGGGACGAGTGAGTCATTGCGGCAGTCATACAGCATCCCAATGTTAAAAGGCCGTCCAAGCGCAGCAACACTTATCGTCTTGTTGTGTTCAAAGTCCATGGCTTATTCGTAACTGGAGAAAACTGACAACAAAGAGTTAATGTTTTACTGTCTGGTGTATCACCTTGTAACATTGCTGCAACACAGAGGAGCTCCAGTGAGGTCAAGAGTAAATCAAAACATTTTCTTACTCCAGTGAGTTAAAATAAATCTCTCGCCTTTTATTATGAGTTTCCTTAACCCACCAGAAAAAGAAAAAAATGTCTCGAAATTATGATAAGTGACATTTTCAACTTTAATAGTTTGTGCAGTGACCACTGAGCTACCGTGGGGTATGTCATAAAATATTTATGAAAACAACTACAATATCTGCCTGCAATGAAATCACAATGGGAGCCAATTGATCAAAGAACTAAATTTAAACCTCATATAGTGAAAACATTTTAATCAATCAATCAATCACTATTTGTCTATATTTCTGTCTAAAAGTCTATGCTGAAAATGACCCTCCTACTGGACTTCAGCTCAGGTGGAAATTGTATTCCACTCAATCCAAAATATTTAAATCTAGTGGTTTATTGAAATGTTTCTCAAATTGTAATCAATCCCTGTTTCCATACCAATGTTTCCCTTGTTGGTCGTATTTATACTGTGGGAAATGACTGAGGTGACTGCTTCCATTCCAAGCAATAGGCAAGTTGGGCATCGACTGTCCCACCTCACAGAAAGACAAGGGTGAAATGTAGTGTTTCAGTGGCCCAATCCAATAAGAATCTGAATGGTTACCCTGCTCACAGCTTATCAAGCAGAGCTTCTGAAATATAACGCCTTCTGGATAGAGATTCTCCCAGTCTTTATATGTATGTAAATATATGTCTTTACAGATCTCATTCTCTTTCTGTCTAAAGGTGCTGTTCAGGGATAAATAAGTTTATTTATATTGTACCTTGCAAGAGCAGAATATCACAAAGTTTTTCAATATAAAAACAAAGCCACAGGCATACAACACTGACTTAAGAGGAGTAAAAATATAAATTGATAAAGATGACTACACAAAGGAAAGTCTAAACAAGTGGGTCCTGTATGAGTTCTGAAGTTCAGGAGGAGCAAGGAGCAACCAACAAACCCCGATAAGAGGAACTTGGGGACGTACTGGTGACATAGAGCTGCATTATATCTCTCATGTAGACACACACCTGATCATGCAGAGTTTTACAAGTGCTCACAAGAACTGAATTTGATGTGGAACAAGTGAAAAGAAATCAAGATCCATGCCATTTGAGACCTTTTTGATGACCTGGTCAAAGGCTTCGCAGCAGCATTGTAGGATACTTGTTAGTTGTCCAGGCATGTAACAGTGCATTATGTAATAACACCACATGATGTAATAACTTGGAAAAATGTAAAAATGTTCACTTTTTTATGTAATAACACCTGCATTTTGTAATAGTCTCCAGTTTTTATAATACACAGCTTGAATACAGAATATAATACATTTTCCTGCACTTGGGGTCCACCAGTGTGGACATCTGTCTCTATCTCAGCTTGAGACACAAAGGGCTGGAGTTTAGCAATGTTACTCAGCTAGAAGAAAACAGAAACAGGACTGGACCGAATAACTATTTAATTCAGACTGGGGAAAATATTTAACAGCAATCTGACCCAGACACCTTTAGACTGACACATCACTATCACGTCACTTCAGCTGTCATCAATCAACCACTAGTTGTCACAGTTAGCAAGGCTGTTGTCAGATGTACAAATTCCACTTAATAAAGTAAAATGGCTTTTTCAAAACTAAAAAAGAAATATTGAAAACCATGCATTTAAGGATAAAGGGACTGAGAAATATATGTTAATTTTGTCTGAGGGAAATACAAGACCATTGTGCCTTATTTGCAATGAAACAGTGTCCATAATGAAGAGTGGGAATGCAAAACACCACTACGACACCAAACATGCCTGTTTTAAACAAAACTATCCCAAAAACATGGAGATAAAAACCACAAAACTACATCAGCTGAAGTTGTGACATCAAGACTCCAGCAGAATAATTGTAAGATCAAACATTTTCAACACTGAATGTAGTGAAGAAATCATTAATGAGCACTCACACCAGTGTCTCCTGTTCATCGCACCTTTTATGCTCAAGTTTAGGGATTCCGTTACAGAGAAAAGGTGTCACTTCCCTCATTAATGCACAAATGTCTGTTCGGAGTTCTGTTTTTTCTGAGTTTTTGTTCTGAAATATCATCATGTAATGCACCCTTACACATAATTATCAGCAGCAGCTGAGAGACTCAGAGAGGTTGGAAAAGAACCACTCCAAGACTGACCCAGAGTTGGGACTTTGATTAATAGCCAGAGTGGGCCATTGGGACCTGAAATTCATTGGCTGGTGTTTGTATATTTTATGGAGTAATAAAAAATAATAATTTATCTTTCAAATTGAGTACTGCAAAGATTTTTGGTGCCAAATATCAATATAATTGTGTAAAAATAACAAAAAACTCGAGGCTCATGAGATAGTAAATAGCATTTTATTAACCCATGCATACAGTAATAGACATACTGCAGTAGTAATATCCTGAAGATCTGTGGTAACATCATGACCATGATCATGAGCTCTTGTATAATTTCCCTAAGAAAATTCCAGTTTTCTAATACGGTGGAAATTCTATATTAATTACAAAAGCATGGCCTGTAAATTGAGGAAGTGGTTCTTACCTCACAATAATGTCCACCAACAGGCAGAGGAAAATGCAGAGGAAAATACTTATTCATTTTTAAAAAATGCCTGTAAATTTATGAAGCACCCCTTAGCTCACAATTACACAATAATTTCCACTAAACAAGCAACAATTTTTTAACATTTACTCAACATTTACCTTTAATTACCTTCAATTGTACAGGAATTCTCTCTACACAATTACCAACAGTATACTATTGTGCAAATATAATTTAATTAACCAGGCATGGCCTCTAGATTTCAAAAGTAAAGTAAAAAGAGCTGATAAAGATTTATCATTACTTGTATTATGTAATGCAATGCACTTCACTTTGGAGGACAGGTGGGGATGGACACTAGCACCTCAGCTCTGTGCAGACCAGGATGACTGTAGTTTCTGCACAGGGGGTCTGCCTTAAATAAAAACTAAAATGTGTAGCTTTTTCCAACCTGCTATATAAATCAGTCATAACCAGTGACAGGGGGTATAAATTTAAGTGAGGCCAGATGCCCTGCATATACTACACATTTTATTTTCACTAAAATAATGAAAAAAAAAAAATAAATACAAATAAATGAGTACTTACTCCAGTGGCACTTGGCTCTGTGAAGGTGCCTCTCTGTGTTTTTGTCACACTGACTGTAGGTGGCAGCAAAAGCTCTATTAATGCCCAGAAGCGCATCAGGTGGTCATACCTAGGATGAAAACCTGCATAATACAATTTAATCACCATTTAATCTTCCTTTCTAACAATGCCTTACACAAGTGTTTATTCATTAATCAAAGTCATTGTCAGTGTAGTCTTGACATCTTACCCTTTGAAAAAGTGAATATCCCCGTCTGAGCCAGCAAAACGGTGGATGCCAAACCACTGCTTCAAAATGAGTTCCTCTACCCGTTTCCTCAGCTTGAGGAGGAGAAAAAAACACCGTGGCGCCTGGATGCCTGGTTACAAAAGCTCAGATGTGCACGACAAGATGCTGTGACAGCTTGTGGAGCCTTCAGGCTTGACGTGAAAGACGCGATGATGTCATTTTTGGCGTGCGCACCCTCGTGCCGGGGACACTGCGTTGAGTATAAACCAAGCTTTATTCTTGAATCAGATTATTCAGATTCATATAATAAATTTCCCAATTTTAGACTGTATTTCATTTATTTAGACACTAGGTTTTTGTATGACTGCTTATGATTAGACGGCATTTAACATTTGAGAGCTTTTTCTGTTAAATGAAAAAAAAAAAATTTGGTAGAAAACATGTTTATATTTCTGAAAGGAAGATATCATTTATTTTGAAACTCAGATACTATATCAGCATTCATAAAGAAATGTTTAAAACGATGCTACTGTGGGAGTTCTGACAGCACAGCTTTATGGCTTGTACACAGAGGCTGAAAGAAGGGTCTATCTGCAGTCTTGCAGACTTACACTTAATTTCAATAGTGAGCAAATTACTAGGTAATTAAATTAATATTTCTAAATTATTTTGCACTAAGTGATTGCAAGTTCATTTCAATAGTTGACCTATTACTGGGTAATCGTTATGTAATTGTACATGTGTACCTGTAATTTACTGGGTTACCAAACTCCACTGCCAAAAAATATAAACAAGCATACTGAAAAATGTATAGCTCATAATAACAGTAATGTATATATTTTACTAATGACCATATTAACATATCTTGAAATATTCTGTCTCAGTTGGCTAAAAGATCAACTGGTCTCTGTGGCCACAGGTCAGACCTCAGATTACACAGTACAAAATCTGAATTGATAAAACAATATTAGTGTACTTACAATGAAAAGATGCGTGCTCCATCGAGACTGCTGTGTGCTCTGTTGAGGCTGCTGTGCTGGTTCACTATTTATATCCTCTCTGCCATGACAGGTGTGACCAGCCTATGACACCATGTATAAGAAATCAGGCTGATTCTCCTCCAAAACTGCAATGATAAGGTGGAGTTTCTCTTTCAGAAAGGATTGTGGCAGAAGTATGGAGGCCCTGAGGTGCTTAACACTACAACATTGGACAAAACAAATACCAAAATACAAAACACCAACATCATTTTTGCTTTTGTGTTTTCTGTTTTGTTAATGTGTTCTTTGCACTTAGGACTACTGTGCTGAAGAGAATCAGGCTGATTTCCCAGAAAGGGTGTGATAGGCTGGTCACACCATTTCACTGCAGATAAGATTTAAAGACTGAGGCTAGCACAGTAACTTCAACGGAGTGCACAGCAGCCTCAACTGAGCACACACACCTTTTCATGTAAGTACATTAATACTGATGTTTTTCACTTCTGATGTTTAAATCCCATTTATACTGCATGTCTTTTTATATTGCCTTGTCTTTGTCTTATGTCATGTCTTAATGTCTTTTTATCACTGAATCACTTTGAATTGCCCTGTTGTTAAAAGGTGGTATATAAACTTGTCTTGTGTTGCCTTAAAAATAAGGTGGATACCTGTTTAACTTTCTAAAAGCAAAGTTAGAAAGTGGCGGTGAATTTCCGTGGCTGGAAAGCAGGACAGTCACAAGAGTAAACTAAGATGTTGTTGCCTGTGTCCCCATTTCAGATTGAAAGATGGACCCTGATGCCAAACAGACGGTACAGATGGCGGCGCTCGGCCGACCTTTTAATCTTGGGATGCTATATGACTGCCGGAAAGATTCACTCATCCCTAGTAAGGATTCACATGTATACTAAATGCATCACAATAGACTTTCTGCACAGCACATATTTGGACTTGCCACAATATTAATGTGACTCTATTACTGCGATTTTTGCAGTACAAAACAGAAATCATTGATATTGTTAGTTACACCTGTGTTTGACAAAAAAAAATATCTGCTGTGAAAAAAGTCAATGATAAAATTAAAAGTTTCCCTGTTTTAAGTCATAAGCCACACCATTTGATAGTTTGGTTTTATTAGATGAGGTTGTAAGATATCCTTCTCTTGCATTTTTACTACCACACCAGTACAGTGGAGGGCAATGGAAATGTATTTTTGATCCTCAAATAATAAATAAAAAAAATACCTCACCATGACTGCTAAGGATCAAAAAGAAACCATGTGTTAATCACAAACTGAATGTTGAAAACTACACTGAAAAAATGGTACTTTGGACCAAATTTTAAAAATTACTCTAATTTGTTACAGCCAAATGTATTAGTATATCTTAAATTATATCTATGATTTCATTGAAACCTTAAATTTTGATTTAATATCAATCAAAAATATTTCTTTTGCCAAAGACAAAAATGCACATTCATGCAATGAAAAACAAAACACAGAGAGACCATACAGCATTTTTTACTTGGTTACAACCTAATTTTTTCATGTTAGAATTACCTAATATTTATGTTTACATCTAAGTATAGTTTTTTTTTTACTTTTGAATAAACTAGTTAAAACAATCTAATTTTGTTACAGGCAATTGTATTAACTTTTTTGTTAAATGTTTGATTCAGTACAAACTATGATTTTTAATTATACCTTAATCAATACATTTTATTTAGTCACAAGCCAAAATGTTATGTAATGTAGGTCAATACATTAATATCTTTTGCCTTTTTACAACTTAAATTTTTACCATAAACTAAAAAAGCTGAATTTGCTATGATAGAAAAGTATAATTTTCACTTCAGATAAAACTAAAAAGATGTTGTTATAGTCAATGTTTAATTTAGTTTAGTTACTATGAATAAAAACAGAAATATTCTCTTCAAAACCTTTAAGTTTATTGTGATCTCCTTTTAAAATATACATTGCCTTTTCTGTTACGTACTACAAAAAAAGAAAACCACTCCAAAAAATAAATAGAAACCGCAGTGTTTTTTGCAGCCAGTAAAACTAGCCAGTATGTGTAGTATAAAAGTAAGTATAAAATTAAGTAAATTATTATAATATGCAACCTTTTTGTAACCTTAACCACATAGATTTAACCACATCTGTCCTTTAAAACTTGAGATATATAATCTAATAGCCTTTAAGTATAACAATAGAGTTTCTAACAGTGTTAAAACTTGGCTATCCTTTGATAAAATGACCAGAATGTATGAATGTCACATTATTTTGGACCATTACAAATGCAGATCAAGAGACCAAAAGAACTAACCAGGGAAAAATACAGTTCAATTGCCGGGGGTGCAATTTATGAACAAAGGTTGGTCTTTTATGCATAAGTCAGTTTAATAAAAAAAAACATTACCATTACTAGTACTATTGAATTGCTGGTCATTGTGAATTTAGTATTATTCACATTTTCAGTGTTTATTATCAGTGCCACAATAATTATACCACAGAAAGAATTCTTAACGCCTGGGCCACACAGCCGTCCTCTACCTGAGCAGGTCTAGGCGTCGCTGAATTGTGTCCACACAGACAGCTGCTACTACTGCTGCCAGCACTATCGTTCTACATAGGGTTTGACTTTGATGATGGCCATGAAATAGAGTGTTTCATATCATTTCATTATAAATTTCATCTATATTTAGTTCAGATGGTAAAAGGTTAAGAAGCGTGTGCTCAATTGTGAAAAATATATAAATAATATGTGAGTTGAAAGAGGCCTTCTTTCTGATGGGCATGGTGGGTCTGGTTGGGGCTACTTATGTGTCAGCCACATACATGCCTCACACAGGACAGGTTTTTTTTATTGATTATATTGATTATTCCCCCAGTTAAACCCCCGCTGTCACTGATCCAAGTGACCAGATGAAACCAAGTTCCCCAAATGAGCCAAACACACTCTAACAAACAAACCTCCAAATTGTCAGGAGAGAAACTGACAACAAATAAGGAAAGTAACAACACCAAATCTCTGCCTGGAAGCAGGTGAAACAACAGGCAGGTGCCCCGTTTTGAACTACTATCACAGAATGCAAGCAAGCGAGTCAAGAAAAGAACCTCCATGTGTAGGGCTGTGTGGAGACCTTTAGAGGGGCAGGTGCTCAAAGTTAAAAAGGGGCACGTGGAACAAGATTCTAGAACACCATACACCAACATAATTTATAGCATGACCTGTTGAATTATAGCAACTAATATTCAAACAGAATGTAACAAGGGATCTTACAACAAACTGCATCATACTATATCACTGTTCCCCTCCTGATGAAATCAGAGGGGGATAGTGTAGATCATAAACTGTGAGAACTGAGGTTTTGTCTTTGTAAGAGCAAATGAATGGCAGGATTAAGGCTTCAGTATTTTTGTCTGAAAGACTCAGTTTATAATGTTTGACTGAACAGCAAGACGTTTAGCATATACATATTGTTTCTAAACAAAGAATATGCTTTTGATATGGCGACAATCTCTGATCCAGAGCATGACATGTAGCTCTTCAAATCCCACAAAGACATGTTAATAAACTACAAGGCATACAACAACTGGGATGGAAAGGGGAGAATCTTTAAAGGCTGTAAAATACGGCTTCAAATAATGGAGGCAGAGTTCAAAAGTAGTGCAAGAGACAGTTAGACACAATCATGCAGCTATAAAGTCTTATCTTAAAAGACACCGACAAGTTAGATGCAAGCAGCACATGGCTGCCACTTCAAAATTATTTGAAGTTAGATCTTTTTTTCTGCAAAAGTAAAAAAAATATTCTGAGATCCATATTTAATGGCTCAAAGCAACAAGGTGGATAAATATTAATAAATCCTTGGGCACCGTTTGCGGTATTTCAGAAATTGAAATTGATTGGCTGAAATACCTTATTGGATCTGAAGCACGTGAACACGACAACATTGCTTGGCATGTTCTAAAGACCTGCACTGATATTGTAGCTCCTGTGGTCACTATACTCAACCTCTCTCAACCTCTTTAATGAGAAGTCCGTGATTCCCACTTTGACCATGTCCACTAGTATCTGTGTACCAAATAATGCTTCACCAGGCTTCCTGAACAACTACTGCCCTGTATCCTTTATCTCAGTGATCATGAAGTGCTTTGAGAAGCTTAATAAAGACTACATCTGCACCTCCATACGAAACACCACATAGCCACTACAGTTTGCTTGTCAACCAACAGATCTATCCCTCTGTGCCTGGATTTTGGACTTCCTGATGAACAGAACTCTGATTGTCAGAGTGGAAAATCACACCTTTAACTCCCTCATCCTCAGCACAGGTGCCTCCCTTAGTTGTAAAATTTGTCTCCTGCTGTACTCCCTGTACAAAGTAGACTGTGGGGATTGGAACAGTTCCAACTCTATTGTCAAACCAATGATAAGCTGTGATAGGCCGGCAATGATGAGAAGGCCTACCCGGAAGAGGTGGGGGACCTGTCACAATGGTGCAAAGATAACAACCTCTTACAACCTTCTTCGTGTGTTCTGCACCTTTCAGGCCATTTAGTGGCAACACTCAGTACTGGAAATCTTGAAATATTCAATACATTTAGAAGTCAGGACCTGGGCATACTAAGACAAATGTCACAAACACTTTCCAGTACTAGTGTATACATTGATAGGTTAACAGTGTTGAAGGTGTTTTTTTATACTTAAAATCATATCATATAACATTCATCATCATACGGTACCTGTTACTCAGACTACATTTTAACTTACCCTTTTTTTACTTTTATTGAATTAAATTTACAAATAGTTTTATTGAGTGAAATTTCTTTAAAGTAACAGTATTTTTATTTGAGTAAAAATATTCTAGTACTCTTTCCATCCCTGTCTATTGTTGGAATGGTGAGGATCCTTTCTAATCCTACTAGCTGTGGTTCTGTACCTTCTACTATTTAAATCCTGCAGATTGGGGAGTGTGGATCCGTTGGTATGTGCAACCAAGCGAACCACTTTCTCTGTAGGGCTCCACGATCTTGAGTAGAGCAGTTTCCATAGTGATGTCTCCTGTTAGGATGTTTTCCACAGCACAATAGTAGAGGGTCTTTAGGGCCCCCAGAGAGGTTTTTAGCATTGCACTTACTGAGCGTTCCCCTATCACTTCCAGGCAGGCCTTATTGATGTGTGCAGTGGAGGGGTTTAGAGGTGTGATATACCCACACTTTTCACCTGATTTTGACTGTCCAGAAGTCCAGAATCGAGACACGGAGGGAGGAGTTTAATCCTACGTCCATTAGGTTAGGAGTCAGTTTGGTGGAGATTATGTTATTGAAAGCTGAACTGAAGTCTATAAACAGCAATCTACCTGTTCAAGTGGGTGAGGGTAGGGTGTAGTACCTGGGAGTCATCTGTAGATCTGTCAGTAAGCGGTCAGTAAGCAATTTGGGTTGAGGGTGCTAGTATTTTAAATCCTGCATTGTTTAGATCCATGTTGACTAGCATGAAGTTTTCTTCCTCTCTACCTTTGCTGGCACATTGCTGCATTTCTCAATGCATTACCGCTACCTTTAGATCAGTGGAATAGTGTGAAATGACTGGTAGGACTGTGTACTGCATCACCCGCATGCACATGAGTTCAAAAACAATATTGTTCTTCACATAATATAGTATATTTTGTGAACAGATTATCTATACTTATAAAATATTATGTCCAATATCCTGTAGAACTGTTAGAGAAATGAAATGGGATTATAATTATAGAATACATGTCTCTTTCCAGCTTTATAGGAATGATTTAAGGTTTTTTAAATTCTGCCAAACTTTTTTTTATTATTATTTTGTTGAACTCTTCTCTTGCAGGCATGACATTGTGGGACCATGATGATCTGTTGAACCATATAGGAGAAAGACCACAGTGCTTCAATGACTTTGAGATAGTTGCATCTGAATCAATAGAGGACAAATCTTCATCACTAAATGTTGATGCATCGCTGAAGCTAAGTGTATTGTTTGGACTTTTAAACACTAACGGATCTGCCAAATACCTGGAAGACTGTAAGAAATCCAAAAATCAAGCCAGAGTAACACTGAAATATGAAGCTACCACAAAGTTTCGGGAACTATCGATGAATCATCTTGGAGGAGTCAACATAAAGTATCCTGATGTCTTTGATAAAGGAGTAGCGACACATGTGGTCACAGCTATCCTTTATGGGGCACAGGCCTTCTTTGTCTTTGACCGTGAGGTGTCTCAAGAGGAGAATCATCAAGTTGCTGAGGGCAATTTGAAATCCATGATCAAGATGATTCCCTGTATGAAAGGCGATGAGCCCTTGCAACTGAATGATGAGACACTTGCAAAAGTTGAGAAATTCTCCTGCAAATTCCATGGAGACTTTTTCCTTGATAAAAATCCTGTGTCTTATCAGGATGCAGTGCAAGTCTATCAAAGCCTTCCAAAACTTCTGGGTGCAAAGAGAGAAAAAGTTGTACCACTGAAAGTCTGGCTGTTACCACTGGCATGCTTAGATTCAGGTGCTACTCAACTAGTACGCCAGATAAGTACACTATTTGTACGCAGAGTGCAGACTGTCATAGAGGACTTCTCTGAGCTGGAAATGAGGAGCAATGATGCAATTAAAACCATGATTGCACAGCAGTTCCCAGAGGTTGGCAAAAAGCTTAAAACGTTTAAAAAAGTATGCTTTGACTTTAAAGAGAAATTCCAGCAAGACTTGGCAAAGAAACTTCCATTAATCCGGGGAGGAGAGGAAGAGGAGGTACTTCCGAATCCTTTCAACATGGACAAACTGATGAAGTGGATGGATTGCGCAGAGAAAGAAATCTACATTTTACAATCTTTCATCAACATGATGAAAAACATCAAGATTGTCCCATCTGAAAATGATCTGCATAAGGAAACTCTCAGTGCAGAGCATGCTGTGTGTTTTGTGTTCACCCCATTAGGGAGTGCTGAACCGTATCTCTCAGCTTTACCAACCTACCTAAATGAAACAGACAAACCAGTTCCTCTTGAAACAAAAGAAGTATTGGATGCAATGAGGCATAAAGCAAAACTCTTTGGGGATTTTTCTGAGGCCAACAAGGAGAACAAAAACATTAAGTTCCTGATAGTGGCTTTACCAAATAAGGCACAGAAAGGTTCAAGCATCCACCTTTATAAAGACGGCTTTCCTGTTACTGAGGATTTTGAGCCACCATCAAAGCCTGAAACAGTAAAAGAAAGGCACATAACTCACAACAGTGTGATGGTCAACATTTGCCCACCCCGATTTGGAGCAAAGAACATCACTTCATACTCTGTTGAGTACTGTGTCAGTGGAGAGGATGAATGGCAGGAAACAAGAGCATCAACAGCGCTATATGTCACAGTGAGCAGTCTGAAGCCAGCCACACAGTATATGTTCAGATGCAGAGCAGTGACTTCAGAGGGTGTTGGGCCAGCAAGAGAAGTTCATCATTCAATTAAAACATTACCTTCTGAGGAGCCAGAGACAGAATATGATGCCAATTGTAAGTGTGGTATACCTCTAAAAAGTAAAGAAACCATCACTATTCATGTCTGCACAAAAACATGTGAATTTCCGGAGGCAGCACAGAGTGTCCTGGAGGACTTCACCAAGCTGGAAATGAGATGCAACAATGCAATGACAACCACCATTGCACAGCAGTTCCCACAGATTGGCAAAAAGCTTAAAACTTTTAAAGAACTCTGCTCTGTGTTCAAGCTGGAATTCCAACTAACCGTGGCAGAGAAACTTCCATCAATCTTGAAAGGAGGGGAAGAGGAGGTTGTGCTTGCGGACATCTTGAAAAAGAGACATTCTTCTCCTTTTAACAACACAAACCTGAACAAGTGGATGGATTGTAAAGAGAAGGAAATAAGCATCTTAAAGTTTTTCACCAAAATGATGAACAACACCAAGATCGTCCAATCTCAAAATGATCTTCATGAGGAAATTGTCAGTGCAGGACATGCTGTGTGTTTTGTTTTCACCTCATTGGGAAGTGCTGAACCGTACCTCTCAGCTTTATCAAACTACTTAATAGAAACACCCAAACCAGACAACCTTCAAGATACACATTGTCAAGACATAGAGAAGGAACAATGGTATGCCTCACCAGAAGTATCAGATGCAATGAGGAACAAAGCAAAGCTATTCAGTGATTTTGCAGAGGCCAACCAAGAGAAGAACATAAAGTTCCTGACAGTAGGTTTAACAAATGAGACACAGAGAGGTTCAAGCATCTACGTTTATAACGATCCCCTTTCTGTCAATGAGAACTTTGAGCCGCCTTCAAAGCCTGAAACAGTGACAGCAGGTGATGTAACCCACAACAGTGTGACACTGAAGATCTCTCCGCCCAGATTTGGAGCAGAGAACATCACCTCCTACTCTGTAGAGTACTGTGTCAGTGGAGAGGATGGATGGCAACAAATACTAGCACCAAAAACTGAAAAAGTCACAGTGAGTGGCCTGACTCCTAACACAGGGTATATATTGAGATGCAGAGCAGTGACCTCAGTAGGTGTTGGGCCAGCCGTTGAAGTCAGCAGTCCCATTAAAGCCTTACCTTGCAGCCCTTTTGGAAAACCTCAAATTGAAACAAGTGAGGAGGTTCTGAAAGAACAAAAGAACCTTGAAGTCATTGAAAGTTTGCAACCACAAGTTAAAGCTGGATTAGCAAAGCTTGAAGAAATGAAGACAACAAAAGAAGAAAATAAAGACCATGAAACAGTCATGACTGAAAACATGATTGAGGTGGATATTATTAAACCCGTCCAAAAACAGCTCACAGAGAAAGGAGAGCTTATTGCCAACTGCCAGAAATGTTCAGTAACATGCTGTGCATCAGTGGATGGAACAGGGATGTGCACTGTCTGCCCTGGAAAATGCATTTGGAGTGTGCATTTCAACCAGATATATAAGTTGGAGTATGTTAAGGTAAAAGAGAAGCAGACACTGCAGGAGTTGAAACACAAGTACGAAAATGCTACTAAAGAAAAGTTGTCTATTCAAGACTTGATTGAGAGGCAAGAAGGCGAGATTGTTCATCTTCAAGACTGGATAGTGTCCCTCATGGATCAGTCAGCTCACTGTATAACTCGTCTGCAAGAGATCGCCCTCAGGCCCAATCCTCTGACCACTCCAGAGTACATTGATATGCTAATTGAAGGAGAAAAGTCAGAGGCAGAAGAGGGTTACCAGGCCCGAATTCAGTCTCTGGAGGCAATGAAGGACAGGGCAAAAATCATCTCCAAAGTAACCAAACGAGATAAGTTTACAAAAACAGAGGAAGAATTGTCTGAAGAAAAACAGGAGAGGAAAGAAACGAAAGGTTTCCTGAATGAAGTTGAAAATTTCTTTGGACTTTAAGAAAAAACAAGACAAAAGGTCTGCAGCCATGTTAGCAGCATTGTTAGATCATAATGCTTGTTAGAACCTAAACAAAACTGGTGGGTTGATGAAAAATTCAGAATTTAAAAGCATAACTGAGCCATGGTATGGCCATTAGTATGTTAAAATAATTGCAATTAATGTATACATTTTATATTATCATAGCAAAATGCTAACATTTTTAACATTTCAAGTTATCATTGTAAAGTTAGCAAGTTAGCATGATATCTTACATGTTACCACTAACACTTCAGGTTTGCATGCTGATTGGAATTCTGTGTCTCTTGAATGTACCAAATGGTTTTGTAATTGGACAAGAATCACACTGACCTGCATGATATGTTTGCAGGACCTGAATGTTTTGTTAAATATGATAAATTGCTTCTTATCTATGTTTTATGTCATTTAATGACCTCCATCAGCAGGAGCATTGGTGCCCTTAGTTGTTGGCAAACAGATGTTTGGAGGAAAATAACAGTGAAATTATTTAGAATATACTTATAATAATTAGCATAATTGTAATTTTATACTAAAAGGTTATGATTAAAGACATTTTGCAGTCACTGTAACTTTTTTGTATTTAAGATGTTGGTGTAGATAAATACAGTTATACAATTGCTGTTTATTTTACATGAATAAATTCTTGATTTGGTGTAACTTTTACACATTAAAGCTGCAATCGGATCAAACCGCAGCACAGATGGCAGAGCTTCATGTGTGCACTTTATGAAGTTTCATTGCTGTGTTTAGATGGTATAGATAATATTAAGCAGGACAAATGAGCTCCAAGTATCAACATTTCTCAGTAGAGTATGGGGAGCATCTCCAACCACTTGCATCAAGAAACTGTCCATTTCTTGCCAATGGTTAATACAGTTAGGGAGGCACAGAGCTCTTAAATAATCTGAAAGCAACCATATGCTATGACTCATAGTCATTTGTTGTGGTATTTTATTTCTAACAGATCTCTCTCTTCCTCTTGCTCAGCCTGTATATTCAGTGTTTATATGTGTGATGAGCTGCAGGTGGTGTCCTATGATTGTATCATTTGAAGGGATTGCTGCTGAGGGACAGCTGACAACAACCTCCCCTTCCCCTCTTCCACTTCAACAATGGAGGCCGTTCCTCAGCAGTTTGGATTTGTTTATTGTGAGTGATTGTAAGTAGAAGCAGCATGTGTGTCCAGACTAGGAGCTTCTTGTAGACTTATGTTAAGTCATTTTTTGGTCTAAATTTTTAAAATAAATTTCATGGACACTTTCATTGTAAAATGTAAATATTTAATACCAGTAGTAGCAGTTGGTAGGAGTGAGAGGCCTAATTCTTTTGCAATCATTTTTCAGTTAGGAGATTAGGTCAGAGCTTTGTCATTTATTTCAATTTTGGTTTTTGTATGGAAGTTTAGGGTTTTGTCTTAGTAAACTTTGGTTTGTTGTTTTGGGCATTGCTCATCTCCAAAGCTATGTTAAAAAAACATAAACTGCTACTTTTTGAACTTTGATAACTGCATTGCTGGCCAATCTCTATCATACAGGAGAATACACTGATTGAAAGATATTGCAGAGTTTATGATTGTCCTATATTTTAACCCATGACACATTTTGGGGCCTCTTTTCACTGCTTTTTGTTGCCCAGTTGTACCTTCAGTACTAGAAATGACATGCAAATAATCACATTGAAATTTGACCATTTAGATATCAGTACTAGACTGAAATGTTATGTGATTGATATGTGATAATAAAACAGTTTTGTTGGATATGTGTTGTTTCTCTCTTTTGTCTTTATTTTTAGCTCCTCTTTACCTTAAATGAACCTTATTTTTCTTATTGGCTCAGACTGTTTACTGCAGGTAATGTTGATATTTTCAAGTAAGGTAAAGGTTTCATATAAGTTTAGGTTTCACACAGCACAAGTGTAACTGTTTTAGACCTTATATGTAATGTTAGGATTGCTTTTTGTGATATATGAAATACTTTTAAGTCTGATTACTTAGGTTCATGCATGGGCATTTGTGTGTCTTCGTACAAACAGGCTCTAAAAGTCTTTTTTTTTTTTTTTTTAAAAAAGGGTCTGTAGAGAGGGGTTGGGACAATTATAAGACAGGCTCACAATTTTTCAAGTCTGTCTTTAAACAACAGTCAGGAGCCCAAATGTTTTTCTTGCTGTAATCATTCCTCCTGTTCATACTGACCATTAGAAGATACCTTCATAATGCACTTATAATGTAAGTGATGGAGGACAAAATCCACAGTCCTCCTTCTGTGCAAAACTGTATTTAAAAGATCTGAAGATAATTTGCAGCTTCAGCGTCCAAATGAGTCAAATCAAGTAGATATCTTTCAGCGTTACAGTCTTTGTAGTCCTTCTTTTTGTTACTATACTTCCACTGCAGCTCAACAAGGAAACACTGTCCGAGGAAACACAAAGAGGGAATTTGATGCTAAAAGGAAGTGAATCTTTTAGCAGGATCCTTCACCTGAATACATGGCTGACATCGGCGTGCCTCACCCATGGGATAAAGTTTATTGACAATTTCAATATCTTCTGGAACTGTAAAGCCCACTTTAAACCTGATGGGGTTCATCCCAACATCACTGGATCCAGACTCCTTGGCAACAATCTACGTCATGCCCTTCGGACACTAAACACAAACAAAAATGTATGGATAAGTGCGAGGAACAGTGCACACAACAGACAGCCTGTATATCTCCCCCCTGACCTGATAACTGAAAAGAAATTGCACTGTATGTTTTTAGTTGAGACCTGGCTAAACAGCACTACTGGTGTAGCAACACTGATAGAGGTTTGTCCTCCAAACTATCATTTCTATCAGTCAGTAAGTCAAAACAGGAGAGCAGGAAGAATTGCAGCCATTTTCTCTACACAGTTTGTCTGATGACATTTATGTCATTTGAATATCTTGCTGCGGAACTCAAGGAAAACAGAAATATCAGTACTTGTCATTAGATTATATCAGCCACCAGGATATTCTTCACTATTCCTGCAGGGATTCTCAGAGCTGATCTCACTTGGTGTCACTAGATATGATGGTTAATCCTGAATGGAGACCTGAACATTCATATTATTAAAAAGAATGAATCCAAACCTGTGGAGCTTAT
Organism: Thunnus albacares; assembly: GCF_914725855.1. NCBI lineage: Eukaryota > Metazoa > Chordata > Actinopteri > Scombriformes > Scombridae > Thunnus > Thunnus albacares. The sequence goes on along the minus strand of NC_058117.1, from coordinate 30,549,800 downwards.
GAATTTAGTGGACAGCTTTGAACTCACCCAGCATGTAAATTAAGCCAAGTAATAACAAAAGGTTTAAACATTGATAATGTTTCAGTATTTGAACTACTTATTTCTGACCATCATTGTGTGTTCTTTGACGTCAATGTAACCCTAACAAAGACTAAAAGCTCATTTTTGGTTCAAAAGAGATTCCTAGATGACAAGGCTGGAACAATGTTATCTAATATTATGAGATCACTTGAGCCATATAGTTATGACTGCACTTTAAATGACATGGTTGAAAATTTCAACAACCTTGTTATCTGCTTTAAATCTGTTGCTCAACTAAAAGTAAAAAAAGAGAACTGACAGAATCTCCTCCTGGTTAAACAATAACAGTGTTAATGAGATCAAGAGAATCTGTCGGGCAGCTGAAAGAAAATGGAAGAAAACTAGACTCACAGTTTACTGTAATATATAAAAAGAAGCCCCTCCTTCCTTAGAATTGACTTTATGGTCCTCATCTTTAAATACAAAGCCCTTAATGGACTAGGACTGCGCTACATCGCTAACTCCCTTGTTAACTGCCTTCTGCCCTCAAGAACCCTGTGATCATCTGCTGCTGGTTTATTGCAGATTCCAGCAACAGCCAAAAGAAAATTGGGGATGCAGCCTTTGTCAGTTATGTCCCCAAACTATGGAACATACAACCGATAGATATCAGAGAAGCCAGCTCACTAAATCTTTTTAAAAGAAAGCTAAAAAACGTATCTCTTCACCTCTGCCTTTAACTAGCTTTTGTCCCAGCTTTGCACTTATGCTCTGCTGCACTTCTTTTAAAATGCTGAATTTTACTTGATTTTATACATTCTATGTATTCTATGTTTTAACTTTGTTTTTATTTTATTAATTTTATTTTATTTTTATTTGTAATCTTATTTTATTATGTATTCTATTTTCACTTTATCTTATCTAATATCAAAATATTTTATTTTACCTCTTACATACATTTACACGTTTTAATGTTCATTTTATGTCTTTTATGTCTTTCTTGATATGAAGCACTTTGTGCATTATTATTATTGTTATTATTATTATTATTATTATTATTATTATTATTATTATTATTATTATTATTATTATTATTATTATTATTATTATTATTATTATTATTAATAATAATATTAATATAATAACAACAATAATAATAATAACAATGATAACAACAACAACAATAATAATAATAATAATAACAATAATAATAATAATAATAATAATAATAATACATTGTCAAAAACAAAATTCATTGTGTTTGGTAATTGTAAAATCAATTCTGAAATACACATTACATACTCAGTTTGGAAATGGTCTCTTATAGTAAAGTCATTAGACCAGTCTCAGTCCATGTTCAGAATCGCATAATAATATACTATTCATACTAATTATGATATCAGACCCTGCAAACATGAAAGTGAAGGTAAAAATAACCTTCACTCATGCCCATTTTATAATCCCCCACCACATGCCGCCCCACCCACCACAAGATAAGAGAGATAAGATAAAAACTTTATTGTCCATTCACAAGAAAATGTGTCTTGCATCACAGGCTCCAACAATCATCAGAGTAACATAATACATCATAAAAGAACAACATGACCTTTACCATATGGTTAGGAATAGGTCAGGATTAAAAGTATGAAATGCATATTTTCCTACCAATTTCCTAGACAGGTAAACTTTATTTAAAATGCATATTTTTTCACACAAGTGATGAGACAATGAGTTCAACGTATATCAGAGCCAGTGAAACAGTCATGAAAACTTCGAGATTGAGGTGGATATCATTAAGCCAGTCAAAAAACAGCTCACAAAGAAAGGAGAGTTCATTACCAATTGCCAGAAATGTTCAGTAACATGCCACTACCCATGTGCAATAGCAAATGATGATGAAAAATGTGGCTGTGCATCAATGGATCGAACACGGATGTGCACTGTCTGTCCTGGAAAATGCATTTGGAGTGTGCATTTCAACCAGACATACAAGTGGGATTATGTTAAAGTCAAAGAGAAGCAGACACTGCAGGAGTTAAAAGACAAGTACGAAAATACTACGAAAGAAAAGTTGACTATTCAGACTTGATTGAGAGGCAAGAAGGCGAGATTGATCACCTTCAAGAGAGGATAGTGTCCCTCATGGATAAGTCATCCCAATATATAACTCGTCTGCACGAGAACGTGAAATCAAGGGGGCAAAAACAGGAAGGGGTGCTGCATTCAGACAGGATCAAGAAGGTCAAATCAGCAGGGGTCAAAGGCAGGAAAGACACACAGTTGGCATCTTGTTGATCAAGGAGTTGTTCCCAGACATCACTACATTATCAAGTCTCTACCCAAATGTGTATTTTCTTCTTCAGGAGGAATTGTCTGAAGAAAAACTGAAGAGGAAAGAAAAGAAAAGTTTACTGATTAAAGTTGCAAATTTCTTTGGACTTTAGGAAAAAAACAAGACAAAAGGCCTGCAGCCATGTTAGCAGCATTGTGAGGTTGTAATGCTTGTTACAACCAGAACAAAACTGATGGGTTGATGAAAAATTCAAAAAGATATGAAGCACTTTGTGCATTATTATTATTGTTATTATTGCTATTATTATTGTTATTAATATTAATATTAATATTATAACAACAATAATAACAACAACAACAATAATAATAATAATAATAATAATAATAATAATAATAATAATAATAATAATAATAATAATAATAATAATAATAATAATAATAATAAATTGTCAAAAACAAAATTCATTGTGTTTGGTAATTGTAAAATCAATTCTGAAATACACATTACATACTCAGTTTGGAAATGGTCTCTTACAGTAAAGTCATTAGACCAGTCTCAGTCCATGTTCAGAATCGCATAATAATATACTATTCATACTAATTATGATGTCAGACCCTGCAAACATGAAAGTGAAGGTAAAAATAACCTTCACTCATGCCCATTTTATAATCCCCCACCACATGCCGCCCCACCCACCACAAGATAAGAGAGATAAGATAAAAACTTAATTGTCCATTCACAAGAAAATGTGTCTTGCATCACAGGCTCCAACAATCATCAGAGTAACATAATACATCATAAAAGAACAACATGACCTTTACCATATGGTTAGGAATAGGTCAGGATTAAAAGTATGAAATGCATATTTTCCTACCAATTTCCTAGACAGGTAAACTTTATTTAAAATGCATATTTTTTCACACAAGTGATGAGACAATGAGTTCAACTTATATCAGAGCCTTTTTCATGTGAACACAGTTGATTAGAAATTTGGGGATTTTAATTTGCTGTTTGTGTAAACTGGCTTGTTGCAGCAGTAAAGGAAACAATGATTTACAGAAAACATTTAAAGATAACATTTAAAGTTTACGGTTCTCCTTTCCATAAAGGATGTCACTGGGTTTGCAGGGGTTTATTAGGTCAAAAAACATATAGAAGTTTCTCAACCAACAGGAGATCAAGTAGTCTTGAAACTTGAAAAATACAAATCATCTAAATTGTCATTATGAGGTTTTCGCCTGTTTTATTTTACTCTTGATTTCAATTTGTTGCAGCAACAAAAGGTGACAGATGACTAACAGTTTGGAAAGCAGGAGAGTCACAGGAGTGAAATAACCAAAGTCCAAATTAAACAACCACATAGGTCGATCTGAACTCCAGAAGGACTCATTGGAGTGTTTTCACAACAATCCTTTGAAGCATAGTATGATGCTCTCCAAAACCATTATGAGTCACTGTTAAAAAATAATGATGTTTTATGATGTGATCACACTGTGGTTAAGGTCTGGTTAGGTTTAGGCACAAAAACCACTTGGTTAGGATTTTGTTAAAGATCGTGATTTTGGTGAAAATGATCATTTGAAATGTGGTTAGTACTTTCTTAAATTTAGGCAAACTTTGTCATCATTGCAACAGTACACATCACAATATGGTTTGACACATGACACTCGCAGTTGGAAACAGGAAGCGAACAGTGGTCTCCTGGTCTCTTTCCACTTTTTGCCTTATCAAGGAAGTCTCCTTATATTGAGACACAGGTCATCTGAACTGTGTCTCTTCTCCAAGTTATAATTACTATGGCTGCTAGATGGGGTCTGCCACTCAAATATAACTATAGGTTGTTTTTGGCTGCTGAATTTACAAGCTATATGTTGTTTTTCTTGGGTGGACAGGCTCCAACTAACATTGTTTTCCCTACTTTAGACTTTGAGATGGATCCTGAAGCCAGTAGAATGGAGTTGGCAGCACTTGGCTGGCATTTCAGCCTCTGCACATAAATATAGTTCTCTCCAAGCAGCTCCTCTGCCTTAAAATCGCAGCATTTTGATAAGTTCCAGTTTTGTCTCAGGGTTTTGCATAGTATCAAATCAGTTTAATGAAGTTGTCGAAATCTGAACTGTGACCAACTCATGAAAAGATAAGAGAGATAAGATAAAAGCTCTCTTACATGTGCCAACAATGATCAGAGCAGCATAATCCATTGAAACTGTCTTCTTACAAAGAGATATTCCTTTGTTATCTGTTGTTTATTTTAACCACTAACATTTATCATTATCACAGAGGTGGAGTACAACTGATAAGTTTTTCCCACCCTGTACATCATGCAGGTCATTTCTGTGAAATCAGCCTGCTTCTCTTCAGTACTGCCTCCTATTCATGAATGGACACAATTTTTAAAACCAATTTGTTGTAACACACCAGTGATGAGACAATCAGTTTAAATTATATTAGAAGCTTTTTTATGTGAACATAGTTGATTATAAATTTGGGAATTTCAATTTGCTGTTTGTGTAAACTGGCTTGTTGCAGCAGGAAATGAAACAATAATTCACCGAAAATATTTAAAGATAACATTTAAAAGTTTACTTTCGATGAAGCAGAAAAATACAATAGTTTTTATAGTATGTCACTGGGTTTGCAGGGGTTTATTAGGCCAAACAACATATACCTTTTTTATATGTTTTGTTTTACTCTTGATTTCAGTGGAGTTTGTCTTTGTTGCAGCAATGAAAGGTGACAGAAAACTGACAGTTTGGAAAGCAGGAGAGTCACAGGAGTGAAATAACCAACAACCAACTCCAAATTAAACGACAACATAGGTCAATTGTACCTGCACTCTGGAACGACACCTTGAAACAGCCATTGAAGGTTTGCAACTGCAAGTGAAATCTGGATTAGCAAAGCTTGAAGAAATGAAGACAACAAAAGAGCATGAAACAGTCATGACTTCAAATGAAAACTTCGAGATTGAGGTGGATATCATTAAGCCAGTCAAAAAACAGCTCACAAAGAAAGGAGAGTTCATTACCAATTGCCAGAAATGTTCAGTAACATGCCACTACCCATGTGCAATAGCAAATGATGATGAAAAATGTGGCTGTGCATCAATGGATCGAACACGGATGTGCACTGTCTGTCCTGGAAAATGCATTTGGAGTGTGCATTTCAACCAGACATACAAGTGGGAGTATGTTAAAGTCAAAGAGAAGCAGACACTGCAGGAGTTAAAAGACAAGTACGAAAATACTACGAAAGAAAAGTTGACTATTCAGACTTGATTGAGAGGCAAGAAGGCGAGATTGATCACCTTCAAGAGAGGATAGTGTCCCTCATGGATAAGTCATCCCAATATATAACTCGTCTGCATGAGAACGTGAAATCAAGGGGGCAAAAACAGGAAGGGGTGCTGCATTCAGACAGAATCAAAAAGGTAAAATCAGCAGGGGTCAAAGGCAGGAAAGACACACAGTTGGCATCTTGTTGATCAAGGAGTTGTTCCCAGACATCACTTGATTATCAAGTCTCTACCCAAATGTGTATTTTCTTCTTCAGGAGGAATTGTCTGAAGAAAAACTGAAGAGGAAAGAAAAGAAAAGTTTACTGATTAAAGTTGCAAATTTCTTTGGACTTTAGGAAAAAACAAGACAATGCAGCCATGTTAGCAGCATTGTGAGGTTGTAATGCTTGTCACAACCAGAACAAAACTGATGGGTTGATGAAAAATTCAAAAGTCAAAAGCACAACTGAGCCAATAGTATGTTAAAATTATTACAATATCTAATGTATGCATTTTATATAATAATACTAACATTTTTAAAATTTCAATTATCATGCTTAAGTCAGCATGTTACATGTTACTACTAACACTTCTGTTAACATTAACAAGCTTTGTTGGCCAAATGGAAATATTGACTATTTGGTGGAAATTAAATAAATTCTTAAGGGATCATGAATGTAACAAATGTAAGGTCAATCCATCCAACAGTTTTGTAATTGGACAAGAAACACAGTGATCTGCATTATATGTTTGCAGGACCTGAATGTTTTGTTAAATATGATAAATTGCTTCTTATCTATGTTTTATGTCATTTAATGACCTCCATTAGCAGGAGCATTGGTGCCATTAGATGTTGGCAAACAGATGTTTGTTGGTAATAGTGAAACTATTTAGAATATACTTATAATAATTAGAATAATGGTAATTATATGCTAAAATATTATGATTATAGACATTTTGCAGTCACTGTAACTTTTTTGTATTTAAGATGTTGGTGTAGATAAATACAGTTATACAATTGCTGTTTATTTTACATGAATAAATTCTTGATTTGGTGTAACTTTTACAGATTAAAGCTGCAATCAGATCAAACTGCAGCACAGATGGCAGAGCTTCATGTTTGCACTTTATGAAGTTTCATTGCCGTGTTTAGATGGTAAAGATAATATTAACCAGAACAAATGAGCTCCAATAATTATCAGCATTTCTCAGTAGAGTATGTGGAGCATCTCCAACCACTTGCATCAAGAAACTGTCCATTTCTTGCCAATGGTTAATACAGTTAGTTATGACCCATAGTCATTTGTTGTGGTATTTTATTTCTCTCTCTCTCTCTCTCTCTCTCTCTCTCTTGCTCAGCTTGTATATTCAGTGTTTATATGTGTGATGAGCTGCAGGTGGTGTCCTATGATTGTATCATTTGAAGGGATTGCTGCTGAGGGACAGCTGACAACAACCTCCCCTTCCCCTCTTCCACTTCAACAATGGAGGCCGTTCCTCAGCAGTTTGGATTTGTGTTTATTGTGAGTGATTGTAAGTAGAAGCAGCATGGGTGTTCAGACTAGGAGCTTCTTGTAGACTTATGTTAAGTCTTTTTTTGTTCTAAAATTAAAAATAACAAATTTCATGGACTAATTCATTGTAAAATGTAAATATTTAATACTAGCAGTAGCAGTTGCCCTTTTCTTTTGCAATCATTTCTCTCATGTTTTCAGTTAGGAGATGAGGTTAGAGCTTTGTCATCTATTTTAATTTTGTGTTTTTTTTGTGAAGGAAGTTTAGAGTTATGACTGAGTAAACTTTGATTTGTTGTTTTGGGCATTGCTCATCTCTGAAACTTAAAAAATAACTGTTACGTTATGTCAAGGTTTCCACAGACTGGAAACAAAACAAATACATGTAGAAATCATGCAGTGTTGTTTTAACCACACTCTCCCATAAGATAAGATAAAGTAAGATAAGATAACACTTTTTTGATTCAATGTGTCACAACAGCAAAGATATACAGCAGATAAAAGTTACCATCAGCAACAACAAGATAAAGTGCATTAAATAATAAAAATAGTTATAAAAGTAATAAAAACTGTGCAACACAGTCAGAGCTGTCTGATGGCTGTTGGCACAAAGCGAACCGTTCCGTTTTGTACCTGGGGGGAGTGTGAGCCTCTGGCTGAAGGTGCCACAGCTCCTCATAGAGGATACAAGAGAATACACTGGTTGAACGATACTACAGATTTTATGATTTTATTTTTTTTGCCCAGTTGTACCGTTGATACTAGAAATGACATGCAAATAATCACATTGACATTTGACTATTAAGATATCAGTAGTAGATTGAAATGTTATGTGATTGAGATGTGATAATAAATCAGTTTTGTTCTTTATTTTTCTTATTGGCTCAGACTTTACTGAGCCAATAAGACTTTACTGCAGGTAATGTTGATATTTTCAGGTCAGGTAAAGGTTTTATATTAGTTTAGGTTTCATACAGCACAAGTGCAACTATTTTAGACCTTGTATTGAATGTTATTATTGCTTTTTGTGTTGTTGAAATACTTTTAAGTCTGCATATTTAGGTTCTTGCCTGTATACTTTGTTTTAAATTACTGTTTAGTTATTTGCTTGCAAGCTTAATTTTATAAGCTATTAAATAAACCTATACAATTGTCCACATAATAACATCACCATACTGCGAGTTCAGAGTTACTGTTATTACCGGTTTTCAACTTGTAGGTAGAATTCACATCAACATCTAACTTGCAGTCATGATGGAGAAACCAACTCACCACCTAATAATCCAGAAGTGCCTGAAAACTAAACATATGTGATGCCTCATGTTGGCAAACGTCCATCTTTCAAGGTTACTGAACCACCTTTAATGAGTTCTATCTTATTGTCAGTACACAGTATTTTTAAACCTCACATGACCAACTTTGCATTCATAACTGTCTTGAGTTGTTCAATAACATGAACTCTCACAAGCTGTCAACATGAGAAATATGTACTAACTGTACCATCCATCTCATATAATGTGAAGGCAGCATGAGCCTCAAGTAACAAAGCAGACTAGTAGACACAATATCGACCTTTCAAAGCAAATGTGTTATGGAAACACGTTTCAGTGAAATGTGTTTCCATGGGCTGGTTTTGAATACAGGAAGTGCTTCTCAGTATTTAAAAACATCTGAAGAATCTTTTTTAAAAAGTGATCAGTTTTTATAGTGTAGACCACATTGAACAAAAGATTAATAATGAAAGCAGTAAGACCACCTGTATTCTGACTGTTCATGATCATGGTCTCAGATTTAAGCCATCCATACAAAAGCAACACCAAGAGTTGTCCAGCAGATTTTGCCATTTCACTGCATCAAATGCTGCAAAACTGGAACTTTTTCAACACAATTGCTTCATATTGTTTCAGTGCTTCAAAAGCTAAATTTACACTAAACACTTTTACTTGTAGGATTTATACACTGAAATAAAACATGTGACTTCTTCACCTTTCAGAGGAACTAAATGTGTCTAAAGATGGAAACTTTTGTTTGTCTAAGAGATAACTTACAGGTGCTTTCTCAGAAACTCAAAATACTTTTCTGTCCATCTGGCTCAAGAATTATAACATCTGCAGCACAATAAGATGTTTTTTCAAGTTATTGGTTCTTATTTCCTCAGTCAAACAAAGATGGTCACTAATAGTGACACATCTCCTCACTCTGCTTTAAGGATAGATACACACATGAACACCTTGTAGTAATTATGAGATGGAGGACAAAATCCACAGTCCTCCTTCTGTGCAAAAATATATTTAAAAGTTTATCTGAAGCTAATATGAAGCTTCAGTGTCCAAATGAGTCAAATCAAGATGATATCTCTCAACGTTACAGTTTTTCAACAAACAAAGATCAATGTATTTAAAAGTTTTCTTTGAGCCACATTCTGTTTATAGTGTTTTCATTGTGTTCTGGTGGTGATGTAACAATTGGTAAAGTTGGTTGGTTGGTAAAGTAATATTGTTGTGCTCTTTACTTTAATATAAATGGATTTAGTACCTATACATGTAAACCCTTAGTGGTAGTATGAAGCTGGTGGTAGCTATGGTGATTTCACCAGCTGGCCCAACACCTACTGAGGTCACTGCTCTGCATCTGAACATAAAATAAAAAAAATAGCCCCAAAACTAATGCTAGGCCGAGAGCCAGGAGAAATATAGCTAGCTACACTGAACACAGGAAAGCTGATAAGATTAACCAAAACCTGAGAAATAGTCCAAAAACCACTGCTAGGCCAAGGACCAGAAGAAGAGATGCTGCTCCAGACACTATCCTGACAGGGGACTCTATAACCAAGCATGTAAAAATGGCAAGAACTGAAAATCTAACTGTGGATAGTACATCTGTCAGTGAGCTAACAGATGCTGCAAACTATCCTCTCTACACATCCAAGTACTGAGCCAACTGCAACTTTCATACTAAGGGTGTGCCCGAATACAAATACATTATCCGGCAAAGCACAAATAGTGGGTTTTATATGAATTTTTGTTTCATACAAATATTTTAAAAATTATTTGTTGGGAGTGTCATGCAACTTGAGTCCCCAACCTCTGACAAATATTTATTGAACTGTCCTTGGCCATGGAAATAGGTGAATCTGCATGCTAAAAAAGCCTCAAGTTCATAGGACAGATTGAAAATCACCCACTTCCTTTCAGAATTCCAACGATGGCTGTGATCCTCTGCAATGAGCCTCAGCAAGCCTTATCCTGAGAATACAAAAGCAGAAAATATGTATCATGCTCTTAAAAGTACCTGCACACCAACAGGTGTCAACGTTGTTGCCTGTATTTTTTTCAATGTATACAGAAAGGCAACTTTGCCTCCAACCCTCACAGCAGTGGCAGAGGGGAGCCATGAGGCTGCCGCTCTTAAGGAGTGCAGTTTGCCGCTTGAACAGGAACTGAGCATGATCAAACTTTGCCTCTTTTAGTGCAGGGACATTAAGGCCTAAGACTGTCTGACATTAAGGTTGGGGCCAGAACAAGCTGTTCTTTAAATGTGATCAACAAAATCTTAAAACCATTTGTCAGACAGATATGTTGGATAGTTGCTTGTAATTACCGTCAAATACTATTTATATACAGTAAATCCCATGGAAAAGTCTGTAGACAGTTGCTTGTTATTACTTTCAAATAATGTTTATATGAAGTAATGATTATTGAAATTATGTTTTTGTATGGATAATTCTATGAATTTACAAAAGAATACTGTATAAAACAAGCCTTTATTTAAATTAGGTAATTTTAAAGTATTTCTTCAATGTTTTTAATTTTTTTGTGCAGATTTATACATTTATTTAACACCCTAGCAATATTTTATAGCGTAAGGCTCGAAGGGGCCAGGGCTGGGGGACCTGCACAGGAGCCTCGAGCCTTACCTGCGTCGTCGTCGTCGTTTCTTCGGCCGTCTGTAGACTTACATGCAAGTGATTTGACTTTCAAGGGTATTCCATAGCTGTTAATTGAAACTCACTGTAGTCTTCACTGTTAGTAGACGATGGAGAATTCGGGGGTTGTGAGAAAATTTTAAGGAGACCAATTGTTTGGGGGCCAAGGTCAGATTTGTCGTGTGTGGTGCGTTGTGGGCTGTTGCATGAGTGAGGCTAACCCTTATAGAAGACTGGGCCACGTTCAAGGTCCTGCCGCCCTGGACCACCACACCCTGCATGCTGCCCTATAGACGGGACACAAGGGGGCTGCATACTTACCACCTGACCGCCGCAGGCCATTTGTTAACACCGCTAGGTTGCCCTAGCCTGGCCAGTCAGGTCTGAAGATCCTAGGTCTCGTGACTTTTAAAACTGGGTTGTGGAGCCTATGTCGCCTGTGTTCCATACACCGCACGACCGCGGGAATTGCTGGTTTTAAGCTAAAAACTAAGCAAAAGTAGTGGTTTTGAAGGCAATTTCCTGTGCCCTGTACACCGCACGACCTCAGGAAATGCATGCTATTTGAGAGAGCCTAATTTGTAGATTAAGATTTTGTAGAAAACTAATTGTTAAAAAGGCAAGATTCTGTGTTCCATACACCGCACAACCCCAGAATTTGCCATTCTAGACCTATGTAAAGAACTATAAAATAAAAAAGATACTGTTTTTAAAAGCAATTTCCTGTGCCCCGTACACCACACGACCCCAGGATATGCCATTATACTTACCATTATACTGCAGGAACGGAAACCAGTGTCATGCTGAAATTCAGTTTGTAGGTGCCTTTATAAATAGAGAGTAAAACTATTATTTTCTACTTTTACAGCAAAATACTGTTACAAACAGTGTAAATTCACAGTAACTTGTGTATTACTATTAATTTGAACTTTTCACAAGTGGCATATTTACAGATTTTTACCGTAAACAGCAAAATGTACGACATACTACTTGACACACTATTGTGTGACTACTAACAGTGAGGACTACAGTGAGTTTCAACTAACAACAACAACATCTGAATACTCAACAACTAGTCAAATCACTTGCATGTAAGTGCACAGTCTATTGGCAGAAACAAACACATTACTGTTCTTGGTTTCATTACATAATGTTTGTGTGGTACCTGTGTTAGTGAGGAGCTTGGTGGCCTCCGGTAGCTTCTCTGTGTAGACTCCAGGTTCATAATTATCCATTTCAGAAGTGAATGGTGGAAAACTCTGGCAGCACAGCCTTGAATAGCCCCAGCAGTGCGATCCAAACCGTTGACATCTTTCTACTGCAGAGCAATGACACTTATTCACGTCCTCTAGCATGTAGTTCTCTGGGACATAAAACAATGATGCAGTTAGTTATACATGTGTTTTTAGTCAACCACCTTGTTGCAAACATGTCTGCCTGGATACAAAGGTTAGAAGGTAGTGCAGGAATATATTCATTTTTTTAACCTGAGACATGCTTTAACCAAAGATGGAACATGTCACTGTTGAGTAGATTTGGTTTGTCAAAGACAAACTTTAACTAACTGACTGCTAACAGTGAGGACTGTGGTGAGTTTAAATTTTAAATATTTTTTCCACAAACCTTGTTACTTGACATAATTACTCAGACAGTATTTACAACAGTGAATAAACAGCCATTTGAATTGTGACTTCAAATGTTAAGACAAATTATAAAACTTCAAAGTGTTTCTTTCAAACCATGTCTCACTTTATTAACATTATAAATGAATGATGCTAAACATTTGTACACAATTATAAAGTAATAGAACAAAGCATGGAGTTTATTCAGGTAGCTAAACATTCAAAAGTCATTTAAAATGTCAATATTCAAACAAGTAGTGTAGTCTGTCTGAACATTGTACACAAATAAAGACAAAATATATCAACATGCTCCTCTAACTGTTGCATGTCAAAAAATGCTGGGACGATTGAACTGGAAAAATTATATGGTTAAAGATCAATGGGACAGCTTTAGTGGGTGTGTGTCAGTAGCGTAAGAATCTGATAGTTTGGTACAGTACATCTGTAATTGTTGCCATGTACTAATGCTCACCACATTACTATGAGTAATCAAGACTAACTCAGTGAGTAACTGAAAAGTGTGGCTAACAGACTGATTGTGTGGGTGGGTGAGAGGGTTCGCTGCCCCATTCAAGAGTCCATTAGTTTCTTTAGGAGACACACAAGGGTTGACTGGTGTCATCTTTCTCCATCTTTAGTGAAAGGATGGGTTGCCTCTCAGTGTTTATCCCTGTGAACCACCTGCAAAACAAAAACAGTGTGTATCATAAACTGTAGTAGTAGTATAAATAGCACACTTCAGTGTTGCATCCATCCGGGAATGCAACACTGAAGGACTGGGATATTGCTGCAAATTGCTGATGTGTTTCATATAGGTCACTAGAGTAATAAATTGACAAGTACACAACACTACACAGACAGCGATGGGATATTATCGACATAAAATTAAGTTATTTGGGCATGTTGTCATATAACACAAAGTAAAATGAAACTCACTGTGTAATTTAGAGCATCAGAATCAAGTCCAGCTCCGCTCTCAGAAATGTTGACTTGCTGCTGAAACAAGACATTTTAGCAACAGTACAGATGTGGTAGTTAGCAAGACTGATTTCAAAACTTAACTCCAACATCTTCAGTCCTATGCCTTTTACATTTCAACGGAATTAAATTCACTTCAGGAAAACAATTTGAGCAAAAACTCCAAATCGTCAAGATTGGTCAGTAAGTCGGAAAGAATCTCAAAGAATAGATCACAGGCTTAAGGAAAAAAATATATACCGGTAAAATACCTTTTTGTTTGATGTTGTGATCGGATGACACGGTACCAAATCGTTATCATGACAAAAGCAAGGGCATATAGCACAATTCAAACTGATTGGAAATGTAATGTATTTTGACAACGCTGCCAAGCAAAGCAAAAAGGAACTTACCTGGTGATTTGCTGGATGAAGATGGGTGAGAAAAAAAAAAAAAAAAGTCATACGCCGCTGTCCAGGTGCACATGTGCCAACTCTACTGAGAGCTGCTGCCGGCTGCTGCTACAATAGTGTGATCACTTGCAATAATTACACTAATTATCAGCCTTGACATACAGTATTACATACACACATGCTCACACTCACACAGTTTGGACATAGGGATGAAGGGACTGTTTGGTACAACCCCAGAAGTTAAGAGATATTACAGCACCGTAATGTAAAGCTGTCTGTTCCCTTTTACTCAGCATCTACTGATCACTGTCTGTCTCTCACCCCTCCTCTCCCTTTCCCTCCCTCATTTTTAGACCCACTAGTGTTCTGTTTATTTTCTTACATGAATAGGTAATTGGCAAAAAGCAAATCTCTTCATTTACATGCAATACAATTTAAAAGTTAAACCAAGTTTAACCAGAGTCGATGGTTGTAACCGTCATTGTGTTAATAAAATGAAAAACCACAGTGAACAGTGTGGAGGCTGCTGAGCAGGAACCCACACGGCCCGTCTGCTGCAGGAAAGGAAGTGTTGATTCGCTGTCAACAGTTTTATATGAGTCCTAATAACCCGAGTTTTTAGAAAAGGTGCACTTTACAGCTGGGGAGGAATGTAATAAAGTGCAATTGTGAGGTATTTTACATGAGTATTTCCATTTTATGCTTTTTTATACGTCCACTCCACTACATTTCAGAGAGAGATATTTTACTTTCTACTCCACTACGTTTACTTCACAGCTATAGGTACTAATTACTTTTCAGATTTATATTTTACTAGTAAGGCTGATGATGTATTTTATATTTGAAATACATTTAGATCACTTTGTAGAGATCTATTTTCACTTTGACATATGAGGGTCTTTTCAGTGTACAAAAGGTCACATTAAATCCCCTTTGACTCCATGTTTTGAAAAGTGAAACATGTTTTTTCTTGCTGTAATCATTCCTTCTGTTCATACTGACCATTAGAAGATCTTTTCATAATGCACTTACAATGGAAGTGATGGAGGACAAAATCCACAGTCCTCCTTCTGTGCAAAAATGTATTTAAAAGTTTATCTGAAGCTAATATGAAGCTTCAGCGTCCAAATGAGACAAATCAAGTAGAAATCTTTCAACGTTACAGTCTTTTTAGTGCCAAAGTCCCTCTTTTTGTTACTATACTTCCACTGCAGCTCAACAGGGAAACAATGTCCAAGGAAACACAAAGAAGCAGATATCCACTTGATATGACTAACTCAGACTGATGAAGCCTCATATAAGCTTCACATCAACTTTTAAATGACTGTGTGGACACATTGTGGATTTTGGCCTCCATCAATTACATTGAAAGCACATTTGAAGGATCTTTTAATATCCAGTATGAACAGGAGGAATGATTACAGTGAGGAAAACTTCTTTCACTGCTCATATAGACACCTGACTGATGTTTTAATACAGAATTAAAAAATTATGAACCTGTTCTTTAAGTCAGATATGCAAAAATAAATAATTATGTAATATTAAAAGGAAAAAAAATAGGCTATACAAGGCATAATTTTACAAGAACTTTGCATTCTTACTGATTGTTTTAGAATTTTTCTAGTAGTATATAATATCAGAGAAAAAAAACCTGAGCCACCACCATTTTATTTAAAAATAAAGTGTCTTAAATCATTTCAAAGGGCTTTTACAGTGCTTCATTCTTTCTTTCAAGATCAGTATTATGTTGTTTTATCTACTAGATGTCACTCCTGATTGAAGAATTAAAGGAAAAGCATCATGTTGCCATGGTGACCATAGATGGCATTGTCTGGATCCCTTTGTGTTTCATCTGAATGACCACAGGGTGGCGGTCTTTCTCTTTGATTTTTAATTTCAGAACTCACCATGAGGTACAGTAACTACTCGGCCACAACACAGTTCAGTTCCTGTCTCAGTTAAATCCATCACACAGCCATAATGTACGCTTCTTTTATTGTTGTTATGCCTATTTAAGACTGTAAATAGATGTTGTTGTTTGGTGATAAGTTTGCAACTTCTTGTCAATCTTCTATGACAAGATATTAAGATATTATCAGGACTTTAAGGGCCTTTCATTGGGAAAGATCAAACTGTTCAGAGTTAGTTAAAGTTAGAGTCAGTTCAGAGTAAATATGGGAACTGTTTAGATGATAGAAAAGCAGCAGAACAAACATTTCTTAGAATAACATTAAATGTATCCCAGCTGATTATGAAGCTTCTTAAAGGAACAGTCTGGCTTTTGTCTGGTTTGGTTTCATGTATTATTCCATTAAAAGTAGATTTGAGAATAACTTTTCAGAAAGATCTAATTAAGCAAATACGCTGCTCTTTGTGTTAATGTAACGTGCCATGTTAGATCAAATTAGTTCAACTAATTCAAAATATAAGGCACCACAACACTAAGACCTAAATTCCCTAACCCTAACTCCAAAATTGTTAATTAAATAATACAATTAAAATACAATTACTATTATTGATTTCCAAAAGCTGTTTGTGTCAAAGTTAAAAACTTTGAACTTCAGTTCAAAGACTCAGATTGCAATAAAAACAAATCAAACTGAAAATAACAAAAATATATATACAAAAAATCTGCACCAAAATGTTTTACATTGTCCAAAAATTGAATTTTAAAAAGAAATAATAGACCTTTTCTTCTATTTTCACCTTCTTTTTTGTTTTTTTTTCCTTTATTTGACAGTTGAAAGTGCAGAGAGACAGGAAACAGGGCAGAGAGAGGGGCATGATAGCTGGAATCAAAATGCAGATGGTATGGTTTTGTGCAGTGGTTAGCACTGTCACCTCACAGAAAGAAGCTTCTGGCATCAGACCCGCTGGCTGTGTGAGGTTTTTCTGTGTGGAGTTTGCATAATCTCCCTGCAATGTTCCTTTTCCCCACACAGTCCAAAGTTCACTAAAAATAAACTAACTCTAAATTGCCTGTGAGTCTTAATAGTTGACTCTGTGGGGGCCAAACCATCTGTTGCAGGACTCCTTGTTCTTCTTGTTGCTGAAGATAGTTCTTTATGACTCTGGTTGAATGTTTGGGTTCGTTGTCATGCCTACAAATCCAGAATCTCTGAATCTGTATATTGTTCATTTCTAAAGTTTTCCTGCTGAGCATCAGATGTCTCCTCCTTCACTATGAAGTCATTTTCAGTGTTTATGTACTGGAGGCTTCAAGTTTCCACATCACACTTGTGTAAGTTGCATATTGGATCATGATTGACTCCAAACTAGTTGTGATGTCATAAATCCTGCTCGTAGGTAAAAGTGTTAAACTGAGATTTAAGGTGATACAGAGAAACTTTCAGAACAAACTCAAACATCCAACTGAAGGAAAAAGAAGAAAACATATTTTTAAGTTGAGGGGGATTTTAAGGTTATTAGTAACAATCTGCTTTTCAAATACAAATCAAAATGTCTACTATGAAAAGGTCTACTGTCAGACAGCAGCCTTATCTGTCCGCCGCAGGGGCTGATGGGAGGTTTGAGGAGCTGTTAGAAACCACGTGGCCCTCGTCTGATCTCACAGCTCGTCCTTGTTTGGCCTCAGCTGCATCAGAGCGCCACTTCTCCCCAGGTTCACCAGAGGAAACACCACTGCACAAAATGCTTTTCCTCCCAGCTGCTGCTCTGTGCTGTCTGTGTTCAGGTTAGTGTTTCCAGCCAATCAAGAGCCAACAAACTCAACCTTTAACAAACACTGTCACACTCACCTTCATCTGTGTGTCTGTTTCTCTACAGCGCTGGTCGCCATGGCAGCAGAGCTGATTCAGGATGATTTGACATTGACCAGGAGAGCTGGTGAAAAAGTCTCCTTCAGCTGTGGAGGAACTGACCAGTGTTACAGTGGACGCCCATTTGTATACTGGTTACAGAAGAAAGACACAGAAACATTCACATTTATTCTTGATATTGACATGACGAATGGTAACATAGATAGAAGTTACAATCATTCTCAGAAAGATGATTTCTCAGCTGTAAATAAACAGAACAGCAGTGAGTTGTTGATCCAGACAGTTAAACTCTCACATTCAGCCACCTACTACTGCCTCTGTGAGAAAGTTGATACCCACAGTGAGAAATGATCCCTGCAGCCTGAACAAAAACCTCCAGATGAACAGATGTCAAACAGTGTTTGTGACAGGAAGAGAGCAGTAAACCACAGCCCAGGTTCACATATTTCACCTCCATCTCAGCCAGAGTCACTAACAAACTGAGCTGAGGACTAAATGTTTGTCTGTTGGTGTCAGGATTTTGATTTAAACATTATATTTCATTGATATTATTTATCAGCTATTTCAGCAGGTTTCCTGTTGTTCCACACAGTGAGAACAAAGGAGCAACACAGAAGCACAATGATACAACAAGATGAAGACAAACAAACAAACAACAATATAACACAGATAAAAGATATTGGAAAGATCAAAAGTTAAACTTTAGTAATTTTTTATTTAATAACAAAAATTGAGAAAATAATAAATAGAAAAAGATGTTTGACAGAGTTGAAAGTTTGAGATGAAGATAAAAATGGTCTTCTTTGACCTGCTGCTGGAATAAAGTTCATTCCTCCTTCACAATAATAATCTGCTGTTAATGAAAACACTTCCTGTGGCTCTTTCACAATAAAAGGCTTCAGGCAGGATTCTTCACGTCACATCTTTGAGCAGATTTCAACAGATAATTTCACTTTAGTAAAAGATTCAACACAATTCTTGGATTTATGACAATTTCCCCTCAACAGAAATGTGGTAAATGTAAATGGATTTTGCTCTGTGAGCAGCTGAGACTGTCTTCACAAGAGAAACGACAGCAGACACTGTTTTTCTTTTAACACGACCACCATCATTTCCTAACTTTAACCACGTGTTTATTATTGTAACCATGACGACACAGCTCCCCTCATCGTAAGGAGGAAGTCATTTTAACCAAAACCATGATCTTTACCTAAACCTAACTAAAACTGAACCACAGGTTCTGATGTTTACTGTCCATATTCTAATACAAATGGCTCCACTACAGCATTTACTATTAGAAATTTAATCCTTTATGTGATTCAAAATGTTAAACATCAATTGATTGACAAACAAGCAAAAACTACGGCTCCTATTAAAATGTACCTGCATGGCAGCACAGGTACTAATGTCATCCTAACTTGGTTTAGTTCATAATACTCAACAAATCTCCTCAAATTTGAACTTTACAACTTTTGAACTTTGATCAAAAACAATAATATTTTATTTTAGTCCATCATTCTTATCTAAACATCTGGAGTGAACCACACAACAAACTGTTGTAATGTTAAGTTGTAGGGAAGGATTTTACACCTGCATTTACTGATGTTTTGTCCACTAGTTTTCATCAGAAACAAGTAGTGACCAACACTGACACATCATCAGCTTTTAAGTTGATATGTTGAACTTGTTAGCAAACACTTGCTTATTTCCACATCCAGCAGTTACGGAGCAACATTATCATTCATTTGGAGTCGTGTTTCTGTCCACCTGGTGAATGTAAGTCCAATATTCACTCTCTTTTAGCTCTGTTTTTACTCTCTACCAACTCCTGAGGGAAATATCAGGCTCTTTAGCTGCTAAATGCTCCACTATGTTCAGCAGCTAGTCTACAGCTAACTGTGTCTGTTTGCCGTTTGGTACTGAGCAGGTAGTGTACAGTGGTTTTTTACAGCTTTTTCTCTGAAAACAGCTGCCTGCTGCGGCCCAAAACGACACTATGAGAGCGCTGAGAGTGAACCAAAACAGTAAAGTTGCAGCCGGACAGATAAACAATGAACTGAAACTCACTATAAAGCTCCGTAAAGCCGAGAGGAGCTGCAGAGTCACTGATAATTCTCTGTAGGTTCATCACTACGAGCCACGACCAACACATTACACACTGACACATCATGGTTATTATGAAAAATATTGATTATAGCAGCTTTAAGTAATTTGCATCATTACAAATATCAGTTTGATTTTAAATGAGTTCTTAGTTGAGTTTAAATGTTGACCTGATGGTGGCGCTAGAGGAAAAGTCAGAGGATCAAAGTTATTATAATTCATCCTGAAGGGAACATGAATATTTCTACTAAATTACATGACAATCCATCCAATAGATGAAAAGATATTTCAGTCTGGACCAAACATGTCAACCTGCTGGTGGCGCTAGATTCAAAGTTAGAATCAATCAAGTCAAATAAATAATTGAATCCTCTGGGGACCGTGAACGTCTGCACAACATTTCATGAACAATCCATCCGTCCTTTGATCCACAATCAGATCCAATCGATCTGCACTTAAGTGGTGGAGCGACCAACCGACTGACATTAGCATCCATATAGTCACACTGCTAATGTGGCTAAAATCAAATAAAAGAAGAGACAGTCATGTTGATATGAACATTAGAGAAACACATCATGGAGATGAAATATGATACTGGTTCATAATTTGGATTCATTCACCTCAGCTGACACATTCAACAGCAGACAGGTTTTTGTCACAGTCTCATTCACTGTGAGCGGCTGGGACTACGACATCTTTGGCTCTGGAACTAAACTGTATGTAGGTAAGACTAAACTTTCATTTTCCTTCAGTTGTTTTATTGAACAAGTTGAAAATGTGTTTTTAGTTTTAGTTTCTGCTGCTTCAGGCTTTACATGTTAGTTTTTTCATATTTAGTAGAGAATTCTTGATGCAGCCATTCTTCCATAAAACAAATCAATAACTCCTGAAATGAGCTTCAAATCTCACTGCACACCACAAGTTCTTCTTTATTTATGCATCACATCAAAGTTTTTTTACAGCCAAAAAGTCTGATATCAGTAATGTTACAAATAAACAGTATTTAATAATCTCACTGATTCAGCAGCAGCTCCTGTTTATTAAAAACAAGATGATATATGATGTGAAACATCATTTAATAAATGTTCCTAAATGTAATTTTAGAAGCAAATAATGATAAATATATTGTGTGTTAAATATACAGTATATATTTGTAAATGGTAAAATGTATCTCATGATAATTGTGTGTTTATGATGATAAATATGTCTTTTAGTGGAAGATAAATTAATGCATGAAGGCAAACTCATTTTAAATGTGTGATTAAGCTAAATATAATTTATAGATAAAATGTATAATTGTATATCTTAATTCACATCTAATATAAATCAAATTGTTATATGAAATCAACATGATGTCAAATATATAATGTCAAAAATATTTTAGAAAGTGTTTGGTAGAAAATATAATGAATCAGATAATTTACTTGTTATAATTTAATTATATTTATATTATTATATTATATTTTATTTACATATCTGAACATGTTGTGGTAATTGTGTTTTATATAAAAGCTAAAACTCTTTAAAAAGTTGTTAAAAGTATTGATGTATTGTGTGTCTGATTAGAGTAAAGTATATGCTGGTAAATATACTTCATATAAAATACTATTATCATTTACAAATGTAAAATAAATATAATATATTTTAAAGGAGTAACAAAACTATAATTAAAATTTTACTGAGACAAAAGTCATCATATTATATTATATTATATTATATTATATTATATTATATTATATTATATTATATTTGAAATACATATGTACATATTGTGGTAATTGGCTTTTATGTAAAAGACAAAGCTCTTAAGTTAAAATTATTGATTGATTCTTACTAATTAAAGTATATGGTGGTAAATATATTTAATATAAAACACTATAATCATCAGCAAATGTATTTTATATGAGGCTGTTATGTCATGATATATTTTATATTTTATAAACTCTATTATATTAGTAACTAATGTTGTGGTAAATATTGATAAAGTGTTAAATGATGTTTTAATCTTTATATATGACATATGATGAGCTTCCATGATGCTTTAGTTTGATATGATTATTGATACAGTGTCCAGTAGATGATGTTTGTGGTGTATTGATGAGTAGTTTAGTGATCATGTAGTTTCCAGGATCAGACTGAATGCAGTGCAGTGCTGTAAGCTGCTGTTGACTGTGTGAATGTGTGTCTGTGCTGCTTGTTGCTGCTGTCAAACTTCAGATGAGCAGGTAGTGAAGCCCGTGGTGAGCGTGTACCCAGCAGCCCACCTGGAGGGGAGGAGCTCCCTGCTGTGTCTGGCCTCAGCCATGTCTCCTCCTCTAGTCCAGTTCTCCTGGAAAAGACAGAAGAAGAGCGGCACGCTGGAGGATCTGACCCCTGCTGAGGGAGAGCAGCTGGAGCTCAGAGAGCCGGGACGCACCGTCTCCATCCTGCTGCTCCATCGGCAAGAGAACAGCACATATAAATACCACTGCTATGTCAAGCACGAGGGGATAACAGTGGAGGCCCAAACAGAACAAGGTAATGAAGGCTTGGTGACTGTGTTCAGCAGTGATTCAGCTTCATCTGGAGATGCTGTCAGAGAGAGCAGAGGAGCAGAGCACTGACATTTGTTTTTTTCCTGTTTCAGAGGTTTCTGTTCTTCCTCCACCTGTCCCGTCTCAGTACCAGGTGAAGCTGCTCTGTGTGCTGTACACAGTGCTGATAGTGAAGAGTCTGGTGTACTGCTGTGGAATCTCTCTGCTGATGATCCTCAGGAACAAGGGACCTTCCACCAACTGCACACATGCTGACTGACTGTTTTCTGCTCGTCTTTTCTCACCATCACATCTCATCAATTCATCTCATTTATCACTTTGATCAGTGTTCAGAAATGTCAGTAATGATGTCTTTTGGTTGGTTTTACATTTTCTCATTGAAAATAGTTTAGACACAGTTGTCCTGAAAACATAAATACATATATAAACATATACAGTATATTTGCAGTTGCTAAGTATACATTCTGTAGAATATTAATATCTTGATGCTCTAGTTTAATTGCACTTTTAATCGTGACTTATATAATAGTGTAAAATGAAGTTGAATCATTAGCTACTTGGTAGATATTTAAGTGCTTACAGTATTTTTTCTTTCTTGTGTATTTTCTTTTTAATACATTATGCAGAGGGTGGCAGGTTTGTCAAAGTCATTCAGAGTAACATTCTCAATAAACTGAAACATCACAGTTTCTGTCTTTTATAATCGTCCATGTTTTCATTGATCTCAGTTTGGTTTCAAATAATGTAAATCATCGGACACAGAATCCACTATATTGGCCAAGTTTGTTGATACCTACAAGTAATTTGACTCTTGTCGTCAGTAGATCTCAGTAAACTTTCACATAGTGCTGAAAACAAATATACAGGAAGATACAAAGAAAAGTTTACAGCTAAACAGAAACAACAAAGTAAAGAGAAGCAAACATAAACATAAAGTTATTAAATGCAAGCAAGTAGGTGTGGTGTGCCAAGAGGTTGGTATCATCTTGTAATATAGTTTCAGTGTGGATGTACGACTCTACGCTGATGAAACTGTTGTTTACACACATGAAGAAACAGCAGAGAGCTGCTTTGAAGAGCTGCTATAAAAATGATCACACAGCGGCTTGATTAGTTTGCACTGAAGCCTGAATGTTGTCAAAATGATGGGTGTGTTTTTTGATTTCTTTCTAAATCACCAAAATACTGATTAGCTCTTGCAGTTTTATCAAGACAAAATTAATTGGTACATTTTCACATGATATGACTATAAGAAAACTAAGTTAATTTAGATTTATACAACAGAAAGAAATAGAAAAGTGATTCAGTGTAGAAAAGATGACTTGTTTGTCTCAGTGTGGTTTGTGTTCTGCTGCTCTGGTTGATGATAACAAATGTCGGATGTATTTATTAAACGTTGAAGAGAGGAAGTGAATGTTAAAAATGTTCTTACAGTGTGAATTTAAACACTCTGCAGGCAAAAACCTCAATTTAGAAGAAGATGAAAGATTTCAAAAACACCACAATTTAAAAATGTGTTTGTTTTATGAACAAAAACAACTTCATAAGAGAAACTGATAATCAAACAAACAGCAACAAGAAAGTAAAACAAATATTAATTATAAAATCTATATTATGAAATAATCTGTATTAATTATTAAATTAGCACAAGTAATTACATACAATATTAATAGTATTATTAATTTGGGTTTTGTTATTTAATGAGTCATTTATTGTAATTAAGGTGGAATATGTGAGAAAATGAACTTTGTTCACACCAACATACGTATATGTGTATATGTGCACTTGTATTTTTGCTAAATGAGAAACATTTCTTTGCTCTCTTCATTAAAAATGAACAGGAGAGGGGTTTTTTTTACATACATCTGATGTTTCTTTTTGTTTTGTAAATACATATCACATATGCTTGTTTGTGTTTGGTATTCAATAAAAATATAAAAAATATGATTTAAGTTAGGTTCTTAGTATCAAAATTATTACAAAAAGTATTATTAGTATTATCTATTAGGACTATTACTATTCAACTGTTTTATTTTTATCTATTTGTTTAAACTTATTGAGTAATGTATTTGTGAACTCAGTACAGACTGTGGGACCTGAGCAGACTGCAGGAGTTTGAATGTCTCCCTTTATTTAATGATGTCAGTTTCTCAGCTCTGAGTTTAGGATTTCAGCTGCTTCTCTCACACATTAATAACACAGATTAAAACTGAGACAGCGAGCGCTGAATTCATACTGAAGTTCCTGAAACGATTCTTTAACCAGAGTCGATGGTTGTAACCGTCATTGTGTTAATAAAATGAAAAACCACAGCGAACAGTGTGGAGGCTGCTGAGCAGAAACCCACACGGCCCGTCTGCTGCAGGAAAGGAAGTGCTGATTCGCTGTCAATAGTTTTATATGAGTCCTAATAACCCGAGTTTTTAGAAAAGGTGCACTTTACAGCTGGGGAGGAATGTAATAAAGTGCAATTGTGAGGTACTTTACATGAGTATTTCCATTTTATGCTTTTTTATACATCCACTCCACTACATTTCAGAGGGAGATATTTTACTTTCTACTCCACTACGTTTATTTCATAGCTATAGGTATTAATTACTTTTCAGATTTATATTTTACTAGTAAGGCTGATGATGTATTTTATATTTGAAATACATTTAGATCACTTTGTAGAGATCTATTTTCACTTTGACATATAAGGGTATTTTCAGTGTACAAAAGGTCACATTAAATCCGCTTTGACTCCATGTTTTGAACAGTGAAATATGTTTTTCTTGCTGTAATCATTCCTCCTGTTTGTACTGATCATTAGAAGATCTTTTCATAATGCACTTTCAGTGTGAGTGATGGGGGACAAAATCCACAAAATCCACAGACTTCCTTCTGTGCAAAAATATTAATAATTATAATATATATAAGTTTATCTGAAGCTAATATGAAGGTTTTTATTCTCCTTGTTTTGTTATCCAGTTGTGGAGAGCAACTTATAGAAAAATCTTGGCTTCCACCAAAGGCCAGGTTGTGTAATTTTACAAAAGAAACATTTAGCAAAAATAAATAAATAAATAAACAAAAACAAAACTCAGTACTTTTTCCAGTACAGAAAACACATCACTGAAATTGTGACAAAAGCGGCACAAAAAAGTCGTTCAAATACGTCACAAATACAGCATAAATACGGCAGTGGCCCCTCTATAAACAGAGGAGCACAAAAACATTCACCGCACTGCCATGTAACATATCAGTGCTAATGCATCAAATTTAGCAGCCTTTTCAGTTCACAAAAAAGCAACGTTCATTTTCCTTTATACATTTGATGAACAAATACAAAACAGTAAAACAGAAATAAACTGTTTCATACCAAATTCACGGATAGCAAGCTATGCTCCGCATGTGTGGCTTTCAATCCACCAACATCTGCAATCCTACCAAAACAATCGCACAACATGTGGCTTTTATATAAGTGCATCCAACATCATTAAATCACTATTTTACAGAGTCATGCATAACAACCTCAAAACAAGATAAGGTACTTGAGAAATAATCTCACAGTTGGAACCAGTGGCTATTCTCAGCAGAAAGTAGTGCGTTATGTTGTACTTCCTGTATTTTTCCCAGCGTTCCCTGTCCACTCAGCAGGCATACCGCTGCACTAAACGATAAACTCACACACCCTGCTGTCCAACGTTAGCATCCCCAGCTAGAGAGCAACAGTGGAGAAGTTCTTCAGCATGGATTTCATTTCCGTAAATATTATTATTTTACTACCTGGTTACACCGTCTTTTTAGTGCCAAAGTCCCTCTTCTTGTCACTATACTTCCACTGCAGCTCAACAGGGAAACACTATCCAAGGAAACAAAAATTTGAAGACTGTAAATGTGTCAGATATCCACTTGATATGACTAACTCAGATTATTGAAGCCTTATATAAGCTTCACATCAACTTTTAAATGACTGTGTGGACACACTGTGGATTATGGCCTCCATCAATTACATTGAAAGCACATTTGAAGGATCTTTTAATATCCAGTATGAACAGGAGGAATGATTACAGCGAGGAAAGCCTCTTTCACTGCTCATATAGACACCTGACTGATGTTTTAGGACAAAATTAAAAAATTATGAAGCTGTTCTTTAAGTCAGATATGCAAAAGTAAATAATTATGTAATATTAAACAGAAAAAAAATAGGCTATACATTGCATAACTTTACAAGAACTTTGCATCCTTACTGATTGTTTTAGAATTTTTATAATAGTATATAATATCAGAGAAAAAAAAAAATGAGCTACCACCAATTTATTCAAAAATAAAGTGTCTTAAATCATTTGAAAGGGCTTTTACAGTGCTTCATTCTTTCTTTCAAGATCAGTATTATGTTGTTTTATCCACTAGATGTCACTGCTGTTTTGACAACAGAATTAGAGGAAAAGCATCATGTTGCCATGGTGACCATAGATCGCATGGTCTGGATCCCTTTGTGTTTCCTCTGAATGACCACAGGGTGGCGGTCTTTCTCTTTGATTTTTAATTTCAGAAGTCACTATGAGGTACAGTAACTACTTGGCCACAACACAGTTCAGTTCCTGTCTCAGTTAAATCCATCACACAGCCATAATGTACGCTTCATTTATTGTTGTTATGCCTATTTAAGACTGTAAATAGACGTTGTTGTTTGGTGATAAGTTTGCAACTTCTTGTCAATCTTCTATGACAAGATATTAAGATATTATCAGGACTTTAAGGGCCTTTCATTGGGAAAGATCAAACTGTTCAGAGTTAGTTAAAGTTAGAGTCAGTTCAGAGTAAATATGGGAACTGTTTAGATGATAGAAAAGCTTGGCAGCAGAACAAACATTTCCTAGATTAACATTAAATGTATCCCAGCTGATTATGAAGCTTCTTAAAGGAACAGTCTGGCTTTTGTCTGGTTTGGTTTCATGTATTATTCCATTAAAAGTAGATTTGAGAAAAACTTTTCAGAAAGATCTAATTAAGCAAATACGCTGCTCTTTGTGTTAATGTAACGTGCCATGTTAGTTCAAATTAGTTCAATTAATTCAAAATATAAAGAAAACTTGTATTATTATTAGTAGTAGTAGTATTAGTTTTCGTATTATTAATTACACACTGTATATACTGTTTACACTGAACATTTGTACATTCTGGTCAATATTTTGTACATTTCACTTCTTTCCCTTCAATGTAAAATTTAAACCTGTAGCAGCTCTTCTTACTTAGAATTTATTTGACATATTTCATACTGTAAATTTCTTTCTTTTTTATGTTATTCAGGATTACTTAATTCTGTGTATATTTTTGACTGTTAGGCACCACAACACTGAGGTAAATTCCTTGTATGTACAAACCTGCTTGTCAATAAACCTGGTTCTTATTTTGATTTTGATAAAAGCAACTCCAAAATAGTTAATTAAATAATACATTTAAAATACTATTACTATTATAAATTTACAAAAGCTGTTTTGTTTCAAACAAAGTTAAAATGAACTTCAGTTCAAAGATTCAGATTGCAACAAAAACAAAATGTACACAAGATTCAAACTGTAAATAAAAAAAACTAAACGTTTCACTTTGTACAAAAAGTGACAATAAATAAATAAATAAATAATAGACCTTTTTTATACTTTTTACACCTTCTTTTATGGGCATTTTTTTCCTTTATTTGACAGTTGGAAGTGCAGAAACAGGGCAGAGAGAGGGGCATGATAGCTGGAATCAAAATGCAGATGTCATGGTTTTGTGCAGTGGTTAGCACTGTCACCTCACAGAAAGAAGCTTCTGGCATCAGACCTAATGGCCGATCGATGTTTTTCTGTGTGGAGTTTTCATAATCTCCCTGCAATGTTCCTTTTCCCCACACAGTCCAAAGTTCACTAAAAATAAACTAACTCTAAATTGCCTGTGAGTCTTAATAGTTGACTCTGTGGGGGCCAAACCATCTGTTGCAGGACTCCTTGTTCTTCTTGTTGCTGAAGATAGTTCTTTATGACTCTGGCTGAATGTTTGGGTTCGTTGTCATGCCTACAAATCCAGAATCTCTGAATCTGTAAATATTCTTCATTTCTTAAGTTTTCCCGCTGAAAATCAGATGTCTCCTCCTTCACTATGAAGTCATTTTCAGTGTTTATGTACTGGAGGCTTTAAGTTTCCACATCACACTTGTGTAAGTTGCATATTGGATCATGATTGACTCCAAACTAGGTGTGATGTCATAAATCCTGCTCGTAGGTAAAAGTGTTAAACTGAGATTTAAGGTGATACAGAGAAACTGTCAAAACAAACTCAAACATCCAACTGAAGGAAAAATAAGAAAAACATATTTTTAAGTTGAGGGGGATTTTAAGGTTATTAGTAACAATCTGCTTTTCAAATACAAATCAAAATGTCTACTATGAAAAGGTCTACTATCAGACAGCAGCCTTATTTGTCCGCCGCAGGGGCTGATGGGAGGTTTGAGGAGCTGTTAGAAACCACGTGGCCCTCGTCTGATCTCACAGCTCGTCCTTGTTTGGCCTCAGCTGCATCAGAGCGCCACTTCTCCCCAGGTTCACCAGAGGAAACACCACTGCACAAAATGCTTTTCCTCCCAGCTGCTGCTCTGTGCTGTCTGTGTTCAGGTGAGTGTTTCCAGCCAATCAGGAGCCAACAAACTCAACCTTTAACAAACACTGTCACACTGACCTTCATCTGTGTGTCTGTTTCTCTACAGCGCTGGTTACCATGGCAGCAGAGCTGATTCAGGATGATTTGACATTGACCAGGAGAGCTGGTGAAAAAGTCTCCTTCAGCTGTGGAGGAACTGACCAGTGTTACAGTGAACGCCCATTTCTATACTGGTACCAGAAGAAAGACACAGAAACATTAACACGGATTCTTGATATTGACACGACGAATGGTAACATAGATAGAAGGTACAATCATTCTCAAGAAGATGATTTCTCAGCTGTAAATAAAGGGAACGGCTGGGAGTTGTTGATCCAGACAGTTCAAGTCTCACATTCAGCCACCTACTACTGCGCCTGTTGGAAGTATGATACCCACAGTGAGAAATGATCCCTGCAGCCTGAACAAAAACCTCCAGATGAACAGATGTCAAACAGTGTTTGTGACAGGAAGAGAGCAGTAAACCACAGCCCAGGTTCACATATTTCACCTCCATCTCAGCCAGAGTCACTAACAAACTGAGCTGAGGACTAAATGTTTGTCTGTTGGTGTCAGGATTTTGATTTAAACATTATATTTCATTGATATTATTTATCAGCTATTTCAGCAGGTTTCCTGTTGTTCCACACAGTGAGAACAAAGGAGCAACACAGAAGCACAATGATACAACAAGATGAAGACAAACAAACAAACAACAATATAACACAGATAAAAGAGACAAATAATGGAGAGATGAAAAGTGAAACTTTGTTAACTTTTGATTTAATAACAAAAATTGAGAAAATAATAAATAGAAAAAGATGTTTGACAGAGTTGAAAGTTTGAGATGAAGATAAAAATGGTCTTCTTTGACCTGCTGCTGGAATAAAGTTCATTCCTCCTTCACAATAATAATCTGTTGTTAATGAAAACACTTCCTGTGTCTCTTTCACAATAAAAGCCTTCAGGCAGCATTCTTCACATCACATCTTTGAGCAGATTTCAACAGATAATTTCACTTTAGTAAAAGATTCAACACAATTCTTGGATTTATGACAATTTCCCCTCAACAGAAATGTGGTAAATGTAAATGGATTTTGCTCTGTGAGCAGCTGAGACTGTCTTCACAAGAGAAACGACAGCAGACACTGTTTGTTTCTTTTAACATGACCACCATCATTTCCTAACTTTAACCACGTGTTTATTATTGTAACCATGACGACGCAGCTCCCCTCATCTTACTTAAACCTCACTAAACCTTAACTACAGGTTCTGATGTTTACTGTCCATATTCTAAGACAAATGGCTCCACTACAGCATTTACTATTAGAAATTTAATCCTTTATGTGATTCAAAATGTTAAACATCAATTGATTGACAAAAAAGCAAAAACTACGGCTCCTATGAAAATGTACCTGCATGGCAGCACAGGTACTAATGTCATCCTAACTTGGTTTAGTTCATAATACTCAACAAATCTCCTCAAATGTGAACTTTACAACTTTTGCACTTTGATCAAAAATAATATTTTATTTTAGTCCATCATTCTTATGTAAACAACTGGAGTGAACCACACAACATACTGTTGTAATGTTAAGTTGTAGGGAAGGATTTTACACCTGCATTTACTGATGTTTTGTCCACTAGTTTTCATCAGAAACAAGTAGTGACCAACACTGACACATCATCAGCTTTTAAATTGATATGTTGAACTTGTTAGCAAATACTTGCTTATTTCCACATCCAGCAGTTACGGAGCAACATTATCATTCATTTGGAGTCGTGTTTCTGTCCACCTGGTGAATGTAAGTCCAATATTCACTCTCTTTTAGCTCTGTTTTTACTCTCTACCAACTCCTGAGGGAAATATCTGGCTCTTTAGCTGCTAAATGCTCCACTATGTTCAGCAGCTAGTCTACAGCTAACTGTGTCTGTTTGCCGTTTGGTGCTGAGCAGGTAGTGTACAGTGGCTTTTTACAGCTTTTTCTCTGAAAACAGCTGCCTGCTGTGAACTGAAACTCACTATAAAGCTCCGTAAAGCCGAGAGGAGCTGCAGAGTCACTGATAATTCTCTGTAGGTTCATCACTACGAGCCACGACCAACACATTACACACTGACAGATCATGGTTATTATAAAAATATTGATTAAAGCAGCTTTAAGTAATTTACATCATTACAAATGTCAATTTGATTTTAAATGAGTTCTTAGTTGAGTTTAAATGTTGACCTGATGGTGGCGCTAGAGGAAAAGTCAGAGGATCAAAGTTATTATAATTCATCCTGAGGGGAACATGAATATTTCTACTAAATTACATGACAATCCATCCAATAGATGAAAAGATATTTCAGTCTGGACCAAACATGTCAACCTGCTGGTGGCGCTAGATTCAAAGTTAGAATCAATCAAGTCAAATAAATAATTGAATCCTCTGGGGACCGTGAACGTCTGCACAACATTTAATGAACAATTCATCCGTTCTTTGATCCACAATCAGATCCAATCGATCTGCACTTAAGTGGTGGACCGACCAACCGACTGACATTAGCATCCGTATAGTCACACTGCTAATGTGGCTAAAATCAAATAAAAGAAGAGACAGTCATGTTGATATGAACATTAGAGAAACACATCATGGAGATGAAATATGATACTGGTTCATAATTTGGATTCGTTCACCTCAGCTGACACATTCAACAGCAGACAGGTTTTTGTCACAGTCTCATTCACTGTGGGAGGAGATGAGTACGGCATCTTTGGCTCTGGAACTAAACTGTATGTAGGTAAGACTAAACTTTCATTTTCCTTCAGTTGTTTTATTGAACAAGTTGAAAATGTGTTTTTAGTTTTAGTTTCTGCTGCTTCAGGCTTTACATGTTAGTTTTTTCTTATTTAGTAGAGAATTCTTGATGCAGCCATTCTTCCATAAAACTAATCAATAACTCCTGAAAAGAGCTTCAAATCTCACTGCACACCACAAGTTCTTCTTTATTTATGCATCACATCAAAGTTTGTTTACAGCCAAAAAGTCTGATATCAGTAATGTTACAAATAAACAGTATTTAATAATCTCACTGATTCAGCAGCAGCTCCTGTTTATTAAAAACAAGATGATATATGATGTGAAACATCATTTAATAAATGTTCCTAAATGTAATTTTAGAAGCAAGTAGTGATAAATATATTGTGTGTTAAATATACAGTATATATTTGTAAATGGTAAAATGTATCTCATGATAATTGTGTGTTTATGATGATAAATATGTCTTTTAGTGGAAGATAAATTCATGCATGAAGGCAAACTCATTTTGAATGTGTGATGAAGCTAAATATAATTTATAGATAAAATGTACAATTGTATATCTTAATCCATATTTAATATAAATCAAATTGTTATATGAAATCAATATGATGTCAAATATATAATGTCAAAAATATTTTAGAAAGTGTTTGGTAGAAAATATAATGAATCAGATAATTTACATGTTGTAATTTAATTATATTTATATTATTATATTATATTTTATTTATATATCTGAACATGTTGTGGTAATTGTGTTTTATATAAAAGCTAAAACTCTTTAAAAAGTTGTTAAAAGTATTGATGTATTGTGTGTCTGATTAGAGTAAAGTATATGCTGGTAAATATACTTCATATAAACACTATAATCATTTAAAAATGTAAAATAAATATAATATATTTTAATTAAGTAATAAAACAATAATTTAAATTTTACTGAGACATCATCATCATCATATTATATTATATTATATTATATTATATTATATTATATTATATTTGAAATACATATGTACATATTGTGGTAATTGGCTTTTATGTAAAAGACAAAGCTCTTAAG
Source organism: Thunnus albacares (assembly GCF_914725855.1). Lineage (NCBI taxonomy): Eukaryota > Metazoa > Chordata > Actinopteri > Scombriformes > Scombridae > Thunnus > Thunnus albacares. The sequence goes on along the minus strand of NC_058117.1, from coordinate 30,516,840 downwards.
TTAAAATTATTGATTGATTCTTACTAATTAAAGTATATGGTGGTAAATATATTTAATATAAAACACTATAATCATCAGCAAATGTATTTTATATGAGGCTGTTATGTCATGATATATTTTATATTTTATAAACTCTATTATATTAGTAACTAATGTTGTGGTAAATATTGTTAAAGTGGTAAATGATGTTTTAATCTTTATATATGACATATGATGAGCTTCCATGATGCTTTAGTTTGATATGATTATTGATACAGTGTCCAGTAGATGATGTTTGTGGTGTATTGATGAGTAGTTTAGTGATCATGTAGTTTCCAGGATCAGACTGAATGCAGTGCAGTGCTGTAAGCTGCTGTTGACTGTGTGAATGTGTGTCTGTGCTGCTTGTTGCTGCTGTCAAACTTCAGATGAGCAGGTAGTGAAGCCCATGGTGAGCGTGTACCCAGCAGCCCACCTGGAGGGGAGGAGCTCCCTGCTGTGTCTGGCCTCAGCCATGTCTCCTCCTCTAGTCCAGTTCTCCTGGAAAAGACAGAAGAAGAGCGGCACGCTGGAGGATCTGACCCCTGCTGAGGGAGAGCAGCTGGAGCTCAGAGAGCCGGGACGCACCGCCTCCATCCTGCTGCTCCATCGGCAAGAGAACAGCACATATAAATACCACTGCTACGTCAAGCACGAGGGGATAACAGTGGAGGCCCAAACAGAACAAGGTAATGAAGGCTTGGTGACTGTGTTCAGCAGTGATTCAGCTTCATCTGGAGATGCTGTCAGAGAGAGCAGAGGAGCAGAGCACTGACATTTGTTTTGTTTCTGTTTCAGAGGTTTCTGCTCTTCCTCCACCTGTCCCGTCTCAGTACCAGGTGAAGCTGCTCTGTGTGCTGTACACAGTGCTGATAGTGAAGAGTCTGGTGTACTGCTGTGGACTCTCTCTGCTGATGATCCTCAGAAACAAGGGACCGTCCACCAACTGCACACATGCTGACTGACTGTTTTCTGCTCGCCTTTTCTCACCATCACATCTCATCAATTCATCTCATTTATCACTTTGATCAGTGTTCAGAAATGTCAGTAATGATGTGTTGTGGTTGGTTTTACATTTTCTCATTGAAAATAGTTTAGACACAGTTGTCCTGAAAACATAAATACATATATAAACATATACAGTATATTTGCAGTTGCTAAGTATACATTCTGTAGAATATCAATATCTTGATGCTCTAGTTTAATTCCACTTTTAATCGTGACTTGTATAATAGTGTAAAATGAAGTTGAATCATTAGCTACCTGGTGGATATTTAGGTGCTTACAGTATTTTTTTCTTTCTTGTGTATTTTCCTTTTTATACATTATGCAGAGGGTGGCAGGTTTGTCAAAGTCATTCAGAGTAACATTCTCAATAAACTGAAACATCACAGTTTCTGTCTTTTATAATCGTCCATGTTTTCATTGATCTCAGTTTGGCTTCAAATAATGTAAATCATCGGACACAGAATCCACTATATTGGCCACGTTTGTTGATACCTACAAGTAATTTCATTCTTGTCGTCAGTAGATCTCAGTAAACTTTCACATAGTGCTAAAAACAAATGTACAGGAAGATACAAAGAAAAGTTTACAGCTAAACAGAAACAACAAAGTAAAGAGAAGCAAACATAAACATAAAGTTATTAAATACAAGCAAGTCGGTGTGGTGTGCCAAGAGGTTGGTATCATCTTGTAATATAGTTTCAGTGTGGATGTACGACTCTACGCTGATGAAACTGTTGTTTACACACATGAAGAAACAGCACAAAGCTGCTTTGAAGAGCTGCTATAAAAATGATCAGACAGCGGCTTGATTAGTCTGCACTGAAGCCTGAATGTTGTCAAAATGATGGGTGTGTTTTTTGATTTCTTTCTAAAACACCAAAATACTGATCAGCTCTTGCAGTTTTATCAAGACAAAATTGATTGGTACATTTCCCTATAATATGATTATAAGAAAACTAAGTTTATTTAGATTTATACAACAGAAATAAATAGAAAAGTGATTCAGTGTAGAAAAGATGACTTGTTTGTCTCAGTGTGGTTTGTGTTCTGCTGCTCTGATTGATGATAACAAATGTAGGATGTATTTTTTTAAACGTTGCAGAGAGGAAGTGAATGTTAAAAATGTTCTTACAGTGTGAATTTAAACACTCTGCAGGCAAAAACCTCAATTTAGAAGAAGATGAAAGATTTCAGAAACACCACAATTTAAAAATTGGTTTGTTTTATGGATAAAAACAACTTCATTGGAGAAACAGCAACAAGAAAGTAAAACAAGTATTAATTATAAAATCTATATTATTAAATAATCTGTATTAATTATTAAATTAGCACAAGTAATTATGTACAATATTAATAGTATTATTAATTTGGGTTTTGTTATTTAATGAGTTATTTATTGTAATTAAGGAGGAATATGTGAGAAAATGAACTTTGTTCACACCAACATACGCATATGTGTATATGTGCACTTGTATTTTTGCTAAATGAGAAACATTTCTTTGCTCTCTTCATTAAAAATGAACAGGAGAGGGTTTTTTTTTTACATACATCTGATGTTTCTTTTTGTTTTGTAAATACATATCACATATGCTTGTTTGTGTTTGGTATTCAATAAAAATATAAAAAATATGATTTAAGTTGGGTTCTTAGTATCAAAATTATTACAAAAAGTATTATTAGTATTATCTATTAATACTATTAGTATTCAACTATTTTATTTTTATCTATTTGTTTAAACTTATTGAGTAGTGTATTTGTGAACTCAGTACAGACTGTGGGACCTGAGCAGACTGCAGGAGTTTGAACGTCTCCCTTTATTTAATGATGTCAGTTTCTCAGCTCTGAGTTTAGGATTTCCGCTGCTTCTCTCACACATTAATAACACAGATTAAAACTGAGACAGCGAGCGCTGAATTCATACTGAAGTTCCTGGAACGATACTTTAACCAGAGTCGATGGTTGTAACCGTCATTGTGTTAATAAAATAAAAAACCACAGCGAACAGTGTGGAGGCTGCTGAGCAGAAACCCACACAGCCCGTCTGCTGCAGGAAAGGAAGTGTTGATTCGCTGTCAACAGTTTTATATGAGTCCTAATAACCCGAGTTTTTAGCAAAGGTGCACTTTACAGCTGGGGAGGAATGTAATAAAGTGCAATTGTGAGGTACTTTACATGAGTATTTCCATTTTATGCTTTTTTATACGTCCACTCCGCTACATTTCAGAGGGAGATATTTTACTTTCTACTCCACTACATTTATTTCACAGCTATAGGTATTAATTACTTTTCAGATTTATATTTTACTAGTAAGGCTGATGATGTATTTTATATTTGAAATACATTTAGATCACTTTGTAGAGATCTATTTTCACTTTGACATATAAGGGTCTTTTCAGTGTACAAAAGGTCACATTAAATCCCCTTTGACTCCATGTTTTGAACAGTGAAATATGTTTTTCTTGCTGTAATCATTCCTCCTGTTCGTACTGACCATTAGAAGATCTTTTCATAATGCACTTTCAGTGTGAGTGATGGGGGACAAAATCCACAAAATCCACAGTCTTCCTTGTGTGCAAAAATATTAATAATTATAATATATATAAGTTTATCTGAAGCTAATATGAAGGTTTTTATTCTCCTTGTTTTGCTATCCAGTTGTGGAGAGCAACTTATAGAAAAATCTTGGCTTCCACCAAAGGCCAGGTTGTGAAATTTTACAAAAGAAACATTTAGCAAAAATAAATAAATAAATAAACAAAAACAAAACTCAATACTTTTTCCGATACAGAAAACACATCACTGAAATTGTGACAAAAGCAGCACAAAAAAGTGGCTCAAATACGTCACAAATACAGCATAAATATGGCAGTGGCACCTCTATAAACAGAGGAGCACAAAAACATTCACCGCACTGCCATGTAACATATCAGCGCTAATGCATCAAATTTAGCAGCCTTTGCAGTTCACAAAAAAGCAACGTTCATTTTGCTTTATACATTTGATGAACAAATACAAAACAGTAAAACAAAAATAAACTGTTTTATACCAAATTCACGGATAGCAAGCTGTGCTCCGCACGTGTGGCTTTCCATCCACCAACATCTGCAATCCTACCAAAACAATCGCACAACATGTGGCTTTTATATAAGTGCATCCAACATCATTAAATCACTATTTTACAGAATCATGCATAACAACCTCAAAACAAGATAAGATACTTGAGAAATAATCTCACAGTTGGAACCAGTGGCTATTCTCAGCAGAAAGTAGCACATTATGTTGTACTTCCTGTATTTTTCCCAGCATTCCCTGTCCACTCAGCAGGCATAGCGCTGCACTAAACGATAAACTCACACCCTGCTGTCCAACGTAAGCATCCCCAACAAGAGAGCAACAATGGAGAAGTTCTTCAGCATGGATGTTATTTCCGTGAATATTATTATTTTACCACCTGGTTACACCGTCTTTTTAGTGCCAAAGTCCCTCTTTTTGTCACTAAACTTCCACTGCAGCTCAACAGGGAAAAACTGTCCGAGGAAACAAACATTTGAAGACTGTAGATGTTTCAGATATCCACTTGATATGACTAACTCAGACTACTGAAGCCTCATATAAGCTTCACATCAACTTTTAAATGACTGTGTGGACACACTGTGGATTTTGGCCTCCATCACTTACATTGAAAACACATTTGAAGGATCTTTTAATATCCAGTATGAACAGGAGGAATGATTACAGTGAGGAAAACCTCTTTTACTGTTCATATGGACACCTAACTGTTGTTTTAAGACACAATTAAAAAATTATGAAGCTGTTCTTTAAGTCAGATATGCAAAAATAAATAATTATGTAATATTAAAATGAAAAAAAAACTGGGCAATACAATGCATAACTTTACAAGAACTTTGCATTCTTATTGATTGTTTTAGAATTTTTATAGTAGTATATAATATCAGAGAAAAAAAACCTGAGCTACCACCAATTTAATTAAGAATAATGTGTCTTAAATCATTTCAAAGGGCTTTTACAGTGCTTCATTCTTTCTTTCAAGATCAGTATTATGTTGTTTTATCCACTAGATGTCACTCATGATTTGACAGCAGAATTAGAGGAAAAGCATCATGTTGCCACAGTGACCATGGATGGCATGGTCTGGATCCCTTTGTGTTTCCTCTGAATGACCACATGGTGGCGGTCTTTCTCTTTGATTTTAATTTCAGAACTCACCATGAGGTACAGTAACTACTTGGACACAACACAGTTTAGTTCCTGTCCCAGTTAAATCCATCACACAGCCATAATGTACGCTTTATTTATTGTTGTTATGCCTATTTAAGACTGTAAATAGACGTTGTTGTTGTTTGGTGATAAGTTTGCAACTTCTTGTCAATCTTCTATGACAAGATATTAAGATATTATCAGGACTTTAAGGGCCTTTCATTGGGAAAGATCAAACTGTTCAGAGTTAGTTTAAGTTAGAGTCAGTTCAGAGTAAATATGGGAACTGTTTAGATGATTTAAAAGCTTGGCAGCAGAACAAACATTTTTTTAGAATAACATTAAATGTATCCCAGCTGATTATGAAGCTTCTTAAAGGAACAGTCTGGCTTTTGTCTGGTTTGGTTTCATGTATTCTTCCATTAAAAGTAGATTTGAGAATAAATTTTCAGAAAGATCTAATTAAGCAAATACGCTGCTCTTTGTGTTAATGTAACGTGCCATGTTAGATCAAATTAGTTCAACTAATTCAAAATATAAAGACAACTTGTATTATTATTATTAGCAGTAGTATTAGTTTTAGTATTATTAATTACATACTGCATATACTGTTTACACTGAACATTTGCACACTCTGGTCAATATTTTGTACATTTCATTTCATTCTCTTCAATGTAAAATTTAAACCTGTAGCAGCTCTTCTTACTTAGAATATATTTGACATATTTTATACTGTAAATTTCTTTCTTTTTTATGTTATTCAGGATTACTTAATTCTGTGTATATTTTTGACTGTTAGGCACCACAACACTGAAGTATATTCCTTGCATGTACAAACCTGCTTGGCATTAAACCTGGTTCTTATTTTGATTTTGATAAAAGCAACTCCAAAATAGTTAATTAAATAATACATTTAAAATACTATTACTATTATAAATTTACAAAAAGCTGTTTTGTGTCAAACAAAGTTAAAATGAACTTCAGTTCAAAGATTCAGATTGCAACAAAAACAAAATGTACACAAGATTCAAATTGTAAATAAAAAAACTAAAAATGTATATTAAAAAAACTGCTCCAAAAAGTTTCACCTTGTACAAAAAATGACAATAAATAAATAAATAATAGACCTTTTTATTCTTTTTACACCTTCTTTTTTGGGCATTTCTTTCCTTTATTTGACAGTTGAAAGTGCAGAGAGACAGGAAACAGGGCAGAGAGAGGGACATGATAGCTGGAATCAAAATGCAGATGTTATGGTTTTGTGCAGTGGTTAGCACTGTCACCTCACAGAAAGAAGCTTCTGTCGTCAGACCTGCTGGCCGATCGAGGTTTTTCTGTGTGGAGTTTGCATAATGTCCCTCCAATGTTCCTTTTCCCCACACAGTCCAAAGTTCACTAAAAATAAACTAACTCTAAATTGCCTGTGAGTCGTAATAGTTGTCTGTTTTAGCTCCCTTTTCCATCTACAAAAGATAAGTAGATATACAGTACTGTATATTTAGATTTTAGGTACTAGTGTAAAGTGAGGATCTTTTAATGCCATGAATAGTTTTTATTTATCAATTAACTTGATACAAAGTTGAGTCAACAGCAGAAAGCTAAAGCAAATCAATATTTGCTGTGTGCAGTTTTGCCTTTAAAACAGCAGCAGTTCTCCTCAGTTCACCTGCACACAGTTTTTCAGGCGTCTCAGCTGCTTCTGTGTCTTCATGTTAATCCCAGACTGACTCCATGATGTTGAAATCAGGACTCTGTGGGGGCTCTCTGTGTGTGTCTCCTCCTTCACTATAAAGTCATTTACAGTGTTTGTAAACTGGAGGCTTCAAGTTTCCACATCACACTTGTGTAAGTTGCATATTGGATCATGATTGACTCCAATCTAGTTGTGATGTCATAAATCCTGCTCGTAGGTGAAAGTGTTAAACTGAGATTTAAGGTGATACAGAGAAACTTTCAGAACAAACTCAAACATCCAACTGAAGGAAAAAGAGGGAAAACATATTTTTTAAGTTGAGGGGGACTTTAAGGTTATTAGTAACAATCTGCTTTTCAAATATAAATCAAAATGTCTACTATGAAAAGGTCTACTGTCAGACAGCAGCCTTATCTGTCCGCCGCAGGGGCTGATGGGAGGTTTGAGGAGCTGTTAGAAACCACGTGGCCCTCGTCTGATCTCACAGCTCGTCCTTGTTTGGCCTCAGCTGCATCAGAGCGCCACTTCTCCCCAGGTTCACCAGAGGAAACACCACTGCACAAAATGCTTTTCCTCCCAGCTGCTGCTCTGTGCTGTCTGTGTTCAGGTGAGTGTTTCCAGCCAATCAGGAGCCAACAAACTCAACCTTTAACAAACACTGTCACACTCACCTTCATCTGTGTGTCTGTTTTTCTACAGCGCTGGTTGCCATGGCAGCAGAGCTGATTCAGAAAGATTTAACATTGACCAGGAGAGCTGGTGAAACAGTCTCCTTCAGCTGTGGAGGAACTGACCAGTGTGACAGTGAACGCCCATTTCTATTCTGGTTACAGAAGAAAGACACAGAAACATTCATACTGATTCTTGATATTGACACGACGAATGGTAACATAGATAGAAGGTACAATCATTCTCAAAAAGATGATTTCTCAGCTGTAAATAAAGGGAACGGCTGGGAGTTGTTGATCCAGACAGTTAAACTCTCACATTCAGCCACCTACTACTGCGCCTGTAGGAAGTATGATACCCACAGTGAGAAATGATCCCTGCAGCCTGAACAAAAACCTCCAGATGAACAGATGTCAAACAGTGTTTGTGACAGGAAGAGAGCAGTAAACCACAGCCCAGGTTCACATATTTCACCTCCATCTCAGCCAGAGTCACTAACAAACTGAGCTGAGGACTAAATGTTTGTCTGTTGGTGTCAGGATTTTGATTTAAACATTATATTTCATTGATATTATTTATCAGCTATTTCAGCAGGTTTCCTGTTGTTCCACACAGTGAGAACAAAGGAGCAACACAGAAGCACAATGATACAACAAGATGAAGACAAACAAATAAACAACAATATAACACAGATAAAAGAGACAACTAATGGAGAGATCAAAAGTGAAACTTTATTAACATTTGATTTAATAAATAAAATTGAGAAAATAATAAATAGAAAAAGATGTTTGACAGAGTTGAAAGTTTGAGATGAAGATAAAAATGGTCTTCTTTGACCTGCTGCTGGAATAAAGTTCATTCCTCCTTCACAATAATAATCTGTTAAAGAAAACACTTCCTGTGTCTCTTTCACAATAAAAGCCTTCAGCAGGATTTCTCACATCACATCTTTGAGCAGATTTCAACAGATAATTTCACTTTAGTAAAAGATTCAACACAATTCTTGGATTTATGACAATTTCCCCTCAACAGAAATGTGGTAAATGTAAATGGATTTTGCTCTGTGAGCAGCTGAGACTGTCTTCACAAGAGAAACGACAGCAGACACTGTTTGTTTCTTTTAACACGATCACCATCATTTCCTAACTTTAACCACGTGTTTATTATTGTAACCATGACGACGCAGCTCCCCTCATATTAACAAGGAAGTCATTTTAACCCAAACCATGATCTTTACCTAAACCTAACTAAACCTTAACTACAGATTCTGATGTTTACTGTCCATATTCTAAGACAAATGGCTCCACTGCAGCATTTACTATTAGAAATTTAATCCTTTATGTGATTCAAAATGTTAAACAACAATTGATTGACAAGCAAACAAAAACTACGGCTCCTATGAAAATGTACCTGCATGGCAGCACAGGTACTAATGTCATCCTAACTTGGTTTAGTTCATAATACTCAACAAATCTCCTCAAATGTCAACTTTACAACTTTTGAACTGTAATCAACAGGAATATTTTATTTTAGTCCATCATTCTTATCTAAACATCTGGAGTGAACCACACAACATACTGTTGTAATGTTAAGTTGTAGGGAAGGATTTTACACCTGCATTTACTGATGTTTTGTCCACTAGTTTTCATCAGAAACAAGTAGTGACCAACACTGACACATCATCAGCTTTTAAGTTGATATGTTGAACTTGTTAGCAAACACTTGCTTATTTCCACATCCAGCAGTTACGGAGCAACATTATCATTCATTTGGAGTCGTGTTTCTGTCCACCTGGTGAATGTAAGTCCAATATTCACTCTCTTTTAGCTCTGTTTTTACTCTCTACCAACTCCTGAGGGAAATATCTGGCTCTTTAGCTGCTAAATGCTCCACTATGTTCACCAGCTAGTCTACAGCTAACTGTGTCTGTTTGCCGTTTGGTGCTGAGCAGGTAGTGTACAGTGGCTTTTTACAGCTTTTTCTCTGAAAACAGCTGCCTGCAGGGGCCCAAAACAATGCTATAAGAGCGCTGAGAGTGAACCAAAACAGTAAAGTTGCAGCCGGACAGATAAACAATGAGCTGAAACTCACTATAAAGCTCCGTAAAGCCGAGAGGAGCTGCAGAGTCACTGATAATTCTCTGTTGGTTCATCACTATGAGCCACGACCAACACATTACACACTGACACATCATGGTTATTACAAAAATATTGATTATAACAGCTTCAAGTAATTTGCATCATTGCAAATGTCAGTTTGATTTTAAATGAGTTCTTAGTTGAGTTTAAATATTGACCTGATGGTGGCGCTAGAGGAAAAGTCAGAGGATCAAAGTTATTATAATTCATCCTGAGGGGAACATGAATATTTCTACTAAATTACATGACAATCCATCCAATAGATGAAAAGATATTTCAGTCTGGACCAAACATGTCAACCTGCTGGTGGCGCTAGATTCAAAGTTAGAATCAATCAAGTCAAATAAATAATTGAATCCTCTGGGGACCGTGAACGTCTGCACAACATTTCATGAACAATCCATCCGTCCTTTGATCCACAATCAGATCCAATGGATCTGCACTTAAGTGGTGGACCGACCAACCGACTGACATTAGCATCCATATAGTCACACTGCTAATGTGGCTAAAATCAAATAAAAGAAGAGACAGTCATGTTGATATGAACATTAGAGAAACACATCATGGAGATGAAATATGATACTGGTTCATAATTTGTATTCGTTCACCTCAGCTGACACATTCAACAGCAGACAGGTTTTTGTCACAGTCTCATTTACTGTGGGAGGATATGGCTACTTCATCTTTGGCTCTGGAACTAAACTGTATGTAACAGGTAAGACTAAACTTTCATTTTCCTTCAGTTGTTTTATTGAACAAGTTGAAAATGTGTTTTTAGTTTTAGTTTCTGCTGCTTCAGGCTTTACATGTTAGTTTTTTCATATTTAGTAGAGAATTCTTGATGCAGCCATTCTTCCATAAAACAAATCAATAACTCCTGAAAAGAGCTTCAAATCTCACTGCACACCACAAGTTCTTCTCTTATGCATCACATCAAAGTTGGTTTACAGCCAAAAAGTCTGATATCAGTAATGTTACAAATAAACAGTATTTAATAATCTCACTGATTCAGCAGCAGCTCCTGTTTATTAAAAACAAGATGATATATGATGTGAAACATCATTTAATAAATGTTCCTAAATGTCATTTTAGAAGCAAATAGTGATAAATATATTGTGTGTTAAATATACAGTATATATTTGTAAATGGTAAAATGTATCTCATGATAATTGTGTGTTTATGATGATAAACATGTCTTTTAGTGGAAGATAAATTAATGCATGAAGGCAAACTCATTTTAAATGTGTGATGAAGCTAAATATAATTTATAGATAAAATGTATAATTGTATATCTTAATCCATATTTAATATAAATAAAATTGGTATATGAAATCAACATGATATCAAATATATATTGTTAAAAATATTTTAGAAAGTGTTTGGTAGAAAATATAATGAATCAGATAATTTACATGTTGTAATTTAATTATGTTTATATTATTATATTATATTTTATTTACATATCTGAACATGTTGTGGTAATTGTGTTTTATATAAAAGCTAAAACTCTTTAAAAAGTTGTTAAAAGTATTGATGTATTGTGTGTCTGATTAGAGTAAAGTATATGCTGGTAAATATACTTCATATAAACACTATAATCATTTAGAATTGTAATATAAATATTGTATATTTTAAGCAAGTAATAAAACTGTACTTTATGTTTTACTGAGACAAATTTTACCTTATTATATTTTATTTTGATTTTATTTTATTATATTTGACATATCCAAACATATTGTGGTAATTTGCTTTTATGTAAAAGCTAAAACTCTTATTTTAAAATGAATGATTAAAGTATATTGTGGTAAATACATTTTATATAAACCATTATAATCATTAGCAAATGTATTTTATATGCGGCTGTTATGCCATCATATATTTTCAATTTTACAAATTCTGTTTTATTATATTAGAATTCAATGTTGTGGTAAATATTGATAAAGTGTTAAATGATGTTTTAATCTTTATATATGACATATGATGAGCTTCCATGATGCTTTAGTTTGATATGATTATTGATACAGTGTCCAGTAGATGATGTTTGTGGTGTATTGATGAGTAGTTTAGTGATCATGTAGTTTCCAGGATCAGACTGAATGCAGTGCAGTGCTGTAAGCTGCTGTTGACTGTGTGAATGTGTGTCTGTGCTGCTTGTTGCTGCTGTCAAACTTCAGATGAGCAGGTAGTGAAGCCCGTGGTGAGCGTGTACCCAGCAGCATCCAGAGCCCACCTGGAGGGGAAGAGCTCCCTGCTGTGTCTGGCCTCAGCCATGTCTCCTCCTCTGGTCCAGTTCTCCTGGAAAAGACAGAAGAAGAACGGCCCGCTGGAGGATCTGCCCCCTGCTGAGGGAGAGCAGCTGGAGCTCAGAGAGCCGGGACGCACCGTCGCCATCAGGGTGGTTGATCGGGATGCTCTCTACACATATAAATACCGCTGCTCCGTCAGGCATGAGGGGGGAAAAGTGGAGGCCCAAACAGAACAAGGTAATGAAGGCTTGGTGACTGTGTTCAGCAGTGATTCAGCTTCATCTGGAGACGCTGTCAGAGAGAGCAGAGGAGCAGAGCACTGACATTTGTTTTGTTTCTGTTTCAGAGGTTTCTGCTCTTCCTCCACCTGTCCCATCTCAGTACCAGGTGAAGCTGCTCTGTGTGCTGTACACAGTGCTGATAGTGAAGAGTCTGGTGTACTGCTGTGGACTCTCTCTGCTGATGATCCTCAGAAACAAGGGACCGTCCACCAACTGCACACATGCTGACTGACTGTTTTCTGCTCGCCTTTTCTCACCATCACATGTCATCAATTCATCTCATTTATCACTTTGATCAGTGTTCAGAAATGTCAGTAATGATGTGTTGTGGTTGGTTTTACATTTTCTCATTAAAAACAGTTAAGATACAGTTGTCCTGAAAACATAAATACATATATAAACATATACAGTATCTTTGCAGTTACTAAGTATACATTCTGTAGAATATTAATATCTTGATGCTCTAGTTTAATTCCACTTTTAATCGTGACTTGTATAATAGTGTAAAATGAAGTTGAATCATTAGCTACTTGGTAGATATTTAAGTGCTTACAGTATTTTTTCTTTATTGTGTATTTTCTTTTTAATACTTTATGCAGAGGGTGGCAGGTTTGTCAAAGTCATTCAGAGTAACATTCTCAATAAACTGAAACATCACAGTTTCTGTCTTTTATAATCGTCCATGTTTTCATTGATCTCAGTTTGGCTTCAAATAATGTAAATCATCGGACACAGAATCCACTATATTGGCCAAGTTTGTTGATACCTACAAGTAATTTGACTCTTGTCGTCAGTAGATCTCAGTAAACTTTCACATAGTGCTGAAAACAAATATACAGGAAGATACAAAGAAAAGTTTACAGCTAAACAGAAACAAGAAAGTAAAGAGAAGCAAACATAAACATAAAGTTATTAAATACAAGCAAGTAGGCGTGGTGTGCCAAGAGGTTGGTATCATCTTGTAATATAGTTTCAGTGTGGATGTACGACTCTACGCTGATGAAACTGTTGTTTACACACATGAACAAACAGCAGAGAGCTGCTTTGAAGAGCTGCTATAAAAATGATCACACAGTGGCTTGATTAGTCTGCACTGAAGCCTGAATGTTGTCAAAATGATGGGTGTGTTTTTTGATTTCTTTCTAAATCACCAAAATACTGATTAGCTCTTGCAGTTTTATCAAGACAAAATTGATTGGTACATTTCCATATAATATGATTATAAGAAAACTAAGTTCATTTAGATTTATACAACAGAAAGAAATAGAAAAGTGATTCAGTGTAGAAAAGATGACTTGTTTGTCTCAGTGTGGTTTGTGTTCTGCTGCTCTGATTGATGATAACAAATGTAGGATGTATTTTTTTAAACGTTGCAGAGAGGAAGTGAATGTTAAAAATGTTCTTCCAGTGTGAATTTAAACACTCTGCAGGCAAAATCCTCAATTTAGAAGAAGATGAAAGATTTCAGAAACACCACAATTTAAAAATGTGTTTGTTTTATTAACAAAAACAATTTCATAAGAGACACTGGTAATAAAACAAACAGCAACAAGAAAGTAAAACAAATATTAATTATAAAATCTATATTATTAAATAATCTATATTAATTATTAAATTAGTACAAGTAATTACGTACAATATTAATAGTATTATTAATTTGGGTTTTGTTATTTAATGAGTCATTTATTGTAATTAAGGTGGAATATGTGAGAAAATGAACTTTGTTCACACCAACATATGTATATGTGTATATGTGCACTTGTATTTTTGCCAAATGAGAAAGATTTCTTTGCTCTCTTCATTAAAAATGAACAGGAGAGGTTTTTTTTTTCTTACATACATCTGATGTTTATGTTGTTTTGTAAATACATATCACATATGCTTGTTTGTGTTTGGTATTCAATAAAAATATAAAAAAATTTGATTTAAGTTGGGTTTTTAGTATAAAAATTATTACAAAAAGTATTATTAGTATTATCTATTAGGACTATTACTATTCAACTACTTTATTTTTATCTATTTGTTTAAAGTGAATTGAGTAATGTATTTGTGAACTCAGTACAGACTGTGGGACCTGAGCAGACTGCAGGAGTTTGAATGTCTCCCTTTATTTAATGATGTCAGTTTCTCAGCTCTGAGTTTAGGATTTCAGCTGCTTCTCTCACACATTAATAACACAGATTAAAACTGAGACAGCGAGCGCTGAATTCATACTGAAGTTCCTGGAACGATACTTTAACCAGAGTCGATGGTTGTAACCGTCATTGTGTTAATAAAATGAAAAACCACAGTGAACAGTGTGGAGGCTGCTGAGCAGAAACCCACACGGCCCGTTTGCTGCAGGAAAGGAAGTGTTGATTCGCTGTCAACAGTTTTATATGAGTCCTAATAACCCGAGTTTTTAGCAAAGGTGCACTTTACAGCTGGGGAGGAATGTAATAAAGTGCAATTGTGAGGTACTTTACATGAGTATTTCCATTTTATGTTTTTTTATACGTCCACTCCACTACATTTCAGAGGGAGATATTTTACTTTCTACTCCACTACATTTATTTCACAGCTATAGGTACTAATTACTTTTCAGATTTATATTTTACTAGTAAGGCTGATGATGTATTTTATATTTGAAATACATTTAGATCACTTTGTAGAGATCTATTTTCACTTTCACATATAAGGGTTTTTTCAGCGTACCAAACGCCACCTTAAATCCCCTTTGACTCCATGTTTTGAGCAGTGAAACATGTTTTTCTTGCTGTAATCATTCCTCCTGTTCATACTGACCATTAGACGATCCCTTCATAATGCACTTACAATGGAAGTGATGGAGGACAAAATCCACAGTCCTCCTTCTGTGCAAAAATGTATTTAAAAGTTTATCTGAAGCTAATATGAAGCTTCAGCATCCAAATGAGACAAATCAAGTAGATATCTTTCAACGTTACAGTCTTTTTAGTGCCAAAGTTCCTCTTTTTGTTACTATACTTCCACCTACAGCTCAACAGGGAAACACTGTCCGAGGAAACACAAAGAGGGAATTTGATGCTAAAAAGACTGTAAATGTGTCAGATATCCACTTGATATGACTAACTCAGACTACTGAAGACTCATATAAGCTTCACATCAACTTTTAAATGACTGTGTGGACACACTGTGGATTTTGGCCTCCATCACTTACATTGAAAACACATTTGAAGGATCTTTTAATATCCAGTATGAACAGGAGGAATGATTACAGCGAGGAAAACCTCTTTTACTGTTCATATGGACACCTGACTGATGTTTTAAGACACAATTAAAAAATTATGAACCTGTTCTTTAAGTCAGATATGCAAAAATAAATAAATATGTAATATTAAAAAGGAAAAAAAAAGGCTATATAGTGCATAACTTTACAAGAACTTTGCGTTCTTATTGATTGTTTTAGAATTTTTATACTAGTATATAATATCTGAGGAAAAAAAACTGAGCTACCACCAATTTAATTAAGAATAAAGTGTCTTAAATCATTTCAAAGGGCTTTTACACCGCTTCATCCTTCTTTTCTAGATCAGTATTATGTTGTTTTATCCACTAGATGTCACTGCTGTTTTGACGGCAGAATTAGAGGAAAAGCATCATGTTGCCATGGTGACCATGGATGGCATGGTCTGGATCCCTTTGTGTTTCCTCTGAATGACCACAGGGTGGCGGTCTTTCTCTTTCATCTTTAATTTCAGAACTCACCATGAGGTACAGTAACTACTCGGCCACAACACAGTTCATTTCCTGTCTCAGTTAAATCCATCACACAGCCATAATGTACGCTTCATTTATTGTTATTACGCCTATTTAAGACTGTAAATAGACATTGTTGTTTGGTGATAAGTTTGCAACTTCTTGTCACTCTTCTATGACAAGATATTAAGATATTATCAGGACTTTAAGGGCCTTTCATTGGGAAAGATCAAACTGTTCAGAGTTAGTTAAAGTTAGAGTCAGTCCAGAGTAAACATGGGAACTGTTTAGATGATAGAAAAGCTTGGCAGCAGAACAAACATTTCTTAGAATAACATTAAATGTATCCCAGCTGATTATGAAGCTTCTTAAAGGAACAGTCTGGCTTCTGTCTGGTTTGGTTTCATGTATTATTCCATTAAAAGCAGATTTGAGAAAAACTTTTCAGAAAGATCTAATTAAGCAAATACGCTGCTCTTTGTGTTAATGTAACGTGCCGTGTTAGATCAGATTAGTTCAACTAATTCAAAATATAAAGACAACTTGTATTATTATTATTAGCAGTAGTATTAGTTTTAGTATTATTAATTACACACTGCATATACTGTTTACACTGAACATTTGCACATTCTGGTCAATATTTTGTACATTTCATTACATTCTCTTCAATGTAAAATTTAAACCTGTAGCAGCTCTTCTTACTTAGAATATATTTGACATATTTTATACTGTAAATTTCTTTCTTTTTTATGTTATTCAGGATTACTTAATTCTGTGTATATTTTTGACTGTTAGGCACCACAACACTGAGGTAAATTCCTTGTATGTACAAACCTGCTTGGCATTAAACCTGGTTCTTATTTTGATTTTGATAAAAGCAACTCCAAAATAGTTCATTAAATAATACATTTAAAATACTATTACTATTATAAATTTACAAAAGCTGTTTTGTGTCAAACAAAGTTAAAATGAACTTCAGTTCAAAGATTCAGATTGCAACAAAAACAAAATGTACACAAGATTCAAACTGTAAATAAAAAAAAACTAAAAATATATATAAAAAAATCTGCACCAAAAAGTTTCACTTTGTACAAAAAATGACAATAAATAAATAAATAATACACCTTTTTATGCTTTTTACACCTTCTTTTTTGGGCATTTCTTTCCTTTATTTGACAGTTGAAAGTGCAGAGAGACAGGAAACAGGGCAGAGAGAGGGGCATGATAGCTGGATTCAAAATGCAGATGTTATGGTTTTGTGCAGTGGTTAGCACTGTCACCTCACAGAAAGAAGCTTCTGGCGTCAGACCTGCTGGCCGATCGAGGTTTTTCTGTGTAGAGTTTGCATAATCTCCCTGCAATGTTCCTTTTCCCCACACAGTCCAAAGTTCACTAAAAATAAACTAACTCTAAATTGCCTGTGAGTCTTAATAGTTGTCTGTTTTAGCTCCCTTTTCCCTGCAAAAGATAAGTAGATATACAGTACTGTATATCTAGGTTTTAGGTACTAGTGTAAAGTGAGGATCTTTTAATGCCATGAATAGTTTTTATTTATCAATTAACTTAATACAAAGTTGAGTAAACAGCAGAAAGCTAAAGCAAATCAATATTTGCTGTGTGCAGCTTTGCCTTTAAAACAGCAGCAGTTCTCCTCAGTTCACCTGCACATAGTTATTCAGACGTCTCAGCTGCTTCTGTGTCTTCATGTTAATCCCAGACTGACTCCATGATGTTGAAATCAGGACTCTGTGGGGGCTCTCTGTGTGTGTCTCCTCCTTCACTATAAAGTCATTTTCAGTGTTTGTAAACTGGAGGCTTCAAGTTTCAACATCACACTTGTGTAAGTTGCATACTAGACAATGATTGACTTAAAACTAGGTGTGATGTCATAAGTCCTGCTCATGGGTAAAAGTGTTAAACTGAGATTTAAGGTGATACAGAGAAACTTTCAGAACAAACTCAAACATCCAACTGAAGGAAAAATAAGAAAAACATATTTTTAAGTTGAGGGGGATTTTAAAGTTATTAGTAACAATCTGCTTTTAAAAGACAAATCAAAATGTCTACTATGAAAAGGTCTACTGTCAGACAGCAGCCTTATCTGTCCGCCGCAGGGGCTGATGGGAGGTTTGAGGAGCTATTAGAAACCACGTGGCCTTCGTCTGATCTCACAGCTCGTCCTTGTTTGGCCTCAGCTGCATCAGAGCGCCACTTCTCCCCAGGTTCACCAGAGGAAACACCACTGCACAAAATGCTTTTCCTCCCAGCTGCTGCTCTGTGCTGTCTGTGTTCAGGTGAGTGTTTCCAGCCAATCAGGAGCCAACAAACTCAACCTTTAACAAACACTGTCACACTCACCTTCATCTGTGTGTCTGTTTTTCTACAGCGCTGGTTGCCATGGCAGCAGAGCTGATTCAGAAAGATTTAACATTGACCAGGAGGGCTGGTGAAAAAGTCTCCTTCAGCTGTGGAGGAACTGACCAGTGTTACAGTGAACAACCATTTGTATACTGGTTACAGAAGAAAGACACAGAAACATTCACAGTGATTCTTGATATTGACATGAGGACTGGTGACAAAGATAATGATTACAATCATCCTCAGAAAGATGATTTCTCAGTTGTAAAAGCACAGAACGGCTGTGAGTTGCAGATCCAGAAAGTTCAACTCTCACATTCAGCCACCTACTACTGCTCGTGTTTCCCACAGTGAGAAATGATCCCTGCAGCCTGTACAAAAACCTCCAGATGAACAGATGTCAAACAGTGTTTGTGACAGGAAGAGAGCAGTAAACCACAGCCCAGGTTCACATATTTCACCTCCATCTCAGCCAGAGTCACAAACAAACTGAGCTGAGGACTAAATGTTTGTCTGTTGGTGTCAGGATTTTGATTTAAACATTATATTTCATTGATATTATTTATCAGCTATTTCAGCAGGTTTCCTGTTGTTCCACACAGTGAGAACAAAGGAGCAACACAGAAGCACAATGATACAACAAGATGAAGACAAACAAACAAAAAAACAACAATATAACACAGATAAAACAGACAAATAATGGAGAGATCAAAAGTGATACTTTATTAACATTTGATTTAATAACAAAAATTGAGAAAATAATAAATAGAAAAAGATGTTTGACAGAGTTGAAAGTTTGAGATGAAGATAAAAATGGTCTTCTTTGACCTGCTGCTGGAATAAAGTTCATTCCTCCTTCACAATAATAATCTGCTGTTAATGAAAACACTTCCTGTGGCTCTTTCACAATAAAAGCCTTCAGGCAGCATTCTTCACGTCACATCTTTGAGCAGATTTCAACAGATAATTTCACTTTAGTAAAAGATTCAACACAATTCTTGGATTTATGACAATTTCCCCTCAACAGAAATGTGGTAAATGTAAATGGATTTTGCTCTGTGAGCAGCTGAGACTGTCTTCACAAGAGAAACGACAGCAGACACTGTTTGTTTCTTTTAACACGACCACCATCATTTCCTAACTTTAACCACGTGTTTATTATTGTAACCATGACGACGCAGCTCCCCTCATCTTAAGGAGGAAGTCATTTTAACCCAAACCATGATCTTTACCTAAACCTAACTAAACCTTAACCACAGGTTCTGATGTTTACTGTCCATATTCTAAGACAAATGGCTCCACTACAGCATTTACTATTAGAAATTTAATCCTTTATGTGATTCAAAATGTTAAACAACAATTGATTGACAAGCAAACAAAAACTACAGCTCCTATGAAAATGTACCTGCATGGCAGCACAGGTACTAATGTCATCCTAACTTGGTTTAGTTCATAATACTCAACAAATCTCCTCAAATGTGAACTTTACAACTTTTAAAGTGTAATCAACAACAATCATATTTTATTTTAGTCCATCATTCTTATCTAAACATCTGGAGTGAACCACACAACATACAGTTGTAATGTTAAGTTGTAGGGAAGGATTTTACACCTGCATTTACTGATGTTTTGTCCACTAGTTTTCATCAGAAACAAGTAGTGACCAACACTGACACATCATCAGCTTTTAAGTTGATATGTTGAACTTGTTAGCAAACACTTGCTTGTTTCCACATCCAGCAGTTACGGAGCAACATTATCATTCATTTGGAGTCGTGTTTCTGTCCACCTGGTGAATGTAAGTCCAATATTCACTCTCTTTTAGCTCTGTTTTTACTCTCTACTCTTACTCTCTTACTCTACTCTTTACCCTAGTCCTGAGGGAAATATCTGGCTCTTTAGCTGCTAAATGCTCCACTATGTTCAGCAGCTAGTCTACAGCTGACTGTGTCTGTTTGCCGTTTGGTGCTGAGCAGGTAGTGTACAGTGGCTTTTTACAGCTTTTTCTCTGAAAACAGCTGCCTGCTGCGGCCCAAAACGACGCTATGAGAGCGCTGAGAGTGAACCAAAACAGTAAAGAACCGTGAACGTCTGCACAACATTTAATGAACAATCCATCCGTCCTTTGATCCACAATCAGATCCAATCGATCTGCACTTAAGTGGTGGACCGACCAACCGACTGACATTAGCATCCATATAGTCACACTGCTAATGTGGCTAAAATCAAATAAAAGAAGAGACAGTCATGTTGATATGAACATTAGAGAAACACATCATGGAGATGAAATATGATACTGGTTCATAATTTGGATTCGTTCACCTCAGCTGACACATTCAACAGCAGACAGGTTTTTGTCACAGTCTCATTCACTGTGAGCGGCTGGTACTACCCCATCTTTGGCTCTGGAACTAAACTGTATGTAACAGGTAAGACTAAACTTTCATTTTCCTTCAGTTGTTTTATTGAACAAGTTGAAAATGTGTTTTTAGTTTTAGTTTCTGCTGCTTCAGGCTTTACATGTTAGTTTTTTCATATTTAGTAGAGAATTCTTGATGCAGCCATTCTTCCATAAAACAAATCAATAACTCCTGAAAAGAGCTTCAAATCTCACTGCACACCACAAGTTCTTCTTTATTTATGCATCACATCAAAGTTGGTTTACAGCCAAAAAGTCTGATATCAGTAATGTTACAAATAAACAGTATTTAATAATCTCACTGATTCAGCAGCAGCTCCTGTTTATTAAAAACAAGATGATATATGATGTGAAACATCATTTAATAAATGTTCCTGAATGTAATTTTAGAAGCAAATAGTGATAAATATATTGTGTGTTAAATATACAGTATATATTTGTAAATGGTAAAATGTATCTCATGATAATTGTGTGTTTATGATGATAAATATGTCTTTTGGTGGAAGATAAATTAATGCATGAAGACAAACTCATTTTAAATGTGTGATGAAACTAAATATAATTTATGGATAAAATGTATAATTGTATATCTTAATCCATATTTAATATAAATCATATTGGTTTATGAAATCAACATGATATCAAATATATAATGTCAAAAATATTTTAGAAAGTGTTTGGTAGAAAATATAATGAATCAGATAATTTACATGTTGTGATTTAATTATATTTATATTATTATATTATATTTTATTTACATATCTGAACATGTTGTGGTAATTGTGTTTTATATAAAAGCTAAAACTCTTTAAAAAGTTGTTAAAAGTATTGATGTATTGTGTGTCTGATTAGAGTAAAGTATATGGTGGTAAATATACTTCATATAAACACTATAATCATTTAGAATTGTAATATAAATATGGTATATTTTAAGCAAGTAAAAAAACTGTATTTTATATTTTACTGAGACAAATTTTACCTTATTATATTTTATTTTGATTTTATTTTATTATATTTGACATATCCAAACATATTGTGGTAATTTGCTTTTATGTAAAAGCTAAAACTCTTATTTTAAAATGAATGATTAAAGTATATTGTGGTAAATACATTTTATATAAACCATTATAATCATTAGCAAATGTATTTTATATGAGGCTGTTATGCTATCATATATTTTCAATTTTACAAATTCTATTTTATTATATTGGAAATTCATGTTGTGGTAAATATTGATAAAGTGTTAAATGATGTTTTAATCTTTATATATGACATATGATGAGCTTCCATGATGCTTTAGTTTGATATGATTATTGATACAGTGTCCAGTAGATGATGTTTGTGGTGTATTGATGAGTAGTTTGGTGATCATGTAGTTTCCAGGATCAGACTGAATGCAGTGCAGTGCTGTAAGCTGCTGTTGACTGTGTGAATGTGTGTCTGTGCTGCTTGTTGCTGCTGTCAAACTTCAGATGAGCAGGTAGTGAAGCCCGTGGTGAGCGTGTACCCAGCAGCATCCAGAGCCCACCTGGAGGGGAAGAGCTCCCTGCTGTGTCTGGCCTCAGCCATGTCTCCTCCTTTGGTCCAGTTCTCCTGGAAAAGACAGAAGAAGAACGGCCCGCTGGAGAATCTGCCCCCTGCTGAGGGAGAGCAGCTGGAGCTCAGAGAGCCGGGACGCACCGTCGCCATCAGGGTGGTTGATCGGGATGCTCTCTACACATATAAATACCGCTGCTCCGTCAGGCACGAGTGGGGAACAGTGGATGCCCAAACAGAACAAGGTAATGAAGGCTTGGTGACTGTGTTCAGCAGTGATTCAGCTTCATCTGGAGATGCTGTCAGAGAGAGCAGAGGAGCAGAGCACTGACATTTGTTTTTTTCCTGTTTCAGAGGTTTCTGCTCTTCCTCCACCTGTCCCGTCTCAGTACAAGGTGAAGCTGCTCTGTGTACTGTACACAGTGCTGATAGTGAAGAGTCTGGTGTACTGCTGTGGAATCTCTCTGCTGATGATCTTCAGAAACAAGGGACCGTCCACCAACTGCACACATGCTGACTGACTGTTTTCTGCTCGCCTTTTCTCACCATCACATGTCATCAATTCATCTCATTTATCACCTTGTTCAGTGTTCAGAAATGTCAGTAATGATGTGTTGTGGTTGGTTTTACATTTTCTCATTGAATACAGTTTAGACACAGTTGTCCTAAAAACATAAATACATATATAAACATATACAGTATCTTTGCAGTTACTAAGTATACATTCTGTAGAATATTAATATCTTGATGCTCTAGTTTAATTCCACTTTTAATCGTGACTTGTGTAATAGTGTAAAATGAAGTTGAATCATTAGCTACCTGGTAGATATTTAAGTGCTTACAGTATTTTTTCTTTCTTGTGTATTTTCTTTTTAATACATTATGCAGAGGGTGGCAGGTTTATCAAAGTCATTCAGAGCAACATTCTCAATAAACTGAAACATCACAGTTTCTGTCTTTTATAATCATCCATGTTTTCATTGATCTCAGTTTGGCTTCAAATAATGTAAATCATCGGACACAGAATCCATTATATTGGCCAAGTTTGTTGATACCTACAAGTAATTTGACTCTTGTCGTCAATAGATCTCAGTAAACTTTCACATAGTGCTGAAAACAAATATACAGGAAGATACAAAGAAAAGTTTACAGCTAAACAGAAACAACAAAGTAAAGAGAAGCAAACATAAACATAAAGTTATTAAATACAAGCAAGTAGGTGTGGTGTGCCAAGAGGTTGGTAACATCTTGTAATATAGTTTCAGTGTGGATGTACGACTCTACGCTGAAGACACTGTTGTTTACACACATGAAGAAACAGCAGAAAGCTGCTTTGAAGAGCTGCTATAAAAATGATCACACAGCGGCTTGATTAGTCTGCACTGAAGCCTGAATGTTGTCAAAATGATGGATGTGTTTTTTGATTTCTTTCTAAAACACCAAAATACTGACAAAATTGATTGGTACATTTCCCTATAATATGATTATACGAAAACTAAGTTCATTTAGATTTATACAACAGAAAGAAATAGAAAAGTGATTCAGTGTAGACAAGATGACTTGTTTGTCTCAGTGTGGTTTGTGTTCTGCTGCTCTGATTGATGATAACAAATGTAGGATGTATTTTTTTAAACGTTGCAGAGAGGAAGTGAATGTTAAAGATGTTCTTAAAGTGTGAATTTAAACACTCTGCAGGCAAAAACCTCAATTTAGAAGAAGATGAAAGGTTTCCGAAACACCACAATTTAAAAATTGGTTTGTTTTATTAATAAAAACAAACAGGTAATAAAACAAACAGCAACAAGAAATTAAAACAAATTTTACCATTTTAACTATTAAATT
Source organism: Thunnus albacares (assembly GCF_914725855.1). Taxonomy (NCBI): domain Eukaryota; kingdom Metazoa; phylum Chordata; class Actinopteri; order Scombriformes; family Scombridae; genus Thunnus; species Thunnus albacares. The sequence continues at coordinate 30,492,697 of NC_058117.1, read as the reverse complement.
AGTACAAGTAATTATGTACAATATTAATGGTATTATTAATTTGGGTTTTGTTATATAATGAGTCATTTATTGTAATTAAGGTGGAATATGTGAGAAAATGAACTTTGTTCACACCAACATACGTATATGTGTATATGTGCACTTGTATTTTTGCTAAATGAGAAACATTTCTTTGCTCTCTTCATTAAAAATGAACAGGAGAGGTTGTTTTTTTTCTTTTTTTACATACATCTGATGTTTATGTTGTTTTGTAAATACATATCACATATGCTTGTTTGTGTTTGGTATTCAATAAAAATAGTATCAAAATTATTACAAAAAGTATTATTAGTATTATCTGTTAGGACTATTACTATTCAACTATTTTATTTTCATCTATTTGTTTAAACTTATTAAGTAATGTATTTGTGAACTCAGTACAGACTGTGGGACCTGAGCAGACTGCAGGAGTTTGAACGTCTCCCTTTATTCAATGATGTCAGTTTCTCAGCTCTGAGTTTAGGATTTCAGCTACTTCTCTCACACATTAATAACACAGATTAAAACTGAGACAGCGAGCGCTGAATTCATACTGAAGTTCCTGGAACGATACTTTAACCAGAGTCGATGGTTTTAACCAACATTGTGTTAATAAAATGAAAAACCACAGTGAACAGTGTGGAGGCTGCTGAGCAGAAACCCACACGGCCCGTCTGCTGCAGGAAAGGAAGTGTTGATTCGCTGTCAGCAGTTTTATATGAGTCCTAATAACCACTGAGAACAGATTCACACCTGCTGCTGTACACTCATGAACTTCCCTCCCTCTCATTTGTCATGTGGGTCTTTTCTCTTGTTGTCTGTAAACCTTTTTTCCACTGAGCCCTCCACCCACACAGTCAAACTGAGCCCAGCCACCAACAAAGGCCACACATCTGGAGGTCTTGTCACTTTTTCTTTTTTGGAGTTTTTAGCAAAGGTACACTTTACAGCAGGGGAGGAATGTAATAAAGTACAATTGTGAGGTATTTTACATGAGTATTTCCATTTTATGCTTTTTTATACGTCCACTCCACTACATTTCAGAGGGAGATATTTTACTTTCTACTCCACTACATTTACTTCACAGCTATAGGTACTAATTATTTTCAGATTGAGATTTTACTAGTAAATCTGATGATGTATTTTATATTTGAAATACATTTAGATCACTTGATAGAGATCTATTTTCACTTTGACATATAATTGTCTTTTCAGTGTACAAAAAGCCACATTAAATCCCCTTTGACTCCATGTTTTGAACAGTGAAACATGTTTTTCTCGCTGTAATCATTCCTCCTGTTCATACTGACCATTAGAAGATCCCTTCATAATGCACTTACAATGGAAGTGATGGAGGACAAAATCCACAGTCAAATCAAGTAGATATCTTTCAACGTTACAGTCTTTTTAGTGCCAAAGTCCCTCTTTTTGTTACTATACTTCCACTGCAGCTCAACAGGGAAACACTGTCCGAGGAAACACAAAGAGGGAATTTGATGCTAAAAAGACTGTAAATGTGTGAGATATCCACTTGATATGACTAACTCAGACTGATGAAGCCTCATATAAGCTTCACATCAACTTTTAAATGACTGTGTGGACACACTATGGATTTTGGCCTCCATCACTTACATTGAAAACACATTTGAAGGATCTTTTAATATCCAGTATGAACAGGAGGAATGATTACAGCGAGGAAAACCTCTTTTACTGTTCACATGGACACCTGACTGATGTTTTAAGACACAATTAAAAAATTATGAACCTGTTCTTTAAGTCAGATATGCAAAAATAAATAATTATGTAATATTAAAAAGAAAAAAAATAGGCTATACAAGGCATAACTTCGCAAGAACTTTGCATTCTTACTGATTGTTTTAGAATTTTTATACTAGTATATAATATCAGAGAAAAAAAAAACTGAGCTACCACCAATTTAATTAAGAATAAAGTGTCTTAAATCATTTCAAAGGGCTTTTACAGTGCTTCATTCTTTCTTTCTAAATCAGTATTATGTTGTTTTATCCACTAGATGTCACTGCTGCTTTGACAGCAGAATTAGAGGAGAAGCATCATGTTGCCATGGTGACCATAGATGGCATTGTCTGGATCCCTTTGTGTTTCCTCTGAATGACCACAGGGTGGCGGTCTTTCTCTTTGATTTTTAATTTCAGAATTCACCATGAGGTACAGTAACTACTTGGACACAACACAGTTCAGTTCCTGTCCCAGTTAAATCCATCACACAGCCATAATGTACGCTTCTTTTATTGTTGTTATGCCTATTTAAGACTGTAAATAGACGTTGTTGTTGTTTGGTGATAAGTTTGCAGCTTCTTGTCAATCTTCTATGACAAGATATTAAGATATTATCAGGACTTTAAAGGCCTTTCATTGGGAAAGATCAAACTGTTCAGAGTTAGTTAAAGTTAGAGTCAGTCCAGAGTAAACATGGGAACTGTTTAGATGATAGAAAAGCAGCAGAACAAACATTTCTTAAAATAATATTAAATGTATCCCAGCTGATTATGAAGCTTCTTGAAGGAACAGTCTGGCTTTTGTCTGGTTTGGTTTCATGTATTATTCCATTAAAAGTAGATTTGAGAATAACTTTTCAGAAAGATCTAATTAAGCAAATACGCTGCTCTTTGTGTTAATGTAACGTGCCATGTTAGATTAAATTAGTTAAACTAATTCAAAATATAAAGAAAACTTGTATTATTATTATTAGCAGTAGTATTAGTTTTAGTATTATTAATTACATACTGCATATACTGTTTACACTGAACATTTGCACATTCTGGTCAATATTTTGTACATTTCATTTCATTCTCTTCAATGTAAAATTTAAACCTGTAGCAGCTCTTCTTACTTAGAATATATTTGACATATTTTTTACTGTAAATTTCTTTCTTTTTTATGTTATTCAGGATTACTTAATTCTGTGTATATTTTTGACTGTTAGGCACCACAACACTGAGGTAAATTCCTTGTATGTACAAACCTGCTTGGCATTAAACCTGGTTCTTATTTTGATTTTGATAAAAGCAACTCCAAAATAGTTAATTAAATAATACATTTAAAATACTATTACTATTATAAATTTACAAAAGCTGTTTTGTGTCAAACAAAGTTAAAATGAACTTCAGTTCAAAGATTCAGATTGCAACAAAAACAAAATGTACACAAGATTCAAACTGTAAATAAAAAAACTAAAAATATATATAAAAAATTTGCACCAAAAAGTTTCACTTTGTACAAAAAATGACAATAAATAAATAATAGACCTTTTTATTCTTTTTACACCTTCTTTTTTGGGCATTTCTTTCCTTTATTTGACAGTTGAAAGTGCAGAGAGACAGGAAACAGGGCAGAGAGAGGGGCATGATAGCTGGAATCAAAATGCAGATGTTATGGTTTTGTGCAGTGGTTAGCACTGTCACCTCACAGAAAGAAGCTTCTGGCATCAGACCCGCTGGCCGATCGAGGTTTTTCTGTGTGGAGTTTGCATAATCTCCCTGCAATGTTCCTTTTCCCCACACAGTCCAAAGTTCACTAAAAATAAACTAACTCTAAATTGCCTGTGAGTCTTAATAGTTGACTCTGTGGGGGCCAAACCATCTGTTGCAGGACTCCTTGTTCTTCTTGTTGCTGAAGATAGTTCTTTATGACTCTGGCTGAATGTTTGGGCTCGTTGTCATGCCTCCAAATCCAGAATTTCTGAATCTGTATATTGCTCATTTCTAAAGTTTTCCTGCTGAACACAAGATGTCTCCTCCTTCACTATGAAGTCATTTTCAGTGTTTAGTGTTTATGTACTGGAAGCTTCAAGTTTCCACATCACACTTGTGTAAGTTGCATATTGGACCATGATTGACTTCAAACTAGTTGTGATGTCATAAATCCTGCTCGTAGGTAAAAGTGTTAAACTGAGATTTAAGGTGATACAGAGAAACTTTCGGAACAACTCAAACATCCAACTGAAGGAAAAAGAAGAAAAACATATTTTTAAGTTGAGAGAGATTTTAAGGTTATTAGTAACAATCTGCTTTTAAAAGACAATTCAAAATGTCTACTATGAAAAGGTCTACTGTCAGACAGCAGCCTTATCTGTCCGCCGCAGGGGCTGATGGGAGGTTTGAGGAGCTGTTAGAAACCACGTGGCCCTCGTCTGATCTCACAGCTCGTCCTTGTTTGGCCTCAGCTGCATCAGAGCGCCACTTCTCCCCAGGTTCACCAGAGGAAACACCACTGCACAAAATGCTTTTCCTCCCAGCTGCTGCTCTGTGCTGTCTGTGTTCAGGTGAGTGTTTCCAGCCAATCAGGAGCCAACAAACTCAACCTTTAACAAACACTGTCACACTCACCTTCATCTGTGTGTCTGTTTCTCTACAGCGCTGGTTGCCATGGCAGCAGAGCTGATTCAGGATGATTTAACATTGACCAGGAGAGCTGGTGAAACAGTCTCCTTCAGCTGTGGAGGAACTGACCAGTGTGACAGTGAAGAACCATTTGTATACTGGTACCAGAAGAAAGACACAGAAACATTCACATATATTCTTGATATTGACACGAGGACTGGTAAAGAAGATAGAAGGTCCAATCATCCTCAGAAAGATGATTTCTCATTTGTAAATGGCTGGGAGTTGTTGATCCAGACAGTTAAACTCTCACATTCAGCCACCTACTACTGCTCCTGTGTGAAGTATGATACCCACAGTGAGAAATGATCCCTGCAGCCTGTACAAAAACCTCCAGATGAACAGATGTCAAACAGTGTTTGTGACAGGAAGAGAGCAGTAAACCACAGCCCAGGTTCACATATTTCACCTCCATCTCAGCCAGAGTCACAAACAAACTGAGCTGAGGACTAAATGTTTGTCTGTTGGTGTCAGGATTTTGATTTAAACATTATATTTCATTGATATTATTTATCAGCTATTTCAGCAGGTTTCCTGTTGTTCCACACAGTGAGAACAAAGGAGCAACACAGAAGCACAATGATACAACAAGATGAAGACAAACAAACAAACAAACAACAATATAACACAGATAAAAGAGACAAATAATGGAGAGATCAAAAGTGAAACTTTATTAACTTTTGATTTAATAACAAAATTTATAGATAGAAAAAGATGTTTGACAGAGTTGAAAGTTTGAGATGAAGATAAAAATGGTCTTCTTTGACCTGCTGCTGGAATAAAGTTCATTCCTCCTTCACAATAATAATCTGCTGTTAATGAAAACACTTCCTGTGTCTCTTTCACAATAAAAGCCTTCAGGCAGGATTCTTCACGTCACATCTTTAAGCAGATTTCAACAGATAATTTCACTTTAGTAAAAGATTCAACACAATTCTTGGATTTATGACAATTTCCCCTCAACAGAAATGTGGTAAATGTAAATGGATTTTGCTCTGTGAGCAGCTGAGACTGTCTTCACAAGAGAAACGACAGCAGACACTGTTTGTTTCTTTTAACACGACCACCATCATTTCCTGACTTTAACCACATGTTTATTATTGTAACCATGACGATGCAGCTCCCCTCATCTTAACAAGGAAGTCATTTTAACCCAAACCATGATCTTTACCTAAATCTAACTAAACCTTAATCACAGGTTCTGATGTTTACTGTCCATATTCTAAGATAAATGGCTCCACTACAGCATTTACTATTAGAAATTTAATCCTTTATGTGATTCAAAATGTTAAACAGCAATTGATTGACAAGCAAACAAAAACTACCTGCATGGCAGCACAGGTACTAATGTCATCCTAACTTGATTTAGTTCATAATACTCAACAAATCTCCTCAAATTTGAACTTTACAACTTTTGAAGTGTAATCAACAACAATAATATTTTATTTTAGTCCATCATTCTTATCTAAACATCTGGAGTGAACCACACAACATACTGTTGTAATGTTTAGTTGTAGGGAAGGATTTTACACCTGCATTTACTGATGTTTTGTCCACTAGTTTTCATCATTCAACATTATCATTCATTTGGAGTCGTGTTTCTGTCCACCTGGTGAATGTAAGTCCAATATTCACTCTCTTTTAGCTCTGTTTTTACTCTCTACCATCTCCTGAGGGAAATATCTGGCTCTTTAGCTGCTAAATGCTCCACTATGTTCAGCAGCTAGTCTACAGCTAACTGTGTCTGTTTGCCGTTTGGTGCTGAGCAGGTAGTGTACAGTGGCTTTTTACAGCTTTTTCTCTGAAAACAGCTGCCTGCTGCGGCGCAAAACAACGCTATGAGAGCTCTGAGAGTGAACCAAAACAGTAAAGTTGCAGCCGGACAGATAAACAATGAGCTGAAACTCACTATAAAGCTCCGTAAAGCCGAGAGGAGCTGCAGAGTCACTGATAATTCTCTGTAGGTTCATCACTACGAGCCACGACCAACACATTACACACTGACACATCATTATTATTATAAAAATATTGATTATAACAGCTTTAAGTAATTTGCATTACTACAAATGTCAGTTTGATTTTAAATGAGTTCTTAGTTGAGTTTAAATGTTGACCTGATGGTGGCGCTAGAGGAAAAGTCAGAGGATCAAAGTTATTATAATTCATCCTGAGGGGAACATGAATATTTCTACTAAATTACATGACAATCCATCCAATAGATGAAAAGATATTTCAGTCTGGACCAAACATGTCAACCTGCTGGTGGCGCTAGATTAAAAGTTAGAATCAATCAAGTCAAATAAATAATTGAATCCTCTGGGGACCGTGAACGTCTGCACAACATTTCATGAACAATCCATCCGTCCTTTGATCCACAATCAGATCCAATGGATCTGCACTTAAGTGGTGGACCGACCAACCGATTGACATTAGCATCCATATAGTCACACTGCTAATGTGGCTAAAATCAAATAAAAGAAGAGACAGTCATGTTGATATGAACATTAGAGAAACACATCATGGAGATGAAATATGATACTGGTTCATAATTTGGATTCATTCACCTCAGCTGACACATTCAACAGCAGACAGGTTTTTGTCACAGTCTCATTCACTGTGGGAGGATATGGCTACTACATCTTTGGCTCTGGAACTAAACTGTATGTAGGTAAGACTAAACTTTCATTTTCCTTCAGTTGTTTTATTGAACAAGTTGAAAATGTGTTTTTAGTTTTAGTTTCTGCTGCTTCAGGCTTTACATGTTAGTTTTTTCATATTTAGTAGAGAATTCTCGATGCAGCCATTCTTCCATAAAACAAATCAATAACTCCTGAAAAGAGCTTCAAATCTCACTGCACACCACAAGTTCTTCTTTATTTATGCATCACATCAAAGTTTGTTTACAGCCAAAAAGTCTGATATCAGTAATGTTACAAATAAACAGTATTTAATAATCTCACTGATTCAGCAGCAGCTCCTGTTTATTAAAAACAAGATGATATATGATGTGAAACATCATTTAATAAATGTTCCTAAATGTAATTTTAGAAGCAAATAGTGATAAATATATTGTGTGTTAAATATACAGTATATATTTGTAAATGGTAAAATGTATCTCATGATAATTGTGTGTTTATGATGATGAATATGTCTTTTAGTGGAAGATAAATTAATGCATGAAGGCAAACTCATTTTAAATGTGTGATGAAGCTAAATATAATTTATAGATAAAATATATAATTGTATATCTTAATCCATATTTAATATAAATCATATTGGTTTATGAAATCAACATGATGTCAAATATATAATGTCAAAAATATTTTAGAAAGTGTTTGGTAGAAAATATAATGAATCAGATAATTTACATGTTGTAATTTAATTATATTTATATTATTATATTATATTTTATTTACATTTCTGAACATGTGGTATTTGTGTTTTATATAAAAGCTAAAACTCTTTAAGAAGTTGATAAAAGTATTGATGTATTGTGTGTCTGATTAGAGTAAAGTATATGGTGGTAAATAAACTTCATATAAAACACTATAATCATTTAGAATTGTAATATACATATAGTATATTTTAAGCAAGTAATAAAACTGTACTTTATGTTTTACTGAGACAAATTTTACCTCATTATATTTTATTTTATTTTATTTTATTTTATTTTATTTAATTATACTTGACATGTCGAAACATATGTTGGTAATTTGCTTTCATGTAAAAACTAAAACTATTATGTTTAATTTAATGATTTTTTAATTTTAAATTTACTAATTAAAGTATATTGTGGTAAATATATTTTACATAAACCATTATAATCACTAGCAAATGTATTTTATATGCGGCTGTTATGTCATGATATATTTTCAATTTTACAAATTCTCTTTTATTATATCAGAAATTAATGTGGTAAATATTGATAAAGTGGTAAATGATGTTTTAATCTTTATATATGACATATGATGAGCTTCCATGATGCTTTAGTTTGATATGATTATTGATACAGTGTCCAGTAGATGATGTTTGTGGTGTATTGATGAGTAGTTTAGTGATCATGTAGTTTCCAGGATCAGACTGAATGCAGTGCAGTGCTGTAAGCTGCTGTTGACTGTGTGAATGTGTGTCTGTGCTGCTTGTTGCTGCTGTCAAACTTCAGATGAGCAGGTAGTGAAGCCCGTGGTGAGCGTGTACCCAGCAGCATCCAGAGCCCACCTGGAGGGGAAGAGCTCCCTGCTGTGTCTGGCCTCAGCCATGTCTCCTCCTGTGGTCCAGTTCTCCTGGAAAAGACAGAAGAAGAACGGCCCGCTGGAGGATCTGCCCCCTGCTGAGGGAGAGCAGCTGGAGCTCAGAGAGCCGGGACGCACCGTCGCCATCAGGGTGGTTGATCGGGATGCTCTCTACACATATAAATACCGCTGCTCCGTCAGGCACGAGTGGGGAAAAGTGGAGGCCCAAACAGAACAAGGTAATGAAGGCTTGGTGACTGTGTTCAGCAGTGATTCAGCTTCATCTGGAGACGCTGTCAGAGAGAGCAGAGGAGCAGAGCACTGACATTTGTTTTTTTTCTGTTTCAGAGGTTTCTGCTCTTCCTCCACCCGTCCCATCTCAGTACAAGGTGAAGCTGCTCTGTGTACTGTACACAGTGCTGATAGTGAAGAGTCTGGTGTACTGCTGTGGACTCTCTCTGCTGATGATCCTCAGAAACAAGGGACCGTCCACCAACTGCACACATGCTTACTGATTGTTTTCTGCTCGCCTTTTCTCACCATCACATCTCATCAATTCATCTCATTTATCACTTTGATCAGTGTTCAGAAATGTCAGTAATGATGTGTTGTGCTTGGTTTTACATTTTCTCATTGAAAACAGTTTAGACACAGTTGTCCTGAAAACATAAATACATATATAAACATATACAGTATATTTGCAGTTACTAAGTATACATTCTGTAGAATATTAATATCTTGATGCTCTAGTTTAATTCCACTTTTAATCGTGACTTGTATAATAGTGTAAAATGAAGTTGAATCATTAGCTACCTGGTGGATATTTAGGTGCTTACAGTATTTTTTCTTTCTTGTGTATTTTCTTTTTAATACATTATGCAGAGGGTGGCAGGTTTGTCAAAGTCATTCAGAGTAACATTCTCAATAAACTGAAACATCACAGTTTCTGTCTTTTATAATCATCCATGTTTTCATTGATCTCAGTTTGGCTTCAAATAATGTAAATCATCGGACACAGAATCCACTATATTGGCCAAGTTTGTTGATACCTACAAGTAATTTGACTCTTGTCGTCAGTAGATCTCAGTAAACTATCACATAGTGCTGAAAACAAATGTACAGGAAGATACAAAGAAAAGTTTACAGCTGAACAGAAAAAACAAAGTAAAGAGAAGCAAACATAAACATAAAGTTATTAAATACAAGCAAGTAGGTGTGGTGTGCCAACAGGTTCGGTAACATCTTGTAATATAGTTTCAGTGTGGATGTATGACTCTACGCTGAAGACACTGTTGTTTACACACATGAAGAAACAGCAGAGAGCTGCTTTGAAGAGCTGCTATAAAAATGATCACATAGTGGCTTGATTAGTCTGCACTGAAGCCTGAATGTTGTCAAAATGATGGGTGTGTTTTTTGATTTCTTTCTAAAACACCAAAATACTGACAAAATTGATTGGTACATTTCCACATAATATGATTATAAGAAAACTAAGTTCATTTAGATTTATACAACAGAAATAAATAGAAAAGTGATTCAGTGTAGAAAAGATGACTTGTTTGTCTCAGTGTGGTTTGTGTTCTGCTGCTCTGATTGATGATAACAAATGTAGGATGTATTTTTTTAAACATTGCAGAGAGGAAGTGAATGTTAAAAATGTTCTTACAATATGAATTTAAACACTCTGCAGGCAAAAACCTCAATTTAGAAGAAGATGAAAGATTTCAGAAACACCACAATTTAAAAATGTGTTTGTTTTATTAACAAAAACAACTTCATAATAGAAACTGATAATCAAACAAACAGCAACAAGAAAGTAAAACAAATATTAATTATAAAATCTATATTATTAAATAATCTATATTAATTATTAGTAATTAGTACAAGTAATTACGTACAACATTAATAGTATTATTAATTTGGGTTTTGTTATTAAATGAGTCATTTATTGTAATTAAGGTGAGAATATGTGAGAAAATGAACTTTGTTCACACCAACATACGTATATGTGTATATGTGCACTTGTATTTTTGCTAAATGAGAAACATTTCTTTGCTCTCTTCATTAAAAATGAACAGGAGAGGTTGTTTTTTACATACATCTGATGTTTCTTTTTGTTTTGTAAATACATATCACATATGCTTGTTTGTGTTTGGTATTCAATAAAAATATAAAAAATATGATTTAAGTTGGGTTCTTAGTATCAAAATTATTACAAAAAGTATTATTAGTATTATCTATTAGGACTATTATTATTCAACTATTTTATTTTGATCTATTTGTTTAAACTTATTGAGTAATGTATTTGTGAACTCAGTACAGACTGTGGGACCTGAGCAGACTGCAGGAGTTTGAACGTCTCCCTTTATTTAATGATGTCAGTTTCTCAGCTCTGAGTTTAGGATTTCAGCTGCTTCTCTCACACATTAATAACACAGATTAAAACTGAGACAGCGAGCGCTGAATTCATACTGACGTTCCTGGAACGATACTTTAACCAGAGTCGATGGTTGTAACCGTCATTGTGTTAATAAAATGAAAAACCACAGCGTACAGTGTGGAGGCTGCTGAGCAGAAACCCACACGGCCCGTCTGCTGCAGGAAAGGAAGTGTTGATTCGCTGTCAACAGTTTTATATGAGTCCTAATAACCCGAGATTTTAGCAAAGGTGCACTTTACAGCTGGGGAGGAATGTAATAAAGTGCAATTGTGACGTACTTTACAGGAGTATTTCCATTTTATGCTTTTTTATATATCCACTCCACTACATTTCAGAGGGAGATATTTTACTTTCTACTCCATTACTTTTACTTCACAGCTATAGGTACTAATTACTTTTCAGATTTATATTTTACTAGTAAGGCTGATGATGTATTTTATATTTGAAATACATTTAGATCACTTTGTAGAGATCTATTTTCACTTTGACATATAAGGGTCTTTTCAGTGTACAAAAGGTCACATTAAATCCCCTTTGACTCCATGTTTTGAACAGTGAAACATGTTTTTCTTGCTGTAATCATTCCTCCTGTTCAAACTGACCATTAGACGATCCCTTCATAATGCACTTACAATGGAAGTGATAGAGGACAAAATCCACAGTCCTCCTTCTGTGCAAAAATGTATTTTAAAGTTTATCTGAACCTAATATGAAGCTTCAGTGTCCAAATGAGTCAAATCAAGTAGATATCTTTCAAGACTTTTTAGTGCCAAAGTCCCTCTTTTTGTTACTATACTTCCACTGCAGCTCAACAGGGAAACACTGTCTGAGGAAACACAAAGAGGGAATTTGATGCTAAAAAGACTGTAAATGTGTCAGATATCCACTTGATATGACTAACTCACACTGCTGAAGACTCATATAAGCTTCACATCAACTTTTAAATGACTGTGTGGACACACTGTGGATTTTGGCCTCCATCACTTACATTGAAAGCACATTTGAAGGATCTTTTAATATCCAGTATGAACAGGAGGAATGATTACAGCGAGGAAAACCTCTTTCACTGTTCATATGGACACCTGACTGATGTTTTAAGACACAATTCAAAAATTATGAACCTGTTCTTTCAGTCAGATATGCAAAAATTAATCATTATGTAATATTAAAAAGAAAAAAAAGGCTATACAATGCATGACTATACAAGAACTTTGCGTTCTTATTGATTGTTTTAGAATTTTTATAGTAGTATATAATATCTGAGAAAAAAAACCTGAGCTACCACCAATTTAATTAAAAATAAAGTGTCTTAAATCATTTCAAAGGGCTTTTACATCGCTTCATTCTTCTTTTCTAGATCAGTATTATGTTGTTTTATCCACTAGATGTCACTGCTGTTTTGACAGCAGAATTAGAGGAAAAGCATCATGTTGCCATGGTGACCATAGATGGTATGGTCTGGATCCCTTTGTGTTTCCTCTGAATGACCACAGGGTGGCGATCTTTAATTTCAGAAGTCACCATGAGGTACAGTAACTACTTGGACACAACACAGTTCAGTTCCTGTCTCAGTTAAATCCATCACACAGCCATAATGTACACTTCTTTTATTGTTGTTATGCCTATTTAAGACTGTAAATAGACGTTGTTGTTTAGTGATAAGTTTGCAACTTCTTGTCACTCTTCTATGACAAGATATTAAGATATTATCAGGACTTTAAGGGCCTTTCATTGGGAAAGATCAAACTGTTCAGAGTTAGTTAAAGTTAGAGTCAGTTCAGAGTAAATATGGGAACTGTTTAGATGATAGAAAAGCTTGGCAGCAGAACAAACATTTCCTAGAATAACATTAAATGTATCCCAGCTGATTATGAAGCTTCTTAAAGGAACAGTCTGGCTTTTGTCTGGTTTGGTTTCATGTATTATTCCATTTAAAGTAGATTTGAGAATAACTTTTCAGAAAGATCTAATTAAGCAAATACGCTGCTCTTTGTGTTAATGTAATGTGCCATGTTAGATCAAATTAGTTCAATTAATTCAAAATATAAAGACAACTTGTATTATTATTAGTAGTAGTAGTATTAGTTTTAGTATTATTAATTACACACTGTATATACTGTTTACACTGAACATTTGCACATTCTGGTCAATATTTTGTACATTTCACTTCTTTCCCTTCAATGTAAAATTTAAACCTGTAGCAGCTCTTCTTACTTAGAATTTATTTGACATATTTTATACTGTAAATTTCTTTCTTTTTTATGTTATTCAGGATTACTTAATTCTGTGTATATTTTTGACTGTTAGGCACCACAACACTGAAGTATATTCCTTGTATGTACAAACCTGCTTGGCATTAAACCTGGTTCTTATTTTGATTTTGATAAAAGCAACTCCAAAATAGTTAATTAAATAATACATTTAAAATACTATTACTATTATAAATTTACAAAAGCTGTTTTGTTTCAAACAAAGTTAAAATGGACTTCAGTTCAAAGATTCAGATTGCAACAAAAACAAAATGTACACAAGATTCAAATTGTAAATAAAAAAACTAAACGTTTCACTTTGTACAAAAAGTGACAATAAATAAATAAATAAATAATAGACCTTTTTATTCTTTTTACACCTTCTTTTATGGGCATTTTTTTCCTTTATTTGACAGTTGGAAGTGCAGACAGACAGGAAACAGGGCAGAGAGAGGGGCATGATAGCTGGAATCAAAATGCAGATGTTATGGTTTTGTGCAGTGGTTAGCACTGTCACCTCACAGAAAGAAGCTTCTGATGTCAGACCTGCTGGCTGATCGATGTTTTTCTGTGTGGAGTTTGCATAATCTCCCTGCAATGTTCCTTTTCCCCACACAGTCCAAAGTTCACTAAAAATAAACTAACTCTAAATTGCCTGTGAGTCTTAATAGTTGACTCTGTGGGGGCCAAACCATCTGTTGCAGGACTCCTTGTTCTTCTTGTTGCTGAAGATAGTTCTTTATGACTCTGGCTGGATGTTTGGGTTCGTTGTCATGCCTCCAAATCCAGAATCTCTGAATCTGTAAATATTGTTCATTTCTAAAGTTTTCCTGCTGAACACAAGATGTCTCCTCCTTCACTATGAAGTCATTTTCAGTGTTTAGTGTTTATGTACTGGAGGCTTCAAGTTTCCACATCACACTTGTGTAAGTTGCATATTGGACCATGATTGACACCAAACTAGGTGTGATGTCATAAATCCTGCTCGTAGGTAAAAGTGTTAAACTGAGATTTAAGGTGATACAGAGAAACTTTCAGAACAAACTCAAACATCCAACTGAAGGAAAAAGAAGAAAAACACGTTTTTAAGTTGAGGGGGATTTTAAGGTTATTAGTAACAATCTGCTTTTAAAAGACAAATCAAAATGTCTACTATGAAAAGGTCTACTGTCAGACAGCAGCCTTATCTGTCCGCCGCAGGGGCTGATGGGAGGTATGAGGAGCTGTTAGAAACCACGTGGCCTTCGTTTGATCTCACAGCTCGTCCTTGTTTGGCCTCAGCTGCATCAGAGCGCCACTTCTCCCCAGGTTCACCAGAGGAAACACCACTGCACAAAATGCTTTTCCTCCCAGCTGCTGCTCTGTGCTGTCTGTGTTCAGGTGAGTGTTTCCAGCCAATCAGGAGCCAACAAACTCAACCTTTAACAAACACTGTCACACTCACCTTCATCTGTGTGTCTGTTTCTCTACAGCGCTGGTTGCCATGGCAGCAGAGCTGATTCAGGATGATTTAACATTGACCAGGAGAGCTGGTGAAACAGTCTCCTTCAGCTGTGGAGGAACTGACCAGTGTTTCAGTGGACGCCCATTTCTATACTGGTTACAGAAGAAAGACACAGAAACATTCACATTTATTCTTGATATTGACATGACGAACGGTAAAGTAGATAGCAAGTCCAATCATCCTCAGAAAGATGATTTCTCATTTGTAAATAAAGGGAACGGCTGGGAGTTGTTGATCCAGACAGTTAAACTCTCACATTCAGCCACCTACTACTGTGGCTGTGTGAAAGTTGATACCCACAGTGAGAAATGATCCCTGCAGCCTGAACAAAAACCTCCAGATGAACAGATGTCAAACAGTGTTTGTGACAGGAAGAGAGCAGTAAACCACAGCCCAGGATCACATATTTCACCTCCATCTCAGCCAGAGTCACAAACAAACTGAGCTGAGGACTAAATGTTTGTCTGATGGTGTCAGGATTTTGATTTAAACATTATATTTCATTGATATTATTTATCAGCTATTTCAGCAGGTTTCCTGTTGTTCCACACAGTGAGAACAAAGGAGCAACACAGAAGCACAGTGATACAACAAGATGAAGACAAACAAACAAACAAACAACAATATAACACAGATAAAAGAGACAAATAATGGAGAGATCAAAAGTGAAACTTTATTAACTTTTGATTTAATAACAAAAATTGAGAAAATAATAAATAGAAAAAGATGTTTGACAGAGTTGAAAGTTTGAGATGAAGATAAAAATGGTCTTCTTTGACCTGCTGCTGGAATAAAGTTCATTCCTCCTTCACAATAATAATCTGTTAATGAACACACTTCCTGTGTCTCATTCACAATAAAAGCATCAGGCAGGATTTCTCACATCACATCTTTGAGCAGATTTCAACAGATAATTTCACTTTAGTAAAAGATTCAACACAATTCTTGGATTTATGACAATTTCCCCTCAACAGAAATGTGGTTAATGTGAATGGATTTTGCTCTGTGAGCAGCTGAGACTGTCTTCACAAGAGAAATGACAGCAGACACTGTTTGTTTCTTTTAACACGACCACCATCATTTCCTGACTTTAACCACGTGTTTATTATTGTAACCATGACAACACAGCTCCCCTCATCTTAAGGAGTCGTGTTTCTGTCCACCTGGTGAATGTAAGTCCAATATTCACTCTCTTTTAGCTCTGTTTTTACTCTCTACCAACTCCTGAGGGAAATATCTGGCTCTTTAGCTGCTAAATGCTCCACTGTGTTCAGCAGCTAGTCTACAGCTAACTGTGTCTGTTTGCTGTTTGGTGCTGAGCAGGTAGTGTACAGTAGCTTTTTACAGCTTTTTCTCTGAAAACAGCTGCCTGCTGCGGCCCAAAACAACGCTATGAGAGCGCTGAGAGTGAACCAAAACAGTAAAGTTGCAGCCGGACAGATAAACAATGAGCTGAAACTCACTATAAAGCTCCGTAAAGCCGAGAGGAGCTGCAGAGTCACTGATAATTCTCTGTAGGTTCATCACTACGAGCCACGACCAACACATTACACACTGACACATCATGGTTATTATAAAAATATTGATTATAGCAGCTTTAAGTAATTTGCATCATTACAAATGTCGGTTTGATTTTAAATGAGTTCTTAGTTGAGTTTAAATGTTGACCTGATGGTGGCGCTAGAGGAAAAGTCAGAGGATCAAAGTTATTATAATTCATCCTGAGGGGAACATGAATATTTCTACTAAATTACATGACAATCCATCCAATAGATGAAAAGATATTTCAGTCTGGACCAAACATGTCAACCTGCTGGTGGCCCTAGTTTAAAAGTTAGAATCAATCAAGTCAAATAAATAATTGAATCCTCTGGGGACCGTGAACGTCTGCACAACATTTCATGAACAATCCATCCGTCCTTTGATCCACAATCAGATCCAATGGATCTGCACTTAAGTGGTGGACCGACCAACCGACTGACATTAGCATCCATATAGTCACACAGCTAATGTGGCTAAAATCAAATAAAAGAAGAGACAGTCATGTTGATATGAACATTAGAGAAACACATCATGGAGATGAAATATGATACTGGTTCATAATTTGGATTCGTTCACCTCAGCTGACACATTCAACAGCAGACAGGTTTTTGTCACAGTCTCATTCACTGTGGGAGGAAAGTGGTACCCCATCGTTGGCTCTGGAACTAAACTGTATGTAGGTAAGACTAAACTTTCATTTTCCTTCAGTTGTTTTATTGAACAAGTTGAAAATGTGTTTTTAGTTTTAGTTTCTGCTGCTTCAGGCTTTACATGTTAGTTTTTTCATATTTAGTAGAGAATCCTCGAAGCAGCCATTCTTCCATAAAACTAATCAATAACTCCTGAAAAGAGCTTCAAATCTCACTGCACACCACAAGTTCTTCTTTATTTATGCATCACATCAAAGTTTGTTTACAGCCAAAAAGTCTGATATCAGTAATGTTACAAATAATCAGTATTTAATAATCTCACTGATTCAGCAGCAGCTCCTGTTTATTAAAAACAAGATGATATATGATGTGAAACATCATTTAATAAATGTTCCTAAATGTAATTTTAGAAGTAAATAGTGATAAATATATTGTGTGTTAAATATACAGTATATATTTGTAAATGGTAAAATGTATCTCATGATAATTGTGTGTTTATGATGATAAATATGTCTTTTAGTGGAAGATAAATTAATGCATGAAGGCAAACTCATTTTAAATGTGTGATGAAGCTAAATATAATTTATAGATAAAATGTATAATTGTATATCTTAATCCATATTTAATATAAATAAAATTGTTATATGAAATCAATATAATATCAAATATATAATGTTAAAACATATTTTAGTATACGGTAGAAAATATAATGAATCAGATAATTTACATGTTGTAATTTAATTATATTTATATTATTATATTATATTTTATTTACATATCTAAACATGTTGTGGTAATTGTGTTTTATATAAAAGCTAAAACTCTTTAAAAAAGTTGTTAAAAGTATTGATGTATTGTGTGTCTGATTAGAGTAAAGTATATGCTGGTAAATATACTTCATATAAAACAGTATAATCATTTACAATTGTAATATAAATATAGTATATTTTAAGCAAGTAATAAAACTATACTTTATATTTTACTGAGACAAATTTTACCTCATTATATTTTATTTTGTTTTTGTTTTTTTTATTTTATTTTATTTTATTATATTTGACATATCCAAACATGTGGTAATGAGCTTTTATGTATTAAGCTAAAACTCTTATGTTAAAATTAATGATTGATTTTTACTAATTAAAGTATATTGTGGTAAAAACATTTAATATAAAACAGTATAATCATCAGCAAATGTATTTTAAATGTGGCTGTTATGTCATAATATATTTTCAATTTTACAAATTATATTTTATTATATTAGAAATGAATGTTGTGGTAAATATTGATAAAGTGATAAATGATGTTTGAATCTTTATATATGACATATGATGAGCTTCCATGATGCTTTAGTTTGATATGATTATTGATACAGTGTCCAGTAGATGATGTTTGTGGTGTATTGATGAGTAGTTTAGTGATCATGTAGTTTCCAGGATCAGACTGAATGCAGTGCAGTGCTGTAAGCTGCTGTTGACTGTGTGAATGTGTGTCTGTGCTGCTTGTTGCTGCTGTCAAACTTCAGATGAGCAGGTAGTGAAGCCCGTGGTGAGCGTGTACCCAGCAGCCCACCTGGAGGGGAAGAGCTCCCTGCTGTGTCTGGCCTCAGCCATGTCTCCTCCTGTGGTCCAGTTCTCCTGGAAGAGACAGAAGAAGAACGGCACGCTGGAGGATCTGCCCCCTGCTGAGGGAGAGCAGCTGGAGCTCAGAGAGCCGGGACACACCGCCTCCATCCTGCTGCTCCATCAGCAAGAGAACAGCACAGATAAATACCACTGCTACGTCAAGCACGAGGGGATAACAGTGGAGGCCCAAACAGAACAAGGTAATGAAGGCTTGGTGACTGTGTTCAGCAGTGATTCAGCTTCATCTGGAGACGCTGTCAGAGAGAGCAGAGGAGCAGAGCACTGACATTTGTTTTTTTCCTGTTTCAGAGGTTTCTGCTCTTCCTCCACCTGTCCCGTCTCAGTACCAGGTGAAGCTGCTCTGTGTGCTGTACACAGTGCTGATAGTGAAGAGTCTGGTGTACTGCTGTGGACTCTCTCTGCTGATGATCCTCAGGAACAAGGGACCATCCACCAACTGCACACATGCTGACTGACTGTTTTCTGCTCGCCTTTTCTCACCATCACATCTCATTTATCACTTTGATCAGTGTTCAGAAATGTCAGTAATGATATGTTGTGGTTGGTTTTACATTTTCTCATTAAAAACAGTTAAGACACAGTTGTCCTGAAAACATAAATACATATATAAACATATACAGTATATTTGCAGTTACTAAGTATACATTCTGTAGAATATTAATATCTTGATGCTCTAGTTTAATTCCACTTTTAATCGTGACTTGTATAATAGTGTAAAATGAAGTTGAATCATTAGCTACCTGGTAGATATTTAAGTGCTTACAGTATTTTTTTCTTTCTTGTGTATTTTCTTTTTAATACATTATGCAGAGGGTGGCAGGTTTGTCAAAGTCATTCAGAGTAACATTCTCAATAAACTGAAACATCACAGTTTCTGTCTTTTATAATCGTCCATGTTTTCATTGATCTCAGTTTGGCTTCAAATAATGTAAATCATCGGACACAGAATCCACTATATTGGCCAAGTTTGTTGATACCTACAAGTAATTTGACTCTTGTCGTCAGTAGATCTCAGTAAACTTTCACATAGTGCTAAAAACAAATATACAGGAAGATACAAAGAAAAGCTTACAGCTGAACAGAAACAACAAAGTAAAGAGAAGCAAACATAAACATAAAGTTATTAAATGCAAGCAAGTAGGTGTGGTGTGCCAACAGGTTGGTATCATCTTGTAATATAGTTTCAGTGTGGATGTACGACTCTACGCTGATGAAACTGTTGTTTACACACATGAAGAAACAGCAGAGAGCTGCTTTGAAGAGCTGCTATAAAAATGATCACACAGCGGCTTGATTAGTCTGCACTGAAGCCTGAATGTTGTCAAAATGATGGGTGTGTTTTTTGATTTCTTTCTAAATCACCAAAATACTGATTAGCTCTTGCAGTTTTATCAAGACAAAATTGATTGGTACATTTCCCTATAATATGATTATAAGAAAACTAAGTTCATTTAGAATTATACAACAGAAATAAATAGAAAAGTGATTCAGTGTAGAAAAGATGACTTGTTTGTCTCAGTGTGGTTTGTGTTCTGCTGCTCTGATTGATGATAAAAAATGTAGGATGTATTTTTTTTAAACGTTGAAGAGAGGAAGTGAATGTTAAAAATGTTCTTACAGTGTGAATTTAAACACTCTGCAGGCAAAAACCTCAATTTAGAAGAAGATGTAAGATTTCAGAAACACCACAATTTAAAAATGTGTTTGTTTTATGAACAAAAACAACTTCATAAGAGAAACTTGTAATCAAACAAACAGCAACAAGAAAGTAAAACAAATATTAATTATAAAATCTATATTATTAAATAATCTGTATTAATTATTAAATTAGCACAAGTAATTATGTACAATATTAATAGTATTATTAATTTGGGTTTTGTTATTTAATGAGTCATTTATTGTAATTAAGGTGGAATTTGTGAGAAAATGAACTTTGTTCACACCAACATACGTGTATGTGTATATGTGCACTTGTATTTTTGCTAAATGAGAAACATTTCTTTGCTCTCTTCATTAAAAATGAACAGGAGAGGGGTTTTTTTTACATACATCTGATTTTTCTTTTTGTTTTGTAAATACATATCACATGTGCTTGTTTGTGTTTGGTATTCAATAAAAATATAAAAAATATGATTTAAGTTGGGTTCTTAGTATCAAAATTATTACAAAAAGTATTATTAGTATTATCTGTTAGGACTATTAGTATTCAACTATTTCATTTTGATCTATTTGTTTAAACTTATTGAGTAATGTATTTGTGAACTCAGTACAGACTGTGGGACCTGAGCAGACTGCAGGAGTTTGAACGTCTCCCTTTATTAAATGATGTCAGTTTCTCAGCTCTGAGTTTAGGATTTCAGCTGCTTCTCTCACACATTAATAACACAGATTAAAACTGAGACAGCGAGCGCTGAATTCATACTGAAGTTCCTGGAACAATTCTTTAACCACAGTCGATGGTTTTAACCAACATTGTGTTAATAAAATGAAAAACCACAGCGAACAGTGTGGAGGCTGCTGAGCAGAAACCCACACGGCCCGTCTGCTACAGGAAAGGAAGCGTTGATTCGCTGTCAACAGTTTTATATGAGTCCTAATAACCCGAGTTTTTAGAAAAGGTGCACTTTACAGCTGGGGAGGAATGTAATAAAGTGCAATTGTGTGGTACTTTACATGAGTATTTCCATTTTATGCTTTTTTATACATCCACTCCACTACATTTCAGAGGGAGATATTTTACTTTCTACTCCACTATGTTTATTTCACAGCTATAGGTACTAATTACTTTTCAGATTTATATTTTACTAGTAAGGCTGATGATGTATTTTATATTTGAAATACATTTAGATCACTTTGTAGAGATCTATTTTCACTTTGACATATAAGGGTCTTTTCAGTGTACAAAAGGTCACATTAAATCCCCTTTGACTCCATGTTTTGAACAGTGAAACATGTTTTTCTTGCTGTAGTCATTCCTCCTGTTCGTACTGACCATTAGAAAATGTTTTCATAATGACCTTACAATGGAAGTGATAGAGGACAACATCCACAGTCCTCCTTCTGTGCAAAAATGTATTTTAAAGTTTATCTGAACCTAATATGAAGCTTCAGCGTCCAAATGAGACAAATCAAGTAGATATCTTTCAACATTACAGTCTTTCAGTGCCAAAGTTTTTCTTTTTGTTACTATACTTCCACCTGCAGCTCAACAGGGAAACACTGTCCGAGGAAACACAAAGAGAGAATTTGATGCTAAAAAGACTGTAAATGTGTCAGATATCCACTTGATATGACTAACTCAGACTGCTGAAGCCTCATATAAGCTTCACACCAACTTTTAAATGACTGTGTGGACATACTGTGGATTTTGGCCTCCATCAGTTACATTGAAAACACATTTGAAGGATCTTTTAATATCCAGTATGAACAGGGGGAATGATTACAGCGAGGAAAACCTCTTTTACTGTTCATATGGACACCTGACTGATGTTTTAAGACACAATTAAAATATTATGAACCTGTTCTTTATGTCAGATATGCAAAAATAAATAATTATGTAATATTAAAAAGAAAAATAAAAAGGCTATACAATGCGTAACTTCACAAGAACTTTGCATTCTTATTGATTGTTTTAGAATTTTTATAGTAGTATATAATATCTGAGAAAAAAAACCTGAGCTACCACCAATTTAATTAAAAATAAAGTGTCTTAAGTCATTTCAAAGGGCTTTTACAGTGCTTCATTCTTTCTTTCAAGATCAGTATTATGATGTTTTATCCACTAGATGTCACTGCTGTTTTGACAGCAGAATTAGAGGAAAAGCATCA
The DNA here is from genome assembly GCF_914725855.1 of Thunnus albacares. Classification (NCBI taxonomy): domain Eukaryota; kingdom Metazoa; phylum Chordata; class Actinopteri; order Scombriformes; family Scombridae; genus Thunnus; species Thunnus albacares. The sequence goes on along the minus strand of NC_058117.1, from coordinate 30,470,170 downwards.
TGTTGCCATGGTGACCATAGATGGCATGGTCTGGATCCCTTTGTGTTTCCTCTGAATGACCACAGGGTGGCGGTCTTTCTCTTTGATTTTTAATTTTAGAACTCACCATGAGGTACAGTAACTACTCGGCCACAACACAGTTCAGTACGCTTCATTTATTGTTATTACGCCTATTTAAGACTGTAAAAAGACGTTGTTGTTTGGTGATAAGTTTGCAACTTCTTGTCAATCTTCTATGACAAGATATGAAGATATTATCAGGACTTTAAGGGCCTTTCATTGGGAAAGATCAAACTGTTCAGAGTTAGTTCAAGTTAGAGTCAGTTCAGAGTAAATATGGGAACTGTTTAGATGATAGAAAAGCTTGGCAGCAGAACAAACATTTCTTAAAATAACATTAAATGTATCCTAGCTGATTATGAAGCTTCTTAAAGGAACAGTCTGGCTTTTGTCTGGTTTGGTTTCATGTATTATTCCATTAAAAGTAGATTTGAGAATAACTTTTCAGAAAGATCTAATTAAGCAAATACGCTGCTCTTTGTGTTAATGTAACGTGCCATGTTAGATCAAATTAGTTCAACTAATTCAAAATATAAAGACAACTTGTATTATTATTATTAGCAGTAGTATTAGTTTTAGTATTATTAATTACATACTGCATATACTGTTTACACTGAACATTTGCACATTCTGGTCAATATTTTGTACATGTCATTTCATTCTTTTCAATGTAAAATTTAAACCTGTAGCAGCTCTTCTTACTTAGAATATATTTGACATATTTCATACTGTAAATTTCTTTCTTTTTTAAGTTATTCAGGATTACTTAATTCTGTGTATATTTTTGACTGTTAGGCACCACAACACTGAGGTAAATTCCTTGTATGTACAAACCTGCTTGGCATTAAACCTGGTTCTTATTTTGATTTTGATAAAAGCAACTCCAAAATAGTTAATTAAAAAATACATTTAAAATACTATTACTGTTATAAATTTACAAAAGCTGTTTTGTTTCAAACAAAGTTAAAATGAACTTCAGTTCAAAGATTCAGATTGCAACAAAAACAAAATGTACACAAGATTCAAATTGTAAATAAAAAAAAACTAAAAATATATATTAAAAAATCTGCTCCAAAAAGTTTCACTTTGTACAAAAAATGACAATAAATAAATAAATAATAGACCTTTTTATTCTTTTTACACCTTCTTTTTTGGGCATTTCTTTCCTTTATTTGACAGTTGAAAGTGCAGAGAGACAGGAAACAGGGCAGAGAGAGGGGCATGATAGCTGGAATCAAAATGCAGATGTTATGGTTTTGTGCAGTGGTTAGCACTGTCACCTCACAGAAAGAAGCTTCTGGCGTCAGACCCGCTGGCCGATCGAGGTTCTTCTGTGTGGAGTTTGCATAATCTCCATCCAATGTTCCTTTTCCCCACAAAGTCCAAAGTTCACTAAAAATAAACTAACTCTAAATTGCCTGTGAGTCTTAATAGTTGACTCTGTTGGGGCCAAACCATCTGTTACAGGACTCCTGGTTCTTCTTGTTGCTGAAGATAGTTCTTTATGACTCTGGCTGAATGTTTGGGTTCGTTGTCATGCCTCCTAATTCAGAATTTCTGAATCTGTATATTGTTCATTTCTAAAGTTTTCTCCATTTCTAATGTCTCCTCCTTCACTATAAAATCATTTTCAGTGTTTGTAAACTGGAGGCTTCAAGTTTCAACATCACACTTGTGTAAGTTGCATACTAGACAATGATTGACTTAAAACTAGGTGTGATGTCATAAATCCTGCTCGTAGGTAAAAGTGTTAAACTGAGATTTAAGGTGATACAGAGAAACTTTCAGAACAAACTCAAACATCCAACTGAAGGAAAAAGAAGAAAAACATATTTTTAAGTTGAGGGGGATTTTAAGGTTATTAGTAACAATCTGCTTTTAAAAGACAAATCAAAATGTCTACTATGAAAAGGTCTACTGTCAGACAGCAGCCTTATCTGTCCGCCGCAGGGGCTGATGGGAGGTTTGAGGAGCTGTTAGAAACCACGTGGCCCTCGTCTGATCTCACAGCTCGTCCTTGTTTGGCCTCAGCTGCATCAGAGCGCCACTTCTCCCCAGGTTCACCAGAGGAAACACCACTGCACAAAATGCTTTTCCTCCCAGCTGCTGCTCTGTGCTGTCTGTGTTCAGGTGAGTGTTTCCAGCCAATCAGGAGCCAACAAACTCAACCTTTAACAAACACTGTCACACTCACCTTCGTCTGTGTGTCTGTTTCTCTACAGCGCTGGTTGCCATGGCAGCAGAGCTGATTCAGGATGATTTAACATTGACCAGGAGAGCTGGTGAAACAGTCTCCTTCAGCTGTGGAGGAACTGACCAGTGTGACAGTGGACGCCCATTTCTATACTGGTACCAGAAGAAAGACACAGAAACATTCACATATATTCTTGATATTGACATGACGAATGGTATCGAAGATAGAAGGTCCAATCATCCTCAGAAAGATGATTTCTCATTTGTAAATAAAGGGAACGGCTGGGAGTTGTTGATCCAGACAGTTAAACTCTCACATTCAGCCACCTACTACTGCTCCTGTAGGAAGTATGATACCCACAGTGAGAAATGATCCCTGCAGCCTGTACAAGAACCTCCAGATGAACAGATGTCAAATCGTGTTTGTGACAGGAAGAGAGCAGTAAACCACAGCCCAGGTTCACATATTTCACCTCCATCTCAGCCAGAGTCACTAACAAACTGAGCTGAGGACTAAATGTTTGTCTGTTGGTGTCAGGATTTTGATTTAAACATTATATTTAATTGATGTTATTTATCAGCTATTTCAGCAGGTTTCCTGTTGTTCCACACAGTGAGAACAAAGGAGCAACACAGAAGCACAATGATACAACAAGATGAAGACAAACAAACAAACAAACAACAATATAACACAGAAAAAAGAGACAAATAATGGAGAGATCAAATGTGAAACTTTATGAACATTTGATTTAATAACAAAAATTGAGAAAATAATAAATAGAAAAAGATGTTTGACAGAGTTGAAAGTTTGAGATGAAGATAAAAATGGTCTTCTTTGACCTGCTGCTGGAATAAAGTTCATTCCTCCTTCACAATAATAATCTGTTAATGAAAACACTTCCTGTGTCTCTTTCACAATAAAAGCATCAGGCAGGATTTCTCACATCACATCTTTGAGCAGATTTCAACACATAATTTCACTTTATTAAATGATTCAACACAATTCTTGGATTTATGACAATTTCCCCTCAACAGAAATGTGGTTAATGTGAATGGATTTTGCTCTGTGAGCAGCTGAGACTGTCTTCACAAGAGAAACGACAGCAGACACTGTTTGTTTCTTTTAACACGACCACCATCATTTCCTGACTTTAACCACGTGTTTATTATTGTAACCATGACAGCACAGCTGCCCTCATCTTAAGGAGTCGTGTTTCTGTCCACCTGGTGAATGTAAGTCCAATATTCACTCTCTTTTAGCTCTGTTTTTACTCTCTACAAACTCCTGAGGGAAATATCTGGCTCTTTAGCTGCTAAATGCTCCACTATCTTCAGCAGCTAGTCTACAGCTGACTGTGTCTGTTTGCGTTTGGTGCTGAGCAGGTAGTGTACAGTAGCTTTTTACAGCTTTTTCTCTGAAAACAGCTGCCTGCTGCGGCCCAAAATGACGCTATGAGAGCGCTGAGAGTGAACCAAAACAGTAAAGTTGCAGCCGGACAGATAAACAATGAGCTGAAACTCACTATAAAGCTCCGTAAAGCCGAGAGGAGCTGCAGAGTCACTGATAATTCTCTGTAGGTTCATCACTACAAGCCACGACCAACACATTACACACTGACACATCATGGTTATTATAAAAATATCGTTTAAAGCAGCTTTAAGTAATTTGCATCACTACAAATGTCAGTATGATTTTAAATGAGTTCTTAGTTTAGTTTAAATGTTGACCTGATGGTGGCGCTAGAGGAAAAGTCAGAGGATCAAAGTTATTATAATTCATCCTGAGGGGAACATGAATATTTCTACTAAATTACATGACAATCCATCCAATAGATGAAAAGATATTTCAGTCTGGACCAAACATGTCAACCTGCTGGTGGCGCTAGATTCAAAGTTAGAATCAATCAAGTCAAATAAAGAATTGAATCCTCTGGGGACCGTGAACGTCTGCACAACATTTAATGAACAATCCATCCGTCCTTTGATCCACAATCAGATCCAATGGATCTGCACTTAAGTGGTGGACCGACCAACCGACTGACATTAGCATCCATATAGTCACACAGCTAATGTGGCTAAAATCAAATAAAAGAAGAGACAGTCATGTTGATATGAACATTAGAGAAACACATCATGGAGATGAAATATGATACTGGTTCATAATTTGGATTCATTCACCTCAGCTGACACATTCAACAGCAGACAGGTTTTTGTCACAGTCTCATTCACTGTGGGAGAAAAACGCTACAGGATCTTTGGCTCTGGAACTAAACTGTATGTAACAGGTAAGACTAAACTTTCATTTTCCTTCAGTTGTTTTATTGAACAAGTTGAAAATATGTTTTTAGTTTTAGTTTCTGCTGCTTCAGGCTTTACATGTTAGTTTTTTCATATTTAGTAGAGAATTCTTGATGCAGCCATTCTTCCATAAAACAAATCAATAACTCCTGAAAAGAGCTTCAAATCTCACTGCACACCACAAGTTCTTCTTTATTTGTGCATCACATCAAAGTTTGTTTACAGCCAAAAAGTCTGATATCAGTAATGTTACAAATAAACAGTATTTAATAATCTCACTGATTCAGCAGCAGCTCCTGTTTACTAAAAACAAGATGATATATGATGTGAAACATCATTTAATAAATGTTCCTAAATGTAATTTTAGAAGCAAATAGTGATAAATATATTTTCTGTTAAATATACAGTATATATTTGTAAATGGTAAAATGTATCTCATGATAATTGTGTGTTTATGATGATAAATATGTCTTTTAGTGGAAGATAAATTAATGCATGAAGGCAAACTCATTTTAAATGTGTGATTGATTAAATATAATTTATAGATAAAATGTATAATTGTATATCTTGATCCATAATTAATATAAATCAAATTGGTATATGAAATCAACATGATGTCAAATATATAATGTCAAAAATATTTTAGAAAGTGTTTGGTAGAAAATATAATGAATCAGATAATTTACATGTTGTAATTTAATTAAGAATACATATTATTATATTATATTTTATTTACATATCTGAACATGTTGTGGTAATTGTGTTTTATATAAAAGCTAAAACTCTTTAAAAAGTTGTTAAAAGTATTGATGTATTGTGTGTCTGATTACAGTAAAGTATATGGTGGTAAATATACTTCATATAAAACACTATAATCATTTAAAAATGTAAAATAAATATAATATATTTTAACTGAGTAACAAAATTATAATTTAAATTTTACTGAGACAAATGTCATTATATTATATTATATTATATTATATTATATTATATTATATTATATTATATTATATTATATTATATTATATTATATTTAGAATACATATGTACATATTGTGGTAATTGGCTTTTATGTAAAAGACAAAGCTCTCAAAATTATTGATTGATTCTTACTAATTAAAGTATATGGTGGTAAATATATTTAATATAAAACACTATAATCATCAGCAAATGTATTTTATATGAGGCTCTTATGTCATGATATATTTTATATTTTATAAACTCTATTATATTAGTAACTAATGTTGTGTTAAATATTGATAAAGTGATAAATGATGTTTGAATCTTTATATATGACATATGATGAGCTTCCATGATGCTTTAGTTTGATATGATTATTGATACAGTGTCCAGTAGATGATGTTTGTGGTGTATTGATGAGTAGTTTAGTGATCATGTAGTTTCCAGGATCAGACTGAATGCAGTGCAGTGCTGTAAGCTGCTGTTGACTGTGTGAATGTGTGTCTGTGCTGCTTGTTGCTGCTGTCAAACTTCAGATGAGCAGGTAGTGAAGCCCGTGGTGAGCGTGTACCCAGCAGCCCACCTGGAGGGGAAGAGCTCCCTGCTGTGTCTAGCCTCAGCCATGTCTCCTCCTCTGGTCCAGTTCTCCTGGAAGAGACAGAAGAAGAACGGCCCGCTGGAGGATCTGCCCCCTGCTGAGGGAGAGCAGCTGGAGCTCAGAGAGCAGGGACACACCGCCTCCATCCTGCTGCTCCATCAGCAAGAGAACAGCACAGATAAATACCACTGCTACGTCAAGCACGAGGGGATAACAGTGGAGGCCCAAACAGAACAAGGTAATGAAGGCTTGGTGACTGTGTTCAGCAGTGATTCAGCTTCATCTGGAGACGCTGTCAGAGAGAGCAGAGGAGCAGAGCACTGACATTTGTTTTTTTCCTGTTTCAGAGGTTTCTGCTCTTCCTCCACCTGTCCCGTCTCAGTACCAGGTGAAGCTGCTCTGTGTGCTGTACACAGTGCTGATAGTGAAGAGTCTGGTGTACTGCTGTGGACTCTCTCTGCTGATGATCCTCAGAAACAAGGGACCGTCCACCAACTGCACACATGCTGACTGACTGTTTTCTGCTCACCTTTTCTCACCATCACATCTCATCAATTCATCTCATTTATCACTTTGATCAGTGTTCAGAAATACCAGTAATGATATGTTGTGGTTGGTTTTACATTTTCTCATTGAAAACACACACACTGTGTTAAGACACAGTTGTCCTGAAAACATAAATACATATATAAACATATACAGTATCTTTGCAATTACTAAGCATACATTCTGTAGAATATTAATATCTTGATGCTCTAGTTTAATTCCACTTTTAATCGTGACTTGTATAATAGTGTAAAATGAAGTTGAATCATTAGCTACCTGGTAGATATTTAAGTGCTCACAGTATTTTTTCTTTCTTGTGTATTTTCTTTTTAATACATTATGCAGAGGGTGGCAGGTTTATCAAAGTCATTCAGAGTAACATTCTCAATAAACTGAAACATCACAGTTTCTGTCTTTTATAATCGTCCATGTTTTCATTGATCTCAGTTTGGCTTCAAATAATGTCAATCATCGGACACAGAATCCACTATATTGGCCAAGTTTGTTGATACCTACAAGTAAGTTGACTCTTGTCATCAGTAGATCTCAGTAAACTTTCACATAGTGCTAAAAACAAATATACAGGAAGATACAAAGAAAAGCTTACAGCTGAACAGAAACAACAAAGTAAAGAGAAGCAAACATAAACAAAAAGTTATTAAATACAAGCAAGTAGGTGTGGTGTGCCAACAGGTTCGGTATCATCTTGTAATATAGTTTCATTGTGGATGTACGACTCTACGCTGATGAAACTGTTATTTACACACACGAAGAAACAGCAGAGAGCTGCTTTGAAGCTACAGCTGCTATAAAAATGATCACACAGCGGCTTGATTAGTCTGCACTGAAGTCTGAATGTTGTCAAAATGATGGGTGTGTTTTTTGATTTCTTTCTAAAACACCAAAATACTGATTAGCTCTTGCAGTTTTATCAAGACAAAATTGATTGGTACATTTCCATATAATATGATTATAAGAAAACTAAGTTTATTTAGATTTATACAACAAAAATAAACAGAAATGTGATTCAATGTAGAAAAGATGACTTGTTTGTCTGAGTGTGGTTTGTGTTCTGCTGCTCTGATTGATGATAACAAACGTAGGATGTATTTTTTTAAACGTTGCAGAGAGGAAGTGAATGTTAAAAATGTTCTTACAGTGTGAATTTAAACACTCTGCAGGCAAAAACCTCAATTTAGAAGAAGATGAAAGATTTCAGAAACACCACAATTTAAAAATGTGTTTGTTTTATGAACAAAAACAACTTCATAAGAGAAACTGATAATAAAACAAACAGCAACAAGAAAGTAAAACAAATATTAAGTATAAAATCTCTATTATTAAATAATCTACATTAATTATTAGTAATTAGTACAAGTAATTACGTACAACATTAATAGTATTATTAATTTGGGTTTTGTTATTTAATGAGTCATTTATTGTAATTAAGGTGGAATGTGTGAGAAAATGAATTTTGTTCACACCAACATACGTATATGTGTATATGTGCACTTGTATTTTTGCTAAATGAGAAACATTTCTTTGCTCTCTTCAATAACACAGATTAAAACTGAGACAGCGAGCGCTGAATTCATACTGAAGTTCTTGGAACGATACTTTAACCAGAGTCGATGGTTGTAACCGTCATTGTGTTAATAAAATGAAAAACCACAGCGAACAGTGTGGAGGCTGCTTAGCAGAAACCCACACGGCCCGTCTGCTGCAGGAAAGGAAGTGTTGATTCACTGTCAGCAGTTTTAAATGAGTCCTAATAACCCGAGTTTTTAGAAAAGGTGCACTTTACAGCTGGGGAGGAATGTAATAAAGTGCAATTGTGAGGTACTTTACATGAGTATTTCCATTTTATGCTTTTTTATACGTCCACTCCACTACATTTCAGAGGGAGATATTTTACTTTCTACTCCACTATGTTTATTTCACAGCTATAGGTACTAATTACTTTTCATATTTATATTTTACTAGTAAGGCTGATGATGTATTTTATATTTGAACTACATTTAGATCACTTTGTAGAGATCTATTTTCACTTTGACATATGAGGGTCTTTTCAGTGTACAAAAGGTCACATTAAATCCCTTTTGACTCCATGTTTTGAACAGTGAAACATGTTTTTTCTTGCTGTAATCATTCCTCCTGTACATACTGACCATTAGAAGATCTTTTCATAATGCACTTACAATGGAAGTGATGGAGGACAAAATCCACAGTCCTCCTTCTGTGCAAAAATGTATTTAAAAGTTTATCTGAAGCTAATATGAAGCTTCGGTGTCCAAATGAGACAAATCAAGTAGATATCTTTCAACGTTACAGTCTTTTTAGTGCCGAAGTCCCTCTTTTTGTTACTATACTTCCACTGCAGCTCAACAGGGAAACACTGTCCGAGGAAACCCAAAGAGGCAGATATCCACTTGATATGACTAACTCAGACTGCTGAAGCCTCATATAAGCTTCACACCAACTTTTAAATGACTGTGTGGACACACTGTGGACTTTGGTCTCCATCACTTACATTGAAAACACATTTGAAGTATCTTTTAATATCCAGTATGAACAGGGGGAATGATTACAGCGAGGAAAACCTCTTTCACTGTTCATATGGACACCTGACTGATGTTTAAAGACACAATTAAAAAATTATGAACCTGTTCTTTAAGTCAGATATGCAAAAATAAAGAATTATGTAATATTAAAAAGAAAAAAAAGGCTATACAATGCATAACGTTACAAGAATTTTGCGTTCTTATTGATTGTTTTAGAATTTTTATAGTAGTATACAATATCAGAGAAAAACAAACCTGAGCTACCACCAATTTAATTAAAAATAAAGTGTCTTAAGTCATTTCAAAGGGCTTTTACAGTGCTTCATTCTTTCTTTCTAGATCAGTATTATGTTGTTTTATCCACTAGATGTCACTGCTGTTTTGACAGCAGAATTAGAGGAAAAGCATCATGTTGCCATGGTGACCATAGATGGCATGGTCTGGATCCCTTTGTGTTTCCTCCGAATGACCACAGGGTGGCGGTCTTTCTCTTTGATTTTTAATTTCAGAACTCACCATGAGGTACAGTAACTACTTGGCCACAACACAGTTCAGTTCCTGTTTCAGTTAAATCCATCACACAGCCATAATGTACGCTTCATTTATTGTTATTACGCCTATTTAAGACTGTAAATAGACGTTGTTGTTTGGTGATAAGTTTGCAACTTCTTGTCACTCTTCTATGACAAGATATTAAGATATTATCAGGACTTTAAGGGCCTTTCATTGGGAAAGACCAAACTGTTCAGAGTTAGTTAAAGTTAGAGTCAGTTCAGAGTAAATATGGGAACTGTTTAGATGATAGAAAAGCTTGGCAGCAGAACAAACATTTCTTAGAATAACATTAAATGTATCCCAGCTGATTATGAAGCTTCTTAAAGGAACAGTCTGGCTTTTGTCTGGTTTGGTTTCATGTATTATTCCATTTAAAGTAGATTTGAGAATAACTTTTCAGAAAGATCTAATTAAGCAAATACGCTGCTCTTTGTGTTAATGTAACGTGCCATGTTAGATCAAATTAGTTCAACTAATTCAAAATATAAAGAGAACTTGTATTATTATTATTAGCAGTAGTAATAGTTTTAGTATTATTAATTACATACTGCATATACTGTTTACACTGAACATTTGCACACTCTGGTCAATATTTTGTACATTTCATTTCATTCTCTTCAATGTAAAATTTAAACCTGTAGCAGCTCTTCTTACTTAGAATATATTTGACATATTTTATACTGTAAATTTCTTTCTTTTTTATGTAATTCAGGATTACTTAATTCTGTGTATATTTTTGACTGTTAGGCACCACAACACTGAAGTATATTCCTTGTATGTACAAACCTGCTTGGCATTAAACCTGGTTCTTATTTTGATTTTGATAAAAGCAACTCCAAAATTGTTAATTAAATAATACATTTAAAATACTATTACTGTTATAAATGTACAAAAGCTGTTTTGTGTCAAACAAAGTTAAAATGAACTTCAGTTCAAAGATTCAGATTGCAACAAAAACAAAATGTATACAAGATTCAAAATTTCAATAAAAAAACTAAAAATATATATTAAAAAATCTGCACCAAAAAGTTTCACCTTGGACAAAAAGTGACAATAAATAAATAAATAATAGACCTTTTTATTCTTTTTACACCTTCTTTTTTGGGCATTTCTTTCCTTTATTTGACAGTTGAAAGTGCAGAGAGACAGGAAACAGGGCAGAGAGAGGGGCATGATAGCTGGATTCAAAATGCAGATGTCATGGTTTTGTGCAGTGGTTAGCACTGTCACCTCACAGAAAGAAGCTTCTGGCGTCAGACCTGCTGGCCGATCGAGGTTTTTCTGCGTGGAGTTTGCATAATCTCCCTCCAATGTTCCTTTTCCCCACACAGTCCAAAGTTCACTAAAAATAACTCTAAATTGCCTGTGAGTCTTAATAGTTGTCTGTTTTAGCTCTCATTTCCATCTGCAAAAGATAAATAGATATACAGTACTGTATATCTAGGTTTTAGGTACTAGTGTAACATGAGGATCTTTTAATGCCATGAATAGTTTTTATTTATCAATTAACTTGATACAAAGTTGAGTAAACAGCAGAAAGCTAAAGCAAATCAATATTTGCTGTGAGCTGCTTTGCCTTTAAAACAGCAGCAGTTCTCCTCAGTTCACCTGCACACAGTTATTCAGGCGTCTCAGCTGCTTCTGTGTCTTCATGTTAATCCCAGACTGACTCCATGATGTTGAAATCAGGACTCTGTGGGGGCTCTCTGTGTGTGTCTCCTCCTTCACTATAAAGTCATTTTCAGTGTTTATGTACTGGAGGCTTGAAGTTTCCACATCACACTTGTGTAAGTTGCATATTGGACCATGATTGACACCAAACTAGGTGTGATGTCATAAATCCTGCTCGTAGGTAAAAGTGTTAAACTGAGATTTAAGGTGATACAGAGAAACTTTCAAAACAAACTCAAACATCCAACTGAAGGAAAAAGAAGAAAAACACGTTTTTAAGTTGAGGGGGATTTTAAGGTTATTAGTAAAATCTGCTGTTCAAATACAAATCAAAATGTCTACTATGAAAAGGTCTACTGTCAGACAGCAGCCTTATCTGTCCGCCGCAGGGGCTGATGGGAGGTATGAGGAGCTGTTAGAAACCACGTGGTCCTCGTCTGATCTCACAGCTCGTCCTTGTTTGGCCTCAGCTGCATCAGAGCGCCACTTCTCCCCAGGTTCACCAGATGAAACACCACTGCACAAAATGCTTTTCCTCCCAGCTGCTGCTCTGTGCTGTCTGTGTTCAGGTGAGTGTTTCAAGACAATCAGGAGCCAACAAACTCAACCTTTAAAGAACACTATCACACTCACCTTCATCTGTGTGTCTGTTTCTCTACAGCGCTGGTTGCCACGGCAGAAGAGCTGATTCAGGATGATTTCACATTGACCAGGAGAGCTGGTGAAAACGTCTCCTTCAGCTGTGGAGGAACTGACCAGTGTGACAGTGAAGAACCATTTGTAATCTGGTACCAGAAGAAAGACACAGAAACATTCACAGTGATTCTTGATATTGACATGAGGACTGATAACGTAGATAATGATTACAATCATCCTCAGAAAGATGATTTCTCAGTTGTAAAAGAACAGAACGGCTGTCAGTTACAAATCCAGACAGTTAAACTCTCACATTCAGCCACCTACTACTGCTCCTGTTGGAAGTTAGATACCCACAGTGAGAAATGATCCCTGCAGCCTGTACAAAAACCTCCAGATGAACAGATGTCAAACAGTGTTTGTGACAGGAAGAGAGCAGTAAACCACAGCCCGGGTTCACATATTTCACCTCCATCTCAGCCAGAGTCACTAACAAACTGAGCTGAGGACTAAATGTTTGTCTGTTGGTGTCAGGATTTTGATTTAAACATTATATTTCATTGATATTATTTATCAGCTATTTCAGCAGGTTTCCTGTTGTTCCACACAGTGAGAACAAAGGAGCAACACAGAAGCACAATGATACAACAAGATGAAGACAAACAAACAAACAACAATATAACACAGATAAAAGATATTGGAAAGATCAAAAGTGAAACTTTAGTAATTTTTGATTTAATAACAAAAATTGAGAAAATAATAAATAGAAAAAGATGTTTGACAGAGTTGAAAGTTTGAGATGAAGATAAAAATGGTCTTCTTTGACCTGCTGTTGGAATAAAGTTCATTCCTCCTTCAAAATAATAATCTGCTGTTAATGAAAACACTTCCTGTGGCTCTTTCACAATAAAAGCCTTCAGGCAGGATTTCTCACATCACATCTTTGAGCAGATTTCAACAGATAATTTCACTTTAGTAAAAGATTCAACACAATTCTTGGATTTATGACAATTTCCCCTCAACAGAAATGTGGTAAATGTAAATGGATTTTGCTCTTTGAGCAGCTGAGACTGTCTTCACAAGAGAAACGACAGCAGACACTGTTTGTTTCTTTTAACACGACCACCATCATTTCCTAACTTTAACCACGTGTTTATTATTGTAACCATGACGACGCAGCTCCCCTCATCTTAACAAGGAAGTCATTTTAACCCAAACCATGATCTTTACCTAAACCTAACTAAACCTTAACCACAGGTTCTGATGTTTACTGTCCATATTCTAAGACAAATGGCTCCACTACAGCATTTACTATTAGAAATTTAATCCTTTATGTGATTCAATATGTTAAACAGCAATTGATTGACAAACAAACAAAAACTACGGCTCCTATGAAAATGTACCTGCATGGCAGCACAGGTACTAATGTCATCCTAACTTGGTTTAGTTCATAATACTCAACAAATCTCCTCAAATGTCAACTTCACAACTTTTGAAGTGTAATCAACAACAATCATATTTTATTTTAGTCCATCATTCTTATCTAAACATCTGGAGTGAACCACACAACATACTGTTGTAATGTTAAGTTGTAGTGAAGGATTTTACACCTGCATTTACTAATGTTTTGTCCACTAGTTTTCATCAGAAACAAGTAGTGACCAACACTGACACATCATCAGCTTTTAAGTTGATATGTTGAACTTGTTAGCAAACACTTGCTTATTTCCACATCCAGCAGTTACGGAGCAACATTATCATTCATTTGGAGTCGTGTTTCTGTCCACCTGGTGAATGAAAGTCCAATATTCACTCTCTTTTAGCTCTGTTTTTACTCTCTACCAACTCCTGAGGGAAATATCTGGCTCTTTAGCTGCTAAATGCTCCACTATGTTCAGCAGCTAGTCTACAGCTAACTGTGTCTGTTTGCCGTTTGGTGCTGGGCAGGTAGTGTACAGTGGCTTTTTACAGCTTTTTTGTCTGAAAACAGCTGCCTGCTGCGGCCCAAAATGACGCTATGAGAGCGCTGAGAGTGAACCAAAACAGTAAAGTTGCAGCCGGACAGATAAACAATGAGCTGAAACTCATTATAAAGCTCCGTAAAGCCGAGAGGAGCTGCAGAGTCACTGATAATTCTCTGTAGGTTCATCACTACGAGCCACGACCAACACATTACACACTGACAGATCATGGTTATTATAAAAATATTGATTCAAGCAACTTTAAGTAATTTGCATCAATACAAATGTCAGTATGATTTTAAATGAGTTCTTAGTTGAGTTTAAATGTTGACCTGATGGTGGCGCTAGAGGAAAAGTCAGAGGATCAAAGTTATTATAATTCATCCTGAGGGGAACATGAATATTTCTACTAAATTACATGACAATCCATCCAATAGATGAAAAGATATTTCAGTCTGGACCAAACATGTCAACCTGCTGGTGGCGCTAGATTCAAAGTTAGAATCAATCAAGTCAAATAAATAATTGAATCCTCTGGGGACCGTGAACGTCTGCATAACATTTAATGAACAATCCATCCGTCCTTTGATCCACAATCAGATCCAATCGATCTGCACGTAAGTGGTGGACCGACCAACCGACCGACATTAGCATCCATATAGTCACACTGCTAATGTGGCTAAAATCAAATAAAAGAAGAGACAGTCATGTTGATATGAACATTAGAGAAACACATCATGGAGATGAAATATGATACTGGTTCATAATTTGGATTCGTTCACCTCAGCTGACACATTCAACAGCAGACAGGTTTTTGTCACAGTCTCATTCACTGTGGGAGCAAACAAGAACTACGACATCTTTGGCTCTGGAACTAAACTGTATGTAACAGGTAAGACTAAACTTTCATTTTCCTTCAGTTGTTTTATTGAACAAGTTGAAAATGTGTTTTTAGTTTTAGTTTCTGCTGCTTCAGGCTTTACATGTTAGTTTTTTCATATTAAGTAGAGAATTCTTGATGTAGCCATTCTTCCATAAAACAAATCAATAACTCCTGAAAAGAGCTTCTTCCACATCACAAGTTCTTCTTTATTTATGCATCACATCAAAGTTTGTTTACAGCCAAAAAGTCTGATATCAGTAATGTTACAAATAAACAGTATTTAATAATCTCACTGATTCAGCAGCAGCTCCTGTTTATTAAAAACAAGATGATATATGATGTGAAACATCATTTAATAAATGTTCCTAAATGTAATTTTAGAAGCAAATAGTGATAAATATATTGTGTGTTAAATATACAGTATATATTTGTAAATGGTAAAATGTATCTCATGATAATTGTGTGTTTATGATGATAAATATGTCTTTTAGTGTAAAATAAATTAATGCATGAAGGCAAACTCATTTTATCTTTTATCTATTATTTTTATCATCTTAATTCACATCTAATATAAATCAAATTGTTATATGAAATCAACATGATGTCAAATATATAATGTTAAAAATATTTTAGAAAGTGTTTGGTAGAAAATATAATGAATCAGATAATTTACATGTTATAATTTAATTATATTTATATTATTATATTATATTTTATTTACATATCTAAACATGTGGTAATTGTGTTTTATATAAAAGCTAAAACTCTTTAAGAAGTTGTTAAAAGTATTGATGTATTGTGTGTCTGATTAGAGTAAAGTATATGCTGGTAAATATACTTCATATAAAACACTATAATCATTTACAATTGTAATATAAATATAGTATATTTTAAGCAAGTAATAAAACTGTACTTTATGTTTTACTGAGACAAATTTTACCTCATTATATTTCATTTTATTTTATCTTATTTTACTTTATGTTATTTTATTCTATTTTATTATACTTGACATGTCGAAACATATGTTGGTAATTTGCGTTTATGTAAAAGCTAAAAGTATTATGTTTAAATTAATGATTTTTTAATTTCAAATTTACTAATTAAAGTACATGGTGGTAAATATATTTTATATAAACCATTATAATCATTAGCAAATGTATTTTATATGAGGCTGTTATGTCATGATATATTATATATTTTATAAACTCTATTATATTAGTAACTAATGTTGTGGTAAATATTGATAAAGTGGTAAATGATGTTTTAATCTTTATATATGACATATGATGAGCTTCCATGATGCTTTAGTTTGATATGATTATTGATACAGTGTCCAGTAGATGATGTTTGTGGTGTATTGATGAGTAGTTTAGTGATCATGTAGTTTCCAGGATCAGACTGAATGCAGTGCAGTGCTGTAAGCTGCTGTTGACTGTGTGAATGTGTGTCTGTGCTGCTTGTTGCTGCTGTCAAACTTCAGATGAGCAGGTAGTGAAGCCCGTGGTGAGCGTGTACCCAGCAGCATCCAGAGCCCACCCGGAGGGGAAGAGCTCCCTGCTGTGTCTGGCCTCAGCCATGTCTCCTCCTCTGGTCCAGTTCTCCTGGAAAAGACAGAAGAAGAACGGCCCGCTGGAGGATCTGCCCCCTGCTGAGGGAGAGCAGCTGGAGCTCAGAGAGCCGGGACGCACCGTCGCCATCAGGGTGGTTGATCGGGATGCTCTCTACACATATAAATACCGCTGCTCCGTCAGGCACGAGTGGGGAACAGTGAATGCCCAAACAGAACAAGGTAATGAAGGCTTGGTGACTGTGTTCAGCAGTGATTCAGCTTCATCTGGAGACGCTGTCAGAGAGAGCAGAGGAGCAGAGCACTGACATTTGTTTTGTTTCTGTTTCAGAGGTTTCTGCTCTTCCTCCACCTGTCCCGTCTCAGTACCAGGTGAAGCTGCTCTGTGTGCTGTACACAGTGCTGATAGTGAAGAGTCTGGTGTACTGCTGTGGACTCTCTCTGCTGATGATCCTCAGAAACAAGGGACCGTCCACCAACTGCACACATGCTGACTGACTGTTTTCTGCTCGCCTTTTCTCACCATCACATCTCATCAATTCATCTCATTTATCACTTTGATCAGTGTTCAGAAATACCAGTAATGATATGTTGTGGTTGGTTTTACATTTGTCCTGAAAACATAAATACATATATAAAAACATATACAGTATATTTGCAGTTGCTAAGTATACATTCTGTAGAATATTAATATCTTGATGCTCTAGTTTAATTCCACTTTTAATCGTGACTTGTATAATAGTGTAAAATGAAGTTGAATCATTAGCTACTTGGTAGATATTTAAGTGCTTACAGTATTTTTTCTTTCTTGTGTATTTTCTTTTTAATACTTTATGCAGAGGGTGGCAGGTTTGTCAAAGTCATTCAGAGTTACATTCTCAATAAACTGAAACATCACAGTTTCTGTCTTTTATAATCGTCCATGTTTTCATTGATCTCAGTTTGGCTTCAAATAATGTAAATCATCGGACACAGAATCCACTATATTGGCCACGTTTGTTGATACCTACAAGTAATTTGACTCTTGTCGTTAATAGATCTCAGTAAACTTTCACATAGTGCTAAAAACAAATATACAGGAAGATACAAAGAAAAGTTTACAGCTAAACAGAAACAACAAAGTAAAGAGAAGCAAACATAAACATAAAGTTATTAAATGCAAGCAAGTAGGTGTGGTGTGCCAAGAGGTTGGTATCATCTGGTAATATAGTTTCAGTGTGGATGTACGACTCTACGCTGATGAAACTGTTGTTTACACACATGAAGAAACAGCAGAGAGCTGCTTTGAAGAGCTGCTATAAAAATGATCACACAGCGGCTTGATTAGTCTGCACTGAAGCCTGAATGTTGTCAAAATGATGGATGTGTTTTTTGATTTCTTTCTAAATCACCAAAATACTGATCAGCTCTTGCAGTTTTATCAAGACAAAATTGATTGGTACATTACCATATAATATGATTATAAGAAAACTAAGTTCATTTAGATTTATACAACTGAACTAAATAGAAAAGTGATTCAGTGTAGAAAAGATGACTTGTTTGTCTCAGTGTGGTTTGTGTTCTGCTGCTCTGATTGATGATAACAAATGTAGGATGTATTTTTTTAAACGTTGAAGAGAGGAAGTGAATGTTAAAAATGTTCTTACAGTGTGAATTTAAACACTCTGCAGGCAAAAACCTCAATTTAGAAGATGAAAGATTTCAGAAACACCACAATTTTAAAATTGGTTTGTTTTATTAACAAAAACAACTTCATAAGAGACACTGATATTAAAACAAACAGCAACAAGAAAGTAAAACAAGTATTAATTATAAAATCTATATTATTAAATAATCTGTATTAATTATTAAATTAGCACAAGTAATTACGTACAATATTAATAGTATCATTAATTTGGGTTTTGTTATTTAATGAGTCATTTATTGTAATTAAGGTGAGAATATGTGAGAAAATGAACTTTGTTCACACCAACATACGTATATGTGTATATGTGCACTTGTATTTTTGCTAAATGAGAAACATTTCTTTGCTCTCTTCATTAAAAATGAACAGGAGAGGGTTTTTTTTTTTACATACATCTGATGTTTCTTTTTGTTTTGTAAATACATATCACGTATGCTTGTTTGAGTTTGGTATTCAATAAAAATATAAAAAATATGATTTAAGTTGGGTTCTTAGTATCAAAATTATTACAAAAGGTATTATTAGTATTATCTATTAGTACTATTAGTATTCTACTATTTTATTTTTATCTATTTGTTTAAACTTATTGAGTAATGTATTTGTGAACTCAGTACAGACTGTGGGACCTGAGCAGACTGCAGTTTGAACGTCTCCCTTTATTTAATGATGTCAGTTTCTCAGCTCTGAGTTTAGGATTTCAGCTGCTTCTCTCACACATTAATAACACAGATTAAAACTGAGACAGCGAGCGCTGAATTCATACTGAAGTTCCTGGAACGATACTTTAACCAGAGTCGATGGTTGTAACCGTCATTGTGTTAATAAAATGAAAAACCACAGCGAACAGTGTGGAGGCTGCTGAGCAGAAACCCACACGGCCCGTCTGCTGCAGGAAAGGAAGTGTTGATTCGCTGTCAACAGTTTTATATGAGTCCTAATAACCCGAGTTTTTAGAAAAGGTGCACTTTACAGCTGGGGAGGAATGTAATAAAGTGCAATTGTGAGGTACTTTACATGAGTATTTCCATTTTATGCTTTTTTATACGTCCACTCCGCTACATTTCAGAGGGAGATATTTTACTTTCTACTCCACTACGTTTATTTCACAGCTATAGGTACTAATTACTTTTCAGATTTATATTTTACTAGTAAGGCTGATGATGTATTTTATATTTGAAATACATTAAGATCACTTTGTAGAGATCTATTTTCACTTTGACATATAAGGGTCTTTTCAGTGTACAAAAGGTCACATTAAATCCCCTTTGACTCCATGTTTTGAACAGTGAAACATGTTTTTTCTTGCTGTAATCATTCCTCCTGTTCATACTGACCATTAGAAGATCTTTTCATAATTCACTTTCAGTGTGAGCGATGGGGGACAAAATCCACAAAATCCACAGTCTTCCTTGTCTGCAAAAATATATTTAAAAGTTCATCTGAAGCTACTTCAGCGTCCAAATGAGACAAATGAAGTAGATATCTTTTAATGTTACAGTTGAAGCCGGGGATTAAGTCAACATACAACTTCAAATGCAAATTTGTGGGGTTTTTATTCTCCTTGTTTTGTTATTCAATTATGGAGAGCAACTTATAGAAAAATCTTGGCTTCCACCAAAGGCCAGGTTGTGAAATTTTACAAAAGAAACATTTAGCAAAAATAAATAAATAAATAAATAAATAAACAAAAACAAAACTCATTACTTTTTCCAGTACAGAAAACACATCACTGAAATTGTGACAAAAGCAGCACAAAAAAGTGGCTCAAATACGTCACAAATACAGCATAAATACGGCAGTGGCACCTCTATAAACAGAAGAGCACAAAGACATTCACCACACTGCCATGTAACATATCAGCGCTAATGCATCAAATTTAGCAGTCTTCAACATTCATTGTGCTTTATACATTTGATGAACAAATACAAAACAGTAAAACAGAAATAAACTGTTTAATACCAAATTCACGGATAGCAAGCTGTGCTCCGCACGTGTGGCTTTCGATCCACCAACATCTGCAATCCTACCAAAACAATCGCACAACATGTGGCTTTTATATAAGTGCATCCAACATCATTAAATCACTATTTTACAGAATCATGCATAATAATCTCAAAACAAGATAAGATACTTGATAAATAATCTCACTGTTGGAACCAGTGGCTATTCTCAGCAGAAAGTAGCGCGTTATGTTGTACTTCCTATATTTTTCCCAGCGTTCCCTGTCCACTCAGCAGGCATACCGCTGCGCTAAATGATAAACTCACACACCCTGCTGTCCAACGTAAGCATCCCCAGCTAGAGAGCAACAATGGAGAAGTTCTTCAGCATGGATTTCATTTCCGTAAATATTATTATTTTACCACCTGGTTACACAGTCTTTTTAGTGCCAAAGTCCCTCTTCTTGTCACTATATTTCCACTGCAGCTCAACAGGGAAACACTATCCAAGGAAACAAAAATTTGAAGACTGTAAATGTGTCAGATATCCACTTGATATGACTGACTCAGACTGCTGAAGACTCATATAAGCTTCACATCAACTTTTAAATGACTGTGTGGACACATTGTGGATTTTGGCCTCCATCACTTACATTGAAAACACATTTGAAGGATTAAAAAATTATGAACCTGTTCTTTAAGTCAGATATACAAAAATAAATAATTATGTAATATTAAAAAGAAAAAAATAGACTATACAATGCATAACTTTACAAGAACTTTCTTACTGATTGTTTTAGAATTTTTATAGTAGTATATAATATCAGAGAAAAAATAAACCTGAGCTACCACCAATTTAATTAAAAATAAAGTGTCTTAAGTCATTTCAAAGGGCTTTTACAGCACCTCATTCTTCTTTTCTAGATCAGTATTATGTTGTTTTAACCACTAGATGTCAGTGCTGTTTTGACAGCAGAATTAAAGGAAAAACATCATGTTGCCATGGTGACCATAGATGGCATGGTCTGGATCCCTTTGTGTTTCCTCTGAATGACCACAGGGTGGCGGTCTTTCTCTTTGATTTTTAAATTCAGAACTCACCATGAGGTACAGTAACTACTCGGCCACAACACAGTTTAGTTCCTGTCTCAGTTAAATCCATCACACAGCCATAATGTACACTTCATTTATTGTTCTTATGCCTATTTCAAATTGTAAATAGACGTTGTTGTTTGGTGATGAGGTTGCAACTTCTTGTCACTCTTCTATGACAAGATATTAAGATATTATCAGGACTTTAAGGGCCTTTCATTGGGAAAGACCAAACTGTTCAGAGTTAGTTAAAGTTAGAGTCAGTTCAGAGTAAATATGGGAACTGTTTAGATGATAGAAAAGCTTGGCAGCAGAACAAACATTTCTTAAAATAACATTAAATGTAGCCTATCCCAACTGATTATGAAGCTTCTTAAAGGAACAGTCTGGCTGTTGTCTGGTTTGGTTTCATGTATTATTCCATTAAAAGTAGATTTGAGAATAACTTTTCAGAAAGATCTAATTAAGCAAATACGCTGCTCTTTGTGTTAATGTAACGTGACATGTTAGATCAAATTAGTTTAACTAATTCAAAATATAAGGCACCACAACACCAAGGTAAATTCCCTAACCCTAACTCCAAAATTGTTAATTAAATAATACAATTAAAATACAAATACTATTATTGCTTTCCAAAAGGTGTTTGTGTCAAAGTTAAAATGAACTTCAGTTCAAAGACTCAGATTTCAATAAAAACAAATCAAACTGAAAATAACAAAAATATATATACAAAAAATCTGCACCAAAATGTTTTACATTGTACAAAAAAGTGAATTTAATAAACAAATAATAGACCTTTTTTTCTATTTTCACCTTCTTTTTTGTTTTTTTTTCCCTTTATTTGACAGTTGGAAGTGCAGAGAGACAGGAAACAGGGCAGAGAGAGGGGCATGATAGCTCGAATCAAAATGCAGATGGTATGGTTTTGTGCAGTGGTTAGCACTGTCACCTCACAGAAAGAAGCTTCTGGCGTCAGACCTGCTGGCTGATCGAGGTTTTTCTGTGTGGAGTTTGCATAATCTCCCTGCAATGTTCCTTTTCCCCACACAGTCCAAAGTTCACTAAAAATAAACTAACTCTAAATTGCCTGTGAGTCTTAATAGTTGTCTGTTTTAGCTCCCTTTTCCCTGCAAAAGATAAGTAGATATACAGTACTGTATATCTAGGTTTTAGGTACTAGTGTAAAGTGAGGATCTTTTAATGCCATGAATAGTTTTTATTTATCAATTAACTTGATACAAAGTTGAGTAAACAGCAGAAAGCTTAAGCAAATCAATATTTGCTGTGAGCAGCTTTGCCTTTAAAACAGCAGCAGTTCTCCTCAGTTCACCTGCACACAGTTATTCAGGCGTCTCAGCTGCTTCTGTCTCTTCATGTTAATCCCAGACTGACTCCATGATGTTGAAATCAGGACTCTGTTAGGGCCAAACCATCTGTTCGGGCCAAACCATCTGTTCCATCAGATGTCTCCTCCTTCACTATGAAGTCATTTTCAGTGTTTATATACTGGAGGCTTCAAGTTTCCACATCACACTTGTGTAAGTTGCATATTGGACCATGATTGACTTAAAACTAGGTGTGATGTCATAAATCCTGCTCGTAGGTAAAAGTGTTAAACTGAGATTTAAGGCGATACAGAGAAACTTTCAGAACAAACTCAAACATCCAACTGAAGGAAAAAAGAAGAAAAACATATTTTTAAGTTGAGGGGGATTTTAAGGTTATTAGTAACAATCTGCTTTTAAAAGACAAATCAAAATGTCTACTATAAAAAGGTCTACTGTCAGACAGCAGCCTTATCTGTCTGCCGCAGGGGCTGATGGGAGGTTTGAGGAGCTGTTAGAAACCACGTGGCCCTCGTCTGATCTCACAGCTCGTCCTTGTTTGGCCTCAGCTGCATCAGAGCGCCACTTCTCCCCAGGTTCACCAGAGGAAACACCACTGCACAAAATGCTTTTCCTCCCAGCTGCTGCTCTGTGCTGTCTGTGTTCAGGTGAGTGTTTCCAGCCAATCAGGAGCCAACAAACTCAACCTTTAACAAACACTGTCACACTCACCTTCATCTGTGTGTCTGTTTCTCTACAGCGCTGGTTGCCATGGCAGCGGAGCTGATTCAGGATGATTTAACATTGACCAGGAGAGCTGGTGAAACAGTCTCCTTCAGCTGTGGAGGAACTGACCAGTGTATCAGTGAACGCCCATTTGTATACTGGTACCAGAAGAAAGACAAAGAAACATTCACATATATTCTTGATATTGACACGACGAATGGTATCGTAGATAGAAGGTCCAATCATCCTCAGAAAGATGATTTCTCATTTGTAAATAAAGGGAACGGCTGGGAGTTGTTGATCCAGACAGTTAAACTCTCACATTCAGCCACCTACTACTGCTCCTGCGTGAAAGTTGATTCCCACAGTGAGAAATGATCCCTGCAGCCTGAACAAAAACCTCCAGATGAACAGATGTCAAACAGTGTTTGTGACAGGAAGAGAGCAGTAAACCACAGCTCAGGTTCGCATATTTCACCTCCATCTCAACATTTGATTTCTTAACATTTGATTTAATAACAAAAATTGAGAAAATAATAAATAGAAAAAGATGTTTGACAGAGTTGAAAGTTTGAGATGAAGATAAAAATGGTCTTCTTTGACCTGCTGCTGGAATAAAGTTCATTCCTCCTTCACAATAATAATCTGCTGTTAATGAAAACACTTCCTGTGGCTCTTTCACAATAAAAGCCTTCAGGCAGCATTCTTCACGTCACATCTTTGAGCAGATTTCAACAGATAATTTCAATTTAGTAAAAGATTCAACACAATTCTTGGATTTATGACAATTTCCCCTCAACAGAAATGTGGTAAATGTAAATGGATTTTGCTCTGTGTCTTCACAAGAGAAACGACAGCAGACACTGTTTGTTTTTTTTAACACGACCAACATCATTTCCTAACTTTAACCACATGTTTATTATTGTAACCATGACGACGCAGCTCCCCTCATCTTAAGGAGGAAGTCATTTTAACTCAAACCATGATCTTTACCTAAACCTAACTAAACCTTAACCACAGGTTCTGATGTTTACTGTCCATATTCTAAGACAAATGGCTCCACTGCAGCATTTACTATTAGAAATTTAATCCTTTATGTGATTCAAAATGTTAAACAACAATTGATTGACAAACAAGCAAAAACTACCGCTCCTATGAAAATGTACCTGCATGGCAGCACAGGTACTAATGTCATCCTAACTTGGTTTAGTTCATAATACTCAACAAATCTCCTCAAATGTGAACTTTACAACTTTTGAACTGTAATCAACAACAATCATATTTTATTTTAGTCCATCATTCTTATCTAAACATCTGGAGTGAACCACACAACATACTGTTGTAATGTTAAGTTGTAGTGAAGGATTTTACACCTGCATTTACTGATGTTTTGTCCACTAGTTTTCATCAGAAACAAGTCGTGACCAACACTGACACATCATCAGCTTTTAAGTTGATATGTTGAACTTGTTAGCAAACACTTGCTTATTTCCACATCCAGGCGTTACGGAGCAACATTATCATTCATTTGGAGTCGTGTTTCTGTCCACCTGGTGAATGTAAGTCCAATATTCACTCTCTTTTAGCTCTGTTTTTACTCTCTACCAACTCCTGAGGGAAATATCTGGCTCTTTAGCTGCTAAATGCTCCACTATGTTCAGCAGCTAGTCTACAGCTAACTGTGTCTGTTTGCCGTTTGGTGCTGAGCAGGTAGTGTACAGTGGCTTTTTACAGCTTTTTCTCTGAAAACAGCTGCCTGCTGCGGCCCAAAACGACACTATGAGAGCGCTGAGAGTGAACCAAAACAGTAAAGTTGCAGCCGGACAGATAAACAATGAGCTGAAACTCACTATAAAGCTCCGTAAAGCCGAGAGGAGCTGCAGAGTCACTGATAATTCTCTGTAGGTTCATCACTACGAGCCACGAAATGAGTTCTTAGTTGAGTTTAAATGTTGACCTGATGGTGGCGCTAGAGGAAAAGTCAGAGGATCAAAGTTATTATAATTCATCCTGAGGGGAACATGAATATTTCTACTAAATTACATGACAATCCATCCAATAGATGAAAAGATATTTCAGTCTGGACCAAACATGTCAACCTGCTGGTGGCGCTAGATTAAAAGTTAGAATCAATCAAGTCAAATAAATAATTGAATCCTCTGGGGACCGTGAACGTCTGCACAACATTTCATGAACAATCCATCCGTCCTTTGATCCACAATCAGATCCAATGGATCTGCACTTAAGTGGTGGACCGACCAACCGACTGACATTAGCATCCATATAGTCACACTGCTAATGTGGCTAAAATCAAATAAAAGAAGAGACAGTCATGTTGATATGAACATTAGAGAAACACATCATGGAGATGAAATATGATACTGGTTCATAATTTGGATTCGTTCACCTCAGCTGACACATTCAACAGCAGACAGGTTTTTGTCACAGTCTCATTCACTGTGGGAGGAAAAGGCTACTGGATCTTTGGCTCTGGAACTAAACTGTATGTAGGTAAGACTAAACTTTCATTTTCCTTCAGTTGTTTTATTGAACAAGTTGAAAATGTGTTTTTAGTTTTAGTTTCTGCTGCTTCAGGCTTTACATGTTAGTTTTTTCATATTTAGTAGAGAATTCTTGATGCAGCCATTCTTCCATAAAACTAATCAATAACTCCTGAAAAGAGCTTCAAATCTCACTGCACACCACAAGTTCTTCTTTATTTATGCATCACATCAAAGTTGGTTTACAGCCAAAAAGTCTGATATCAGTAATGTTACAAATAAACAGTATTTAATAATCTCACTGATTCAGCAGCAGCTCCTGTTTATTAAAAACAAGATGATATATGATGTGAAACATCATTTAATAAATGTTCCTAAATGTCATTTTAGAAGCAAATAGTGATAAATATATTGTGTGTTAAATATACAGTATATATTTGTAAATGGTAAAATGTATCTCATGATAATTGTGTGTTTATGATGATAAATATGTCTTTTAGTGGGAGATAAATTAATGCATGAAGGCAAACTCATTTTAAATGTGTGATGAAGCTAAATATAATTTATAGATAAAATGTATAATTGTATATCTTAATCCATATTTAATATAAATCAAATTGTTATATGAAATCAACATGATATCAAATATATAATGTTAAAAATATTTTAGAAAGTGTTTGGTAGAAAATATAATGAATCAGATAATTTACATGTTGTAATTTAATTAAGAATATATATTATTATATTATATTTTATTTACATATCTGAACATGTTGTGGTAATTGTGTTTTATATAAAAGCTAAAACTCTTTAAAAAGTTGTTAAAAGTATTGATGTATTGTGTGTCTGATTAGAGTAAAGTATATGCTGGTAAATATACTTCATATAAAACACTATGATCATTTAAAAATGTAAAATAAATATAATATATTTTAACTGAGTAACAAAACTATAATTTAAATTTTACTGAGACAAATGTCATTATATTATATTATATTATATTATATTATATTATATTATATTATATTATATTATATTATATTTGAAATATCCAAACATATTGTGGTAATTGGCTTTTATGTAAAAGACAAAGCTCTTAAGTTATAATAATTGATTGATTCTTAGTAATTAAAGTATATGGTGGTAAATATATTTAATATAAAACATTATAATCATCATCAAATGTATTTTATATGAGGCTGTTATGTCATGATGTATTTTATATTTTATAAACTCTATTATATTAGTAACTAATGTTGTGGTAAATATTGATAAAGTGGTAAATGATGTTTTAATATTTATATATGACATATGATGAGCTTCCATGATGCTTTAGTTTGATATGATTATTGATACAGTGTCCAGTAGATGATGTTTGTGGTGTATTGATGAGTAGTTTAGTGATCATGTAGTTTCCAGGATCAGACTGAATGCAGTGCAGTGCTGTAAGCTGCTGTTGACTGTGTGAATGTGTGTCTGTGCTGCTTGTTGCTGCTGTCAAACTTCAGATGAGCAGGTAGTGAAGCCCGTGGTGAGCGTGTACCCAGCAGCCCACCTGGAGGGGAAGAGCTCCCTGCTGTGTCTGGCCTCAGCCATGTCTCCTCCTCTGGTCCAGTTCTCCTGGAAAAGACAGAAGAAGAACGGCCCGCTGGAGGATCTGCCCCCTGCTGAGGGAGAGCAGCTGGAGCTCAGAGAGCCGGGACGCACCGCCTCCATTCTGCTGCTCCATCAGCAAGAGAACAGCACATATAAATACCGCTGCTACGTCAAGCACGTGGGGGTAACAGTGGAGGCCCAAACAAAACAAGGTAATGAAGGCTTGGTGACTGTGTTCAGCAGTGATTCAGCTTCATCTGGAGATGCTGTCAGAGAGAGCAGAGGAGCAGAGCACTGACATTTGTTTTTTTTCTGTTTCAGAGGTTTCTGCTCTTCCTCCACCTGTCCCGTCTCAGTACCAGGTGAAGCTGCTCTGTGTGCTGTACACAGTGTTGATAGTGAAGAGTCTGGTGTACTGCTGTGGACTCTCTCTGCTGATGATCCTCAGAAACAAGGGACCGTCCACCAACTGCACACATGCTGACTGACTGTTTTCTGCTCGCCTTTTCTCACCATCACATCTCATCAATTCATCTCATTTATCACTTTGATCAGTGTTCAGAAATGTCAGTAATGATGTGTTGTGTTTGGTTTTACATTTTCTCATTGAAAACACACACACTGTGTTAAGACACAGTTGTCCTGAAAACATAAATACATATATAAAAACATACAGTATATTTGCAGTTGCTAAGTATACATTCTGTAGAATATTAATATCTTGATGCTCTAGTTTAATTCCACTTTTAATCGTGACTTATATAATAGTGTAAAATGAAGTTGAATCATTAGTTACTTGGTAGATATTTAAGTGCTTACAGTATTTTTTCTTTCTTGTGTATTTTCTTTTTAATACATTATGCAGAGAGTGGCAGGTTTATCAAGTAAGTCATTCAGGGTAACATTCTCAATAAACTGAAACATCACAGTTTCTGTCTTTTATAATCATCCATGTTTTCATTGATCTCAGTTTGGCGTCAAATAATGTAAATCATCGGACACAGAATCCACTATATTGGCCAAGTTTGTTGATACCCACAAGTAATTTGACTCTTGTCGTCAGTAGATCTCAGTAAACTTTCACATAGTGCTGAAAACAAATGTACAGGAAGATACAAAGAAAAGCTTACAGCTGAACAGAAACAACAAAGTAAAGAGAAGCAAACATAAACATAAAGTTATTAAATGCAAGCAAGTAGGTGTGGTGTGCCAACAGGTTCGGTATCATCTTGTAATATAGTTTCAGTGTGGATGTACGACTCTACGCTGATGAAACTGTTATTTACACACATGAAGAAACAGCAGAGAGCTGCTTTGAAGCTACAGCTGCTATAAAAATGATCACACAGCGGCTTGATTAGTCTGCACTGAAGTCTGAATGTTGTCAAAATGATGGGTGTGTTTTTTGATTTCTTTCTAAATCACCAAAATACTGATTAGCTCTTGCAGTTTTATCAAGACAAAATTGATTGGTATATTTCCATATAATATGTTTATAAGAAAACTAAGTTTATTTAGATTTATACAACAAAAATAAACAGAAATGTGATTCAATATAGAAAAGATGACTTGTTTGTCTCAGTGTGGTTTGTGTTCTGCTGCTCTGATTGCTGATAACAAATGTAGGATGTATTTTTTTAAACGTTGCAGAGAGGAAGTGAATGTTAAAAATGTTCTTACAGTGTGAATTTAAACACTCTGCAGGCAGAAACCTCAATTTAGAAGAAGATGAAAGGTTTCAGAAACACCACAATTTAAAAATGTGTTTGTTTTATGAACAAAAACAACATCATAAGAGAAACTGATAATCAAACAAACAGCAACAAGAAAGTAAAACAAATATTAAGTATAAAATCTCTATTATTAAATAATCTATATTAATTATTAGTAATTAGTACAAGTAATTACGTACAACATTAATAGTATTATTAATTTGGGTTTTGTTATTTAATGAGTCATTTATTGTAATTAAGGTGGAATATGTGAGAAAATGAATTTTGTTCACACCAACATACGTATATGTGTATATGTGCACTTGTATTTTTGCCAAATGAGAAACATTTCTTTGCTCTCTTTAATAACACAGATTAAAACTGAGACAGCGAGCGCTGAATTCATACTGAAGTTCCTGGAACGATACTTTAACCAGAGTCGATGGTTGTAACCGTCATTGTGTTAATAAAATGAAAAACCACAGTGAACAGTGTGGAGGCTGCTGAGCAGAAACCCACACGGCCCGTCTGCTACAGGAAAGGAAGTGTTGATTCACTGTCAGCAGTTTTATATGAGTCCTAATAACCCAAGTTTTTAGAAAAGGTGCACTTTACAGCTGGGGAGGAATGTAATAAAGTGCAATTGTGAGGTACTTTACATGAGTATTTCCATTTTATGCTTTTTTATACGTCCACTCCACTACATTTCAGAGGGAGATATTTTACTTTCTACTCCACTATGTTTATTTCACAGCTATAGGTACTAATTACTTTTCAGATTTATATTTTACTAGTAAGGCTGATGATGTATTTTATATTTGAAATACATTTAGATCACTTTGTAGAGATCTATTTTCACTTTGACATATGAGGGTCTTTTCAGTGTACAAAAGGTCACATTAAATCCCTTTTGACTCCATGTTTTGAACAGTGAAACATGTTTTTTCTTGCTGTAATCATTCCTCCTGTACATACTGACCATTAGAAGATCTTTTCATAATGCACTTACAATGGAAGTGATGGAGGACAAAATCCACAGTCCTCCTTCTGTGCAAAAATGTATTTAAAAATTTATCTGAAGCTAATATGAAGCTTCGGTGTCCAAATGAGACAAATCAAGTAGATATCTTTCAATGTTACAGTCTTTTTAGTGCCGAAGTCCCTCTTTTTGTTACTATACTTCCACTGCAGCTCAACAGGGAAACACTGTCCGAGGAAACCCAAAGAGGCAGATATCCACTTGATATGACTAACTCAGACTGCTGAAGCCTCATATAAGCTTCACACCAACTTTTCAATGACTGTGTGGACACACTGTGGACTTTGGCCTCCATCACTTACATTGAAAACACATTTGAAGTATCTTTTAATATCCAGTATGAACAGGGGGAATGATTACAGTGAGGAAAACCTCTTTTACTGTTCATATGGACACCTGACTGATGTTTTAAGACACAATTAAAAAATTATGAAGCTGTTCTTTAAGTCAGATATGCAAAAATAAATAATTATGTAATATTAAAAAGAAAAAAAAGGCTATACAATGCATAACTTTACAAGAATTTTGCGTTCTTATTGATTGTTTTAGAATTTTTATAGTAGTATACAATATCAGAGAAAAACAAACCTGAGCTACCACCAATTTAATTAAAAATAAAGTGTCTTAAATAATTTCAAAGGGCTTTTACAGTGCTTCATTCTTTCTTTCTAGATCAGTATTATGTTGTTTTATCCACTAGATGTCACTGCTGTTTTTACAGCAGAATTAGAGGAAAAGCATCATGTTGCCACGGTGACCATGGATAGCATGGTCTGGATCCCTTTGTGTTTCCTCTGAATGACCACAGGGTGGCGGTCTTTCTCTTTGATTTTTAATTTCAGAACTCACCATGAGGTACAGTAACTACTTGGCCACAACACAATTCAGTTCCTGTCTCAGTTAAATCCATCACACAGCCATAATGTATGCTTCATTTATTGTTATTACGCCTATTTAAGACTGTAAATAGACGTTGTTGTTTGGTGATAAGTTTGCAACTTCTTGTCACTCTTCTATGACAAGATATTAAGATATTATCAGGACTTTAAGGGCCTTTCATTGGGAAAGATCAAACTGTTCAGAGTTAGTTAAAGTTAGAGTCAGTTCAGAGTAAATATGGGAACTGTTTAGATGATTTAAAAGCTTGGCAGCAGAACAAATATTTCTTAAAATAACATTAAATGTATCCCAGCTGATTATGAAGCTTCATGTATTATTCCATTAAAAGTAGATTTGAGAATAACTTTTCAGAAAGATCTAATTAAGCAAATACGCTGCTCTTTGTGTTAATGTAACGTGCCATGTTAGATCAAATTAGTTCAACTAATTCAAAATATGAAGACAAATTGTATCATTATTATTAGTTTTAGTATTATTAATTACATACTGCATATACTGTTTACACTGAACATTTTCACACTCTGGTCAATATTTTGTACATTTCATTACATTCTCTTCAATGTAAAATTTAAACCTGTAGCAGCTCTTCTTACTTAGAATATATTTGACATATTTTTTACTGTAAATTTCTTTCTTTTTTATGTTATTCAGGATTACTTAATTCTGTGTATATTTTTGACTGTTGGGCACCACAACACTGAGGTAAATTCCTTGTATGTACAAACCTGCTTGGCATTAAACCTGGTTCTTATTTTGATTTTGATAAAAGCAACTCCAAAATAGTTAATTAACTAATACATTTAAAATACTATTACTATTATAAATGTACAAAAGCTGTTTTGTGTCAAACAAAGTTAAAATGAACTTCAGTTCAAAGATTCATATTGCAACAAAAACAAAATGTACACAAGATTCAAAATGTAAATAAAAAAAACTAAAACTATATATTAAAAAATCTGCACCAAAAAGTTTCACTTTTTACAAAAAGTGACAATAAATAAATAAATAATAGACCTTTTTATTCTTTTTACACCTTCTTTTTTGTTTTTTTTCCCCTTTATTTGACAGTTGGAAGTGCAGAGAGACAGGAAACAGGGCAGAGAGAGGGACATGATAGCTGGATTCAAAGTGCAGTGGTTAGCACTGTCACCTCACAGAAAGAAGCTTCTGGCGTCAGACCTGCTGGCCGATCGAGGTTTTTCTGTGTGGAGTTTGCATAATCTCCCTCCAATGTTCCTTTTCCCCACACAGTCCAAAGTTCACTAAAAACAAACTAACTCTAAATTGCCTGTGAGTCTTAATAGTTGTCTGTTTTAGCTCCCTTTTCCCTGCAAAAGATAAATAGTTATACAGTACTGTATATCTAGGTTTTAGGTACTAGTGTAAAGTGAGGATCTTTTAATGCCATGAATAACTTTTAATAATCAATTAACTTGATACAAAGTTGAGTAAACAGCAGAAAGCTAAAGCAAATCAATATTTGCTGTGTGCAGCTTTGCCTTTAAAACAGCAGCAGTTCTCCTCAGTTCACCTGCACACAGTTATTCAGGCGTCTCAGCTGCTTCTGTCTCTTCATGTTAATCCCAGACTGACTCCATGATGTTGAAATCAGGACTCTGTGGGGGCTCTCTGTGTGTGTCTCCTCCTTCACTATAAAGTCATTTACAGTGTTTGTAAACTGGAGGCTTCAAGTTTCAACATCACACTTGTGTAAATTGCATATTGGACCATGATTGACTCCAATCTAGGTGTGATGTCATAGATCTTGCTTGTAGGTAAAAGTGTTAAACTGAGATTTAAGGTGATACAAAGAAACTTTCAGAACAAACTCAAACATCCAACTGAAGGAAAAAGAAGAAAAACATATTTTTAAGTTGAGGGGGATTTTAAGGTTATTAGTAACAATCTGCTTTTAAAAGACAATTCAAAATGTCTACTATGAAAAGGTCTACTGTCAGACAGCAGCCTTATCTGTCCGCCGCAGGGGCTGATGGGAGGTTTGAGGAGCCATTAGAAACCACGTGGCCCTCGTCTGATCTCACAGCTCGTCCTTGTTTGGCCTCAGCTGCATCAGAGCGCCACTTCTCCCCAGGTTCACCAGAGGAAACACCACTGCACAAAATGCTTTTCCTCCCAGCTGCTGCTCTGTGCTGTCTGTGTTCAGGTGAGTGTTTCCAGACAATCAGGAGCCAACAAACTCAACCTTTAACAAACACTGTCACACTCACCTTCATCTGTGTGTCTGTTTCTCTACAGCACTGGTTGCCATGGCAGCAGAGCTGATTCAGAAAGATTTAACATTGACCAGGAGAGTTGGTGAAAACGTCTCCTTCAGCTGTGGAGGAACTGACCAGTGTTACAGTGAACGCCCATTTGTATACTGGTTCCAGAAGAAAGACACAGAAACATTCACATATATTCTTGATATTGACATGACGAATGGTATCGAAGATAGAAGGTCCAATCATCCTCAGAAAGATGATTTCTCATTTGTAAATAAAGGGAACGGCTGGGAGTTGTTGATCCAGACAGTTAAACTCTCACATTCAGCCACCTACTACTGCTCCTGCGTGAAAGAAGATACCCACAGTGAGAAATGATCCCTTCAGCCTGAACAAAAACCTCCAGATGAACAGATGTCAAACAGTGTTTGTGACAGGAAGAGAGCAGTAAACCACAGCCCAGGTTCACATATTTCACCTCCATCTCAGCCAGAGTCACAAACAAACTGAGCTGAGGACTAAATGTTTGTCTGATGGTGTCAGGATTTTGATTTAAACATTATATTTCATTAATATTATTTATCAGCTTTTTCAGCAGGTTTCCTGTTGTTCCACACAGTGAGAACAAAGGAGCAACACAGAAGCACAGTGATACAACAAGATGAAGACAAACAAACAAACAAACAACAATATAACACAGATAAAAGAGACAAATAATGGAGAGATCAAAAGTGAAACTTTATGAACATTTGATTTAATAACAAAAATTGACAAAATAATAAATAGAAAAAGATGTTTGGCAGAGTTGAAAGTTTGAGATGAAGATAAAAATGGTCTTCTTTGACCTGCTGCTGAAATAAAGTTCATTCCTCCTTCACAATAATAATCTGTTAATGAAAACACTTCCTGTGTCTCTTTCACAATAAAAGCATCAGGCAGGATTTCTCACATCACATCTTTGAGCACCTTTCAACAGATAATTTCACTTTAGTAAAAGATTCAACACAATTCTTGGATTTATGACAATTTCCCCTCAACAGAAATGTGGTAAATGTAAATGGATTTTGCTCTGTGAGCAGCTGAGACTGTCTTCACAAGAGAAACGACAGCAGACACTGTTTGTTTCTTTTAACACTACCACCATCATTTCCTCACTTTAACCACATGTTTATTATTGTAACCATGATGATGCAGCTCCCCTCATCTTAACAAGGAAGTCATTTTAACCCAAACCATGATCTTTACCTAAACCTAACTAAACCTTAATCACAGTTTCTGATGTTTACTTTCCATATTCTAAGACAAATGGCTCCACTGCAGCATTTACTATTAGAAATTTAATCCTTTATGTGATTCAAAATGTTAAACATCAATTGATTGATAAGCAAACAAAAACTACGGCTCCTATGAAAATGTACCTGCATGGCAGCACAGGTACTAATGTCATCCTAACTTGGTTTAGTTCATAATACTCAACAAATCTCCTCAAATGTGAACTTTACAACTTTTAAAGTGTAATCAACAACAATCATATTTTATTTTAGTCCATCATTCTTATCTAAACATCTGGAGTGAACCACACAACATACTGTTGTAATGTTAAGTTGTAGGGAAGGATTTTACACCTGCATTTACTGATGTTTTGTCCACTAGTTTTCATCAGAAACAAGTAGTGACCAACACTGACACATCATCAGCTTTTAAGTTGATATGTTGAACTTGTTAGCAAACAGTTGCTTATTTCCACATCCAGTAGTTACGGAGCAACATTATCATTCATTTGGAGTCGTGTTTCTGTCCACCTGGTGAATGTAAGTCCAATATTCACTCTCTTTTAGCTCTGTTTTTACTCTCTACCAACTCCTGAGGGAAATATCTGGCTCTTTAGCCGCTAAATGCTCCACTATGTTCAGCAGCTAGTCTACAGCTAACTGTGTCTGTTTGCCGTTTGGTGCTGAGCAGGTAGTGTACAGTGGCTTTTTACAGCTTTTTCTCTGAAAACAGCTGTCTGCTGCGGCCCAACACGACGTTATGAGAGCGCTGAGAGTGAACCAAAACAGTAAAGTTGCAGCCGGACAGATAAACAATGAGCTGAAACTCACTATAAAGCTCCGTAAAGCCGAGAGAAGCTGCAGAGTCACTGATAATTCTCTGTAGGTTCATCACTACGAGCCACGATCAACACATTACACACTGACAGATCATGGTTATTATAAAAATATTGATTATAGCAGCTTTAAGTAATTTGCATCATTACAGATGTCAGTTTGATTTTAAATGAGTTCTTAGTTGAGTTTAAATGTTGACCTGATGGTGGCGCTAGAGGAAAAGTCAGAGGATCAAAGTTATTATAATTCATCCTGAGGGGAACATGAATATTTCTACTAAATTACATGACAATCCATCCAATAGATGAAAAGATATTTCAGTCTGGACCAAACATGTCAACCTGCTGGTGGCGCTAGATTAAAAGTTAGAATCAATCAAGTCAAATAAATAATTGAATCCTCTGGGGACCGTGAACGTCTGCACAACATTTAATGAACAATCCATCTGTCATTTGATCCACAATCAGATCCAATCGATCTGCACTTAAGTGGTGGAGCGACCAACCGACTGACATTAGCATCCATATAGTCACACTGCTAATGTGGCTAAAATCAAATAAAAGAAGAGACAGTCATGTTGATATGAACATTAGAGAAACACATCATGGAGATGAAATATGATACTGGTTCATAATTTGGATTCGTTCACCTCAGCTGACACATTCAACAGCAGACAGGTTTTTGTCACAGTCTCATTCCCTGTGGGAGGATATGGCTACCTCATGTTTGGCTCTGGAACTAAACTGTATGTAGGTAAGACTAAACTTTCATTTTCCTTCAGTTGTTTTATTGAACAAGTTGAAAATGTGTTTTTAGTTTTAGTTTCTGCTGCTTCAGGCTTTACATGTTAGTTTTTTCATATTTAGTAGAGAATTCTTGATGCAGCCATTCTTCCATAAAACTAATCAATAACTCCTGAAAAGAGCTTCAAATCTCACTGCACACCACAAGTTCTTCTTTATTTATGCATCACATCAAAGTTGGTTTACAGCCAAAAAGTCTGATATCAGTAATGTTACAAATAAACAGTATTTAATAATCTCACTGATTCAGCAGCAGCTCCTGTTTATTAAAAACAAGATGATATATGATGTGAAACATCATTTAATAAATGTTCCTAAATGTAATTTTAGGAGCAAATAGTGATAAATATATTGTGTGTTAAATATACAGTATATATTTGTAAATGGTAAAATGTATCTCATGATAATTGTGTGTTTATGATGATAAATATGTCTTTTAGTGGAAGATAAATTAATGCATGAAGGCAAACTCATTTTAAATGTGTGATGAAGCTAAATATAATTTATAGATCAAATGTATAATTTTATATCTTAATCCATATTTAATATAAATCATACTGGTTTATGAAATCAACATGATGTCAAATATATAATGTTAAAACATATTTTAGAAAGTGTTTGGTAGAAAATATAATGAATCAGATAATTTACATGTTGTAATTTAATTATATTTATTTTATTTATTAATATTTTATTTACATATCTGAACATGTTGTGGTAATTGTGTTTTATATAAAAGCTAAAACTTTTTAAAAAGTTGTTAAAAGTATTGATGTATTGTGTGTCTGATTAGAGTAAAGTATATGCTGGTAAATATACTTCATATAAACACTATAATCATTTACAAATGTAACATAAATATAATATAATTTAAGCAAGTAATAAAAATGTACTTTATGTTTTACTGAGACTAATTTTTACCTTATTTTATTTTTTTTTATTTTATTTTATTTTATTTTATTTTATTTTATTATACTTGACAGGTCGAAACATATGTTGGTAATTTGCTTTTATGTAAAAGCTAAAAGTATTATGTTTAAATTAATGATTTTTTAATTTTAAATTTACTAATTAAAGTGTATGGTGGTAAATATATTTTATATAAACCATTATAATCATTAGCAAATGTATTTTATATGCGGCTGTTATGTCATGATATATTTTCAATTTTACAAATTCTCTTTTCTTATATGAGAGATTAATGTGGTAAATATTGATAAAGTGGTAAATGATGTTTTAATCTTTATATATGACATATGATGAGCTTCCATGATGCTTTAGTTTGATATGATTATTGATACAGTGTCCAGTAGATGATGTTTGTGGTGTATTGATGAGTAGTTTAGTGATCATGTAGTTTCCAGGATCAGACTGAATGCAGTGCAGTGCTGTAAGCTACTGTTGACTGTGTGAATGTGTGTCTGTGCTGCTTGTTGCTGCTGTCAAACTTCAGATGAGCAGGTAGTGAAGCCCGTGGTGAGCGTGTACCCAGCAGCATCCAGAGCCCACCTGGAGGGGAAGAGCTCCCTGCTGTGTCTGGCCTCAGCCATGTCTCCTCCTGTGGTCCAGTTCTCCTGGAAAAGACAGAAGAAGAACGGCCCGCTGGAGGATCTGCCCCCTGCTGAGGGAGAGCAGCTGGAGCTCAGAGAGCCGGGACGCACCGTCGCCATCAGGGTGGTTGATCGGGATGCTCTCTACACATATAAATACCGCTGCTCCGTCAGGCACGAGTGGGGAAAAGTGGATGCCCAAACAGAACAAGGTAATAAAGGCTTGGTGACTGTGTTCAGCAGTGATTCAGCTTCATCTGGAGATGCTGTCAGAGAGAGCAGAGGAGCAGAGCACTGACATTTGTTTTTTTCCTGTTTCAGAGGTTTCTGCTCTTCCTCCACCTGTCCCGTCTCAGTACCAGGTGAAGCTGCTCTGTGTGCTGTACACAGTGCTGATAGTGAAGAGTCTGGTGTACTGCTGTGGACTCTCTCTGCTGATGATCCTCAGAAACAAGGGACCGTCCACCAACTGCACACATGCTGACTGACTGTTTTCTGCTCGCCTTTTCTCACCATCACATCTCATCAATTCATCTCATTTATCACTTTGATCAGTGTTCAGAAATGTCAGTAATGATGTGTTGTGGTTGGTTTTACATTTTCTCATTGAATACAGTTTAGACACAGTTGTCCTAAAAACATAAATACATATATAAACATATACAGTATCTTTGCAGTTACTAAGTATACATTCTGTAGAATATTAATATCTTGATGCTCTAGTTTAATTCCACTTTTAATCGTGACTTGTGTAATAGTGTAAAATGAAGTTGAATCATTAGCTACCTGGTGGATATTTAAGTGCTTACAGTATTTTTTCTTTCTTGTGTATTTTCTTTTTAATACATTATGCAGAGGGTGCCAGGTTTATCAAAGTCATTCAGAGCAACATTCTCAATAAACTGAAACATCACAGTTTCTCTCTTTTATAATCATCCATGTTTTCATTGATCTCAGTTTGGCTTCAAATAATGTAAATCATCGGACACAGAATCCACTATATTGGCCAAGTTTGTTGATACCTACAAGTAATTTGACTCTTGTGGTCAGTAGACCTCAGTAAACTTTCACATAGTGCTGAAAACAAATATACAGGAAGATACAAAGAAAAGTTTACAGCTAAACAGAAACAACAAAGTAAAGAGAAGCAAACATAAACATAAAGTTATTAAATACAAGCAAGTAGGTGTGGTGTGCCAAGAGGTTGGTAACATCTTGTAATATAGTTTCAGTGTGGATGTACGACTCTACGCTGAAGACACTGTTGTTTACACACATGAAGATTCAGCAGAGAGCTGCTTTGAAGAGCTGCTATAAAAATGATCACACAGCGGCTTGATTAGTCTGCACTGAAGTCTGAATGTTGTCAAAATGATGGGTGTGTTTTTTGATTTCTTTCTAAAACACCAAAATACTGACCAGCTCTTGCAGTTTTATCAAGACAAAACTGATTGGTACATTTCCCTATAATATGATTATAAGAAAACTAAGTTTATTTAGATTTATACAACAGAAATAAATAGAAAAGTGATTCAGTGTAGAAAAGATGACTTGTTTGTCTCAGTGTGGTTTGTGTTCTGCTGCTCTGATTGATGATAACAAATGTAGGATGTATTTTTTTTAAACGTTGCAGAGAGGAAGTGAATGTTAAAGATGTTCTTAAAGTGTGAATTTAAACACTCTGCAGGCAGAAACCTCAATTTAGAAGAAGATGAAAGGTTTCCGAAACACCACAATTTAAAAATTGGTTTGTTTTATTAATAAAAACAACTTCATAATAGAAACTGGTAATAAAACAAACAGCAACAAGAAATTAAAACAAATTTAACTATTTTAACTATTAAATTAGTACAAGTAATTATGTACAATATTAATAGTATTATTAATTTGGGTTTTGTTATATAATGAGTCATTTATTGTAATTAAGGTGGAATATGTGAGAAAATGAACTTTGTTCACACCAACATACGTATATGTGTATATGTGCACTTGTATTTTTGCTAAATGAGAAACATTTCTTTGCTCTCTTCATTAAAAATGAACAGGAGAGGTTGTTTTTTTTCTTTTTTTACATACATCTGATGTTTATGTTGTTTTGTAAATACATATCACATATGCTTGTTTGTGTTTGGTATTCAATAAAAATAGTATCAAAATTATTACAAAAAGTATTATTAGTATTATCTATTAGGACTATTACTATTCAACTATTTTATTTTGATCTATTTGTTTAAACTTATTGAGTAATGTATTTGTGAACTCAGTACAGACTGTGGGACCTGAGCAGACTGCAGGAGTTTGAACGTCTCCCTTAATTTAATGATGTCAGTTTCTCAGCTCTGAGTTTAGGATTTCAGCTGCTTCTCTCACACATTAATAACACAGATTAAAACTGAGACAGCGAGCGCTGAATTCATACTGAAGTTCCTGGAACGATACTTTAACCAGAGTCGATGGTTTTAACCAACATTGTGTTAATAAAATGAAAAACCACAGTGAACAGTGTGGAGGCTGCTGAGCAGAAACCCACACGGCCCGTCTGCTGCAGGAAAGGAAGTGTTGATTCGCTGTCAGCAGTTTTATATGAGTCCTAATAACCACTGAGAACAGATTCACACCTGCTGCTGTACACTCATGAACTTCCCTCCCTCTCATTTGTCATGTGGGTCTTTTCTCTTGTTGTCTGTAAACCTTTTTTCCACTGAGCCCTCCACCCACACAGTCAAACTGAGCCCAGCCACCAACAAAGGCCATACATCTGGAGGTCTTGTCACTTTTTCTTTTTTGGAGTTTTTAGCAAAGGTGCACTTTACAGCAGGGGAGGAATGTAATAAAGTACAATTGTGAGGTATTTTACATGAGTATTTCA
This sequence comes from Thunnus albacares, assembly GCF_914725855.1. Classification (NCBI taxonomy): domain Eukaryota; kingdom Metazoa; phylum Chordata; class Actinopteri; order Scombriformes; family Scombridae; genus Thunnus; species Thunnus albacares. The sequence continues at coordinate 30,429,614 of NC_058117.1, read as the reverse complement.
ATTTTATGCTTTTTTTATACATCCACTCCACTGCATTTCAGAGGGAGATATTTTACTTTCTACTCCACTACATTTACTTCACAGCTATAGGTACTAATTATTTTTCAGATTGAGATTGTACTCGTACATCTGATGATGTATTTTATATTTGAAATACATTTAGATCACTTGATAGAGATCTATTTTCACTTTGACATATAATTGTCTTTTCAGTGTACAAAAAGCCACATTAAATCCCCTTTGACTCCATGTTTTGAACAGTGAAACATGTTTTTCTCGCTGTAATCATTCCTCCTGTTCATACTGACCATTAGAAGATCCCTTCATAATGCACTTACAATGGAAGTGATGGAGGACAAAATCCACAGTCAAATCAAGTAGATATCTTTCAACGTTACAGTCTTTTCAGTGCCAAAGTTCCTCTTTTTGTTACTATACTTCCACTGCAGCTCAACAGGGAAACACTGTCCGAGGAAACACAAAGAGGGAATTTGATGCTAAAAAGACTGTAAATGTGTCAGATATCCACTTGATATGACTAACTCAGACTGATGAAGCCTCATATAAGCTTCACATCAACTTTTAAATGACTGTGTGGACACACTGTGGATTTTGGCCTCCATCACTTACATTGAAAACACATTTGAAGGATCTTTTAATATCCAGTATGAACAGGAGGAATGATTACAGCAAGGAAAACCTCTTTTACTGTTCACATGGACACCTAACTGATGTTTTAAGACACAATTAAATAATTATTAAGCTGTTCTTTGAGTCAGATATGCAAAAATAAATAAATATGTAATATTAAAATGAGAAAAATAGTCTATACAATGCATAACTTTGCATTCTTACTGTTTGTTTTAGAATTTTTATAGTAGTATATAATATCAGAGAAAAAAAAACCTGAGCTACCACCAATTTAATTAAAAATAAAGTGTCTTAAGTCATTTCAAAGGGCTTTTACAGTGCTTCATTCTTTCTTTCAAGATCAGTATTATGTTGTTTTATCCACTAGATGTCACTGCTGTTTTGACAGCAGAATTAGAGGAAAAGCATCATGTTGCCATGGTGACCATAGATGGCATGGTTTTGTGTTTCCTCTGAATGACCACAGGGTGGCGGTCTTTCTCTTTGATTTTTAATTTTAGAACTCACCATGAGGTACAGTAACTACTCGGCCACAACACAGTTCAGTTCCTGTCTCAGTTAAATCCATCACACAGCCATAATGTACGCTTCATTTATTGTTGTTATGCCTATTTAAGACTGTAAATAGATGTTGTTGTTTGGTGATAAGTTTGCAACTTCTTGTCACTCTTCTATGACAAGATATTAAGATATTATCAGGACTTTAAGGGCCTTTCATTGGGAAAGATCAAATTGTTCAGAGTTAGTTCAAGTTAGAGTCAGTTCAGAGAAACATGGGAAATGTTTATATGATTTAAAAGCTTGGCAGCAGAAAAAATATTTCTTAAAATAACATTAAATGTATCCCAGCTGATTATGAAGCTTCTTAAAGGAACAGTCTGGCTTTTGTCTGGTTTGGTTTCATGTATTATTCCATTAAAAGTAGATTTGAGAATAACTTTTCAGAAAGATCTAATTAAGCAAATACGCTGCTCTTTGTGTTAATGTAACATGCCATGTTAGATCAAATTAGTTCAACTAATTCAAAATATAAAGAAAACTTGTATTATTATTATTAGTAGTAGTATTAGTTTTAGTATTATTAATTACATACTGCATATACTGTTTACACTGAACATTTGCACATTCTGGTCAATATTTTGTACATTTCATTTCATTCTCTTCAATGTAAAATTTAAACCTGTAGCAGCTCTTCTTACTTAGAATATATTTGACATATTTTTTACTGTAAATTTCTTTCTTTTTTATGTTATTCAGGATTACTTAATTCTGTGTATATTTTTGACTGTTAGGCACCACAACACTGAGGTAAATTCCTTGTATGTACAAACCTGCTTGGCATTAAACCTGGTTCTTATTTTGATTTTGATAAAAGCAACTCCAAAATAGTTCATTAAATAATACATTTAAAATACTATTACTATTATAAATTTACAAAAGCTGTTTTGTGTCAAACAAAGTTAAAATGAACTTCAGTTCAAAGATTCAGATTGCAACAAAAACAAAATGTACACAAGATTCAAATTGTAAATAAAAAAACTAAAAATGTATATTAAAAAATCTGCTCCAAAAAGTTTCACCTTGTACAAAAAGTGACAATAAATAAATAAATAATAGACCTTTTTATTCTTTTTACACCTTCTTTTTTGGGCATTTCTTTCCTTTAATTGACAGTTGAAAGTGCAGAGAGACAGGAAACAGGGCAGAGAGAGGGGCATGATAGCTGGAATCAAAATGCAGATGTTATGGTTTTGTGCAGTGGTTAGCACTGTCACCTCACAGAAGGAAGCTTCTGGCGTCAGACCTGCTGGCCGATCGAGGTTTTTCTGTGTGGAGTTTGCATAATCTCCCTGCAATGTTCCTTTTCCCCACACAGTCCAAAGTTCACTAAAAATAAACTAACTCTAAATTGCCTGTGAGTCTTAATAGTTGTCTGTTTTAGCTCCCTTTTCCATCTGAAAAAGATAAGTAGATATACAGTACTGTATATTTAGATTTTAGGTACTAGTGTAAAGTGAGGATCTTTTAATGCCATGAATAACTTTTATTAATCAATTAACTTGATACAAAGTTGAGTAAACAGCAGAAAGCTAAAGCAAATCAATATTTGCTGTGTGCAGCTTTGCCTTTAAAACAGCAGCAGTTCTCCTCAGTTCACCTGCACACAGTTTTTCAGGCGTCTCAGCTGCTTCTGTGTCTTCATGTTAATCCCAGACTGACTCCATGATGTTGAATTCAGGACTCTGTGGGGGCTCTCTGTGTGTGTCTCCTCCTTCACTATAAAGTCATTTACAGTGTTTGTAAACTGGAGGCTTCAAGTTTCCACATCACACTTGTGTAAGTTGCATATTGGACCATGATTGACTCCAATCTAGTTGTGATGTCATAAATCCTGCTCGTAGGTAAAAGTGTTAAACTGAGATTTAAGGTGATACAGAGAAACTTTCAAAACAAACTCAAACATCTAACTTAAGGAAAAAGAGGGAAAACATATTTTTTAAGTTGAGGGGGACTTTAAGGTTATTAGTAACAATCTGCTTTTCAAATATAAATCAAAATGTCTACTATGAAAAGGTCTACTGTCAGACAGCAGCCTTATCTGTCCGCCGCAGGGGCTGATGGGAGGTTTGAGGAGCTGTTAGAAACCACGTGGCCCTCGTCTGATCTCACAGCTCGTCCTTGTTTGGCCTCAGCTGCATCAGAGCGCCACTTCTCCCCAGGTTCACCAGAGGAAACACCACTGCACAAAATGCTTTTCCTCCCAGCTGCTGCTCTGTGCTGTCTGTGTTCAGGTGAGTGTTTCCAGCCAATCAGGAGCCAACAAACTCAACCTTTAACAAACACTGTCACACTCACCTTCATTAGTGTGTCTGTTTCTCTACAGCGCTGGTTGCCATGGCAGCAGAGCTGATTCAGAAAGATTTAACATTGACCAGGAGAGCTGGTGAAAACGTCTCCTTCAGCTGTGGAGGAACTGACCAGTGTTACAGTGGAGAACCATTTGTGTACTGGTACCAGAAGAAAGACACAGAAACATTCACGTTTATTCTTGATATTGACATGAGGACTGGTAAAGATGATAGAAGGTCCAATCATCCTCAGAAAGATGATTTCTCATTTGTAAATAAAGGGAACGGCTGGGAGTTGTCGATCCAGACAGTTAAACTCTCACATTCAGCCACCTACTACTGCTCCTGTTTGAAGAGAGATACCCACAGTGAGAAATGATCCCTGCAGCCTGTACAAAAACCTTCAGATGAACAGATGTCAAACAGTGTTTGTGACAGGAAGAGAGCAGTAAACCACAGCCCAGGTTCACATATTTCACCTCCATCTCAGCCAGAGTCACAAACAAACTGAGCTGAGGACTAAATGTTTGTCTGTTGGTGTCAGGATTTTGATTTAAACATTATATTTCATTGACATTATTTATCAGCTATTTCAGCAGGTTTCCTGTTGTTCCACACAGTGAGAACAAAGGAGCAACACAGAAGCACAATGATACAACAAGATGAAGACAAACAAACAAACAACAATATAACACAGATAAAACAGACAAATAATGGAGAGATCAAAAGTGAAACTTTATTAACTTTTGATTTAATAACAAAATTAATAAATAGAAAAAGATGTTTGACAGAGTTGAAAGTTTGAGATGAAGATAAAAATGGTCTTCTTTGACCTGCTGCTGGAATAAAGTTCATTCCTCCTTCACAATAATAATCTGCTGTTAATGAAAACACTTCCTGTGTCTCTTTCACAATAAAAGCCTTCAGGCAGCATTCTTCACATCTCATCTCTGAGCAGATTTCAACAGATAATTTCACTTTAGTAAAAGATTCAACACAATTCTTGGATTTATGACAATTTCCCCTCAACAGAAATGTGGTAAATGTAAATGGATTTTGCTCTGTGAGCAGCTGAGACTGTCTTCACAAGAGAAACGACAGCAGACACTGTTTGTTTCTTTTAACACGATCACCATCATTTCCTAACTTTAACCACGTGTTTATTATTGTAACCATGACGACGCAGCTCCCCTCATATTAACAAGGAAGTCATTTTAACCCAAACCATGATCTTTACCTAAACCTAACTAAACCTTAACTACAGATTCTGATGTTTACTGTCCATATTCTAAGACAAATGGCTTCACTACAGCATTTACTATTATTATTAATCCTTTATGTGATTCAAAATGTTAAACAACAATTGATTGACAAGCAAACAAAAACTACGGCTCCTATTAAAATGTACCTGCATGGCAGCACAGGTACTAATGTCATCCTAACTTGGTTTAGTTCATAATACTCAACAAATCTCCTCAAATGTCAACTTTACAACTTTTGAACTGTAATCAACAGGAATATTTTATTTTAGTCCATCATTCTTATCTAAACATCTGGAGTGAACCACACAACATACTGTTGTAATGTTAAGTTGTAGGGAAGGATTTTACACCTGCATTTACTGATGTTTTGTCCACTAGTTTTCATCAGAAACAAGTAGTGACCAACACTGACACATCATCAGCTTTTAAGTTGATATGTTGAACTTGTTAGCAAACACTTGCTTATTTCCACATCCAGCAGTTACGGAGCAACATTATCATTCATTTGGAGTCGTGTTTCTGTCCACCTGGTGAATGTAAGTCCAATATTCACTCTCTTTTAGCTCTGTTTTTACTCTCTACAAACTCCTGAGGGAAATATCTGGCTCTTTAGCTGCTAAATGCTCCACTATGTTCACCAGCTAGTCTACAGCTAACTGTGTCTGTTTGCCGTTTGGTGCTGAGCAGGTAGTGTACAGTGGTTTTTTACAGCTTTTTCTCTGAAAACAGCTGTCTGCTGCGGCCCAAAACGACGCTATGAGAGCGCTGAGAGTGAACCAAAACAGTAAAGTTGCAGCCGGACAGATAAACAATGAGCTGAAACTCACTATAAAGCTCCGTAAAGCCGAGAGGAGCTGCAGAGTCACTGATAATTCTCTGTAGGTTCATCACTACGAGCCACGACCAACACATTACACACTGACACATCATGGTTATTATAAAAATATTGTTTATAACAGCTTTAGGTAATTTGCATCACTACAAATGTCAATTTGATTTTAAATGAGTTCTTAGTTGAGTTTAAATGTTGACCTGATGGTGGCGCTAGAGGAAAAGTCAGAGGATCAAAGTTATTATAATTCATCCTGAGGGGAACATGAATATTTCTACTAAAGTACATGACAATCCATCCAATAGATGAAAAGATATTTCAGTCTGGACCAAACATGTCGACCTGCTGGTGGCGCTAGATTAAAAGTTAGAATCAATCAAGTCAAATAAATAATTGAATCCTCTGGGGACCGTGAACGTCTGCACAACATTTAATGAACAATCCATCCGTCCTTTGATCCACAATCAGATCCAATCGATCTGCACTTAAGTGGTGGACCGACCAACCGACTGACATTAGCATCCATATAGTCACACTGCTAATGTGGCTAAAATCAAATAAAAGAAGAGACAGTCATGTTGATATGAACATTAGAGAAACACATCATGGAGATGAAATATGATACTGGTTCATAATTTGGATTCGTTCACCTCAGCTGACACATTCAACAGCAGACAGGTTTTTGTCACAGTCTCATTCACTGTGGGAGGATATGGCTACGGCATCTTTGGCTCTGGAACTAAACTGTATGTAACAGGTAAGACTAAACTTTCATTTTCCTTCAGTTGTTTTATTGAACAAGTTGAAAATGTGTTTTTAGTTTTAGTTTCTGCTGCTTCAGGCTTTACATGTTAGTTTTTTCATATTTAGTAGAGAATTCTTGATGCAGCCATTCTTCCATAAAACAAATCAATAACTCCTGAAAAGAGCTTCAAATCTCACTGCACACCACAAGTTCTTCTTTATTTATGCATCACATCAAAGTTGGTTTACAGCCAAAAAGTCTGATATCAGTAATGTTACAAATAAACAGTATTTAATAATCTCACTGATTCAGCAGCAGCTCCTGTTTATTAAAAACAAGATGATATATGATGTGAAACATCATTTAATAAATGTTCCTAAATGTCATTTTAGAAGCAAATAGTGATAAATATATTGTGTGTTAAATATACAGTATATATTTGTAAATGGTAAAATGTATCTCATGATAATTGTGTGTTTATGATGATAAATATGTCTTTTAGTGGAAGATAAATTAATGCATGAAGGCAAACTCATTTTAAATGTGTGATGAAACTAAATATAATGTATAGATAAAATGTATAATTGTATATCTTAATCCATATTTAATATAAATAAAATTGGTATATGAAATCAACATGATATCAAATATATAATGTCAAAAATATTTTAGAAAGTGTTTGGTAGAAAATATAATGAATCAGATAATTTACGTGTTGTAATTTAATTAATTTTATATTATTATATTATATTTTATTGACATATCTGAACATGTTGTGGTAATTGTGTTTTATATAAAAGCTAAAACTCTTTAAAAAGTTGTTAAAAGTATTGATGTATTGTGTGTCTGATTAGAGTAAAGTATATGCTGGTAAATATACTTCATATAAAACACTATAATCATTTAGAATTGTAATATAAATATAGTATATTTTAAGCAAGTAATAAAACTGTACTTTATATTTTACTGAGACAAATTTTACCTTATTATATTTTATTTTGATTTTATTTTATTATATTTAACATATCCAAACATATTGTGGTAATTTGCTTTTATGTAAAAGCTAAAACTCTTATTTTAAAATGAATGATTAAAGTATATTGTGGTAAATACATTTTATATAAACCATTATAATCATTAGCAAATGTATTTTATATGAGGCTGTTATGCCATCATATATTTTCAATTTTACAAATTCTGTTTTATTATATTAGAAATCAATGTTGTGGTAAATATTGATAAAGTGTTAAATGATGTTTTAATCTTTATATATGACATATGATGAGCTTCCATGATGCTTTAGTTTGATATGATTATTGATACAGTGTCCAGTAGATGATGTTTGTGGTGTATTGATGAGTAGTTTAGTGATCATGTAGTTTCCAGGATCAGACTGAATGCAGTGCAGTGCTGTAAGCTGCTGTTGACTGTGTGAATGTGTGTCTGTGCTGCTTGTTGCTGCTGTCAAACTTCAGATGAGCAGGTAGTGAAGCCCGTGGTGAGCGTGTACCCAGCAGCATCCAGAGCCTACCTGGAGGGGAAGAGCTCCCTGCTGTGTCTGGCCTCAGCCATGTCTCCTCCTGTGGTCCAGTTCTCCTGGAAAAGACAGAAGAAGAACGGCCCGCTGGAGGATCTGCCCCCTGCTGAGGGAGAGCAGCTGGAGCTCAGAGAGCCGGGACGCACCGTCGCCATCAGGGTGGTTGATCGGGATGCTCTCTACACATATAAATACCGCTGCTCCGTCAGGCACGAGTGGGGAACAGTGGAGGCCCAAACAGAACAAGGTAATGAAGGCTTGGTGACTGTGTTCAGCAGTGATTCAGCTTCATCTGGAGACGCTGTCAGAGAGAGCAGAGGAGCAGAGCACTGACATTTGTTTTTTTTCTGTTTCAGAGGTTTCTGCTCTTCCTCCACCTGTCCCGTCTCAGTACCAGGTGAAGCTGCTCTGTGTGCTGTACACAGTGCTGATAGTGAAGAGTCTGGTGTACTGCTGTGGAATCTCTCTGCTGATGATCCTCAGAAACAAGGGACCGTCCACCAACTGCACACATGCTGACTGACTGTTTTCTGCTCGCCTTTACTCACCATCACATCTCATCAATTCATCTCATTTATCACTTTGATCAGTGTTCAGAAATGTCAGTAATGATGTGTTTTGTTTGGTTTTACATTTTCTCATTGAAAACAATTAAGACACAGTTGTCCTGAAAACATAAATACATGTATAAACATATACAGTATCTTTGCAGTTACTAAGTATACATTCTGTAGAATATTAATATCTTGATGCTCTAGTTTAATTCCACTTTTAATCGTGACTTGTGTAATAGTGTAAAATGAAGTTGAATCATTAGCTACCTGGTAGATATTTAAGTGCTTACAGTATTTTTTCTTTCTTGTGTATTTTCTTTTTAATACATTATGCAGAGGGTGGCAGGTTTATCAAAGTCATTCAGAGCAACATTCTCAATAAACTGAAACATCACAGTTTCTGTCTTTTATAATCGTCCATGTTTTCATTGATCGCAGTTTGGCTTCAAATAATGTAAATCATCGGACACAGAATCCACTATATTGGCCAAGTTTGTTGATACCTACAAGTAATTTGACTCTTGTCGTCAGTAGATCTCAGTAAACTTTTACATAGTGCTGAAAACAAATATACAGGAAGATACAAAGAAAAGTTTACAGCTAAACAGAAACAACAAAGTAAAGAGAAGCAAACATAAACATAAAGTTATTAAATACAAGCAAGTAGGTGTGGTGTGCCAAGAGGTTGGTAACATCTTGTAATATAGTTTCAGTGTGGATGTACGACTCTACGCTGATGAAACTGTTGTTTACACACATGAAGAAACAGCAGAGAGCTGCTTTGAAGAGCTGCTATAAAAATGATCACACAGAGGCTTGATTAGTCTGCACTGAAGCCTGAATGTTGTCAAAATGATGGATGTGTTTTTTGATTTCTTTCTAAAACACCAAAATACTGACAAAATTGATTGGTACATTTCCCTATAATATGATTATAAGAAAACTAAGTTCATTTAGATTTATACAACAGAAATAAATAGAAAAGTGATTCAGTGTAGAAAAGATGACTTGTTTTTTCAGTGTGGTTTGTGTTCTGCTGCTCTGATTGATGATAACAAATGTAGGATGTATTTTTTTTAAACGTTGCAGAGAGGAAGTGAATGTTAAAGATGTTCTTACAGTGTGAATTTAAACACTCTGCAGGCAGAAACCTCAATTTAGAAGAAGATGAAAGGTTTCCGAAACACCACAATTTAAAAATTGGTTTGTTTTATTAATAAAAACAACTTCATAATAGAAACTGGTAATAAAACAAACAGCAACAAGAAATTAAAACAAATTTAACTATTTTAACTATTAAATTAGTACAAGTAATTATGTACAATATTAATAGTATTATTAATTTGGGTTTTGTTATATAATGAGTCATTTATTGTAATTAAGGTGGAATATGTGAGAAAATGAACTTTGTTCACACCAACATACGTATATGTGTATATGTGCACTTGTATTTTTGCTAAATGAGAAACATTTCTTTGCTCTCTTCATTAAAAATGAACAGGAGAGGTTGTTTTTTTTCTTTTTTTACATACATCTGATGTTTATGTTGTTTTGTAAATACATATCACATATGCTTGTTTGTGTTTGGTATTCAATAAAAATAGTATCAAAATTATTACAAAAAGTATTATTAGTATTATCTATTAGGACTATTACTATTCAACTATTTTATTTTGATCTATTTGTTTAAACTTATTGAGTAATGTATTTGTGAACTCAGTACAGACTGTGGGACCTGAGCAGACTGCAGGAGTTTGAACGTCTCCCTTAATTTAATAATGTCAGTTTCTCAGCTCTGAGTTTAGGATTTCAGCTGCTTCTCTCACACATTAATAACACAGATTAAAACTGAGACAGCGAGCGCTGAATTCATACTGAAGTTCCTGGAACGATACTTTAACCAGAGTCGATGGTTTTAACCAACATTGTGTTAATAAAATGAAAGACCACAGTGAACAGTGTGGAGGCTGCTGAGCAGAAAACCACACGGCCCGTCTGCTGGAAGTGTTGATTCGCTGTCAGCAGTTTTATATGAGTCCTAATAACCACTGAGAACAGATTCACACCTGCTGCTGTACACTCATCAACTTCCCTCCCTCTCATTTGTCATGTGGGTCTTTTCTCTTGTTGTCTGTAAACCTTTTTTCCACTGAGCCCTCCACCCACACAGTCAAACTGAGCCCAGCCACCAACAAAGGCCACACATCTGGAGGTCTTGTCACTTTTTCTTTTTTGGAGTTTTTAGCAAAGGTGCACTTTACAGCAGGGGAGGAATGTAATAAAGTACAATTGTGAGGTATTTTACATGAGTATTTCCATTTTATGCTTTTTTTATACATCCACTCCACTGCATTTCAGAGGGAGATATTTTACTTTCTACTCCACTACATTTACTTCACAGCTATAGGTACTAATTATGTATAGATAAAATGTATAATTGTATATCTTAATCCATATTTAATATAAATAAAATTGGTATATGAAATCAACATGATATCAAATATATAATGTCAAAAATATTTTAGAAAGTGTTTGGTAGAAAATATAATGAATCAGATAATTTACGTGTTGTAATTTAATTAATTTTATATTATTATATTATATTTTATTGACATATCTCAACATGTTGTGGTAATTGTGTTTTATATAAAAGCTAAAACTCTTTAAAAAGTTGTTAAAAGTATTGATGTATTGTGTGTCTGATTAGAGTAAAGTATATGCTGGTAAATATACTTCATATAAAACACTATAATCATTTAGAATTGTAATATAAATATAGTATATTTTAAGCAAGTAATAAAACTGTACTTTATATTTTACTGAGACAAATTTTACCTTATTATATTTTATTTTGATTTTATTTTATTATATTTAACATATCCAAACATATTGTGGTAATTTGCTTTTATGTAAAAGCTAAAACTCTTATTTTAAAATGAATGATTAAAGTATATTGTGGTAAATACATTTTATATAAACCATTATAATCATTAGCAAATGTATTTTATATGAGGCTGTTATGCCATCATATATTTTCAATTTTACAAATTCTGTTTTATTATATTAGAAATCAATGTTGTGGTAAATATTGATAAAGTGTTAAATGATGTTTTAATCTTTATATATGACATATGATGAGCTTCCATGATGCTTTAGTTTGATATGATTATTGATACAGTGTCCAGTAGATGATGTTTGTGGTGTATTGATGAGTAGTTTAGTGATCATGTAGTTTCCAGGATCAGACTGAATGCAGTGCAGTGCTGTAAGCTGCTGTTGACTGTGTGAATGTGTGTCTGTGCTGCTTGTTGCTGCTGTCAAACTTCAGATGAGCAGGTAGTGAAGCCCGTGGTGAGCGTGTACCCAGCAGCATCCAGAGCCTACCTGGAGGGGAAGAGCTCCCTGCTGTGTCTGGCCTCAGCCATGTCTCCTCCTGTGGTCCAGTTCTCCTGGAAAAGACAGAAGAAGAACGGCCCGCTGGAGGATCTGCCCCCTGCTGAGGGAGAGCAGCTGGAGCTCAGAGAGCCGGGACGCACCGTCGCCATCAGGGTGGTTGATCGGGATGCTCTCTACACATATAAATACCGCTGCTCCGTCAGGCACGAGTGGGGAACAGTGGAGGCCCAAACAGAACAAGGTAATGAAGGCTTGGTGACTGTGTTCAGCAGTGATTCAGCTTCATCTGGAGATGCTGTCAGAGAGAGCAGAGGAGCAGAGCACTGACATTTGTTTTTTTTCTGTTTCAGAGGTTTCTGCTCTTCCTCCACCTGTCCCGTCTCAGTACCAGGTGAAGCTGCTCTGTGTGCTGTACACAGTGCTGATAGTGAAGAGTCTGGTGTACTGCTGTGGAATCTCTCTGCTGATGATCCTCAGAAACAAGGGACCGTCCACCAACTGCACACATGCTGACTGACTGTTTTCTGCTCGCCTTTACTCACCATCACATCTCATCAATTCATCTCATTTATCACTTTGATCAGTGTTCAGAAATGTCAGTAATGATGTGTTTTGTTTGGTTTTACATTTTCTCATTGAAAACAATTAAGACACAGTTGTCCTGAAAACATAAATACATGTATAAACATATACAGTATCTTTGCAGTTACTAAGTATACATTCTGTAGAATATTAATATCTTGATGCTCTAGTTTAATTCCACTTTTAATCGTGACTTGTGTAATAGTGTAAAATGAAGTTGAATCATTAGCTACCTGGTAGATATTTAAGTGCTTACAGTATTTTTTCTTTCTTGTGTATTTTCTTTTTAATACATTATGCAGAGGGTGGCAGGTTTATCAAAGTCATTCAGAGCAACATTCTCAATAAACTGAAACATCACAGTTTCTGTCTTTTATAATCGTCCATGTTTTCATTGATCGCAGTTTGGCTTCAAATAATGTAAATCATCGGACACAGAATCCACTATATTGGCCAAGTTTGTTGATACCTACAAGTAATTTGACTCTTGTCGTCAGTAGATCTCAGTAAACTTTTACATAGTGCTGAAAACAAATATACAGGAAGATACAAAGAAAAGTTTACAGCTAAACAGAAACAACAAAGTAAAGAGAAGCAAACATAAACATAAAGTTATTAAATACAAGCAAGTAGGTGTGGTGTGCCAAGAGGTTGGTAACATCTTGTAATATAGTTTCAGTGTGGATGTACGACTCTACGCTGATGAAACTGTTGTTTACACACATGAAGAAACAGCAGAGAGCTGCTTTGAAGAGCTGCTATAAAAATGATCACACAGAGGCTTGATTAGTCTGCACTGAAGCCTGAATGTTGTCAAAATGATGGATGTGTTTTTTGATTTCTTTCTAAAACACCAAAATACTGACAAAATTGATTGGTACATTTCCCTATAATATGATTATAAGAAAACTAAGTTCATTTAGATTTATACAACAGAAATAAATAGAAAAGTGATTCAGTGTAGAAAAGATGACTTGTTTGTCTCAGTGTGGTTTGTGTTCTGCTGCTCTGATTGATGATAACAAATGTAGGATGTATTTTTTTTAAACGTTGCAGAGAGGAAGTGAATGTTAAAGATGTTCTTACAGTGTGAATTTAAACACTCTGCAGGCAGAAACCTCAATTTAGAAGAAGATGAAAGGTTTCCGAAACACCACAATTTAAAAATTGGTTTGTTTTATTAATAAAAACAACTTCATAATAGAAACTGGTAATAAAACAAACAGCAACAAGAAATTAAAACAAATTTAACTATTTTAACTATTAAATTAGTACAAGTAATTATGTACAATATTAATAGTATTATTAATTTGGGTTTTGTTATATAATGAGTCATTTATTGTAATTAAGGTGGAATATGTGAGAAAATGAACTTTGTTCACACCAACATACGTATATGTGTATATGTGCACTTGTATTTTTGCTAAATGAGAAACATTTCTTTGCTCTCTTCATTAAAAATGAACAGGAGAGGTTGTTTTTTTTCTTTTTTTACATACATCTGATGTTTATGTTGTTTTGTAAATACATATCACATATGCTTGTTTGTGTTTGGTATTCAATAAAAATAGTATCAAAATTATTACAAAAAGTATTATTAGTATTATCTATTAGGACTATTACTATTCAACTATTTTATTTTGATCTATTTGTTTAAACTTATTGAGTAATGTATTTGTGAACTCAGTACAGACTGTGGGACCTGAGCAGACTGCAGGAGTTTGAACGTCTCCCTTAATTTAATAATGTCAGTTTCTCAGCTCTGAGTTTAGGATTTCAGCTGCTTCTCTCACACATTAATAACACAGATTAAAACTGAGACAGCGAGCGCTGAATTCATACTGAAGTTCCTGGAACGATACTTTAACCAGAGTCGATGGTTTTAACCAACATTGTGTTAATAAAATGAAAGACCACAGTGAACAGTGTGGAGGCTGCTGAGCAGAAAACCACACGGCCCGTCTGCTGGAAGTGTTGATTCGCTGTCAGCAGTTTTATATGAGTCCTAATAACCACTGAGAACAGATTCACACCTGCTGCTGTACACTCATCAACTTCCCTCCCTCTCATTTGTCATGTGGGTCTTTTCTCTTGTTGTCTGTAAACCTTTTTTCCACTGAGCCCTCCACCCACACAGTCAAACTGAGCCCAGCCACCAACAAAGGCCACACATCTGGAGGTCTTGTCACTTTTTCTTTTTTGGAGTTTTTAGCAAAGGTGCACTTTACAGCAGGGGAGGAATGTAATAAAGTACAATTGTGAGGTATTTTACATGAGTATTTCCATTTTATGCTTTTTTTATACATCCACTCCACTGCATTTCAGAGGGAGATATTTTACTTTCTACTCCACTACATTTACTTCACAGCTATAGGTACTAATTATTTTTCAGATTGAGATTTTACTAGTACATCTGATGATGTATTTTATATTTGAAATACATTTAGATCACTTGATAGAGATCTATTTTCACTTTGACATATAATTGTCTTTTCAGTGTACAAAAAGCCACATTAAATCCTCTTTGACTCCATGTTTTGAACAGTGAAACATGTTTTTCTCGCTGTAATCATTCCTCCTGTTCATACTGACCATTAGAAGATCCCTTCATAATGCACTTACAATGGAAGTGATGGAGGACAAAATCCACAGTCAAATCAAGTAGATATCTGTCAACGTTACAGTCTTTTTAGTGCCAAAGTCCCTCTTTTTGTTACTATACTTCCACTGCAGCTCAACAGGGAAACACTGTCCGAGGAAACACAAAGAGGGAATTTGATGCTAAAAAGACTGTAAATGTGTCAGATATCCACTTGATATGACTAACTCAGACTGATGAAGCCTCATATAAGCTTCACATCAACTTTTAAATGACTGTGTGGACACACTGTGGATTTTGGCCTCCATCACTTACATTGAAAACACATTTGAAGGATCTTTTAATATCCAGTATGAACAGGAGGAATGATTACAGCAAGGAAAACCTCTTTTACTGTTCACATGGACACCTAACTGATGTTTTAAGACACAATTAAATAATTATTAAGCTGTTCTTTGAGTCAGATATGCAAAAATAAATAATTATGTAATATTAAAATGAGAAAAATAGTCTATACAATGCATAACTTTGCATTCTTACTGTTTGTTTTAGAATTTTTATATTAGTATATAATATCAGAGAAAAAAAAACCTGAGCTACCACCAATTTAATTAAAAATAAAGTGTCTTAAGTCATTTGAAAGGGCTTTTACAGTGCTTCATTCTTTCTTTCAAGATCAGTATTATGTTGTTTTATCCACTAGATGTCACTGCTGTTTTGACAGCAGAATTAGAGGAAAAGCATCATGTTGCCATGGTGACCATAGATGGCATGGTTTTGTGTTTCCTCTGAATGACCACAGGGTGGCGGTCTTTCTCTTTGATTTTTAATTTGAGAACTCACCATGAGGTACAGTAACTACTCGGCCACAACACAGTTCAGTTCCTGTCTCAGTTAAATCCATCACACAGCCATAATGTACGCTTCATTTATTGTTGTTATGCCTATTTAAGACTGTAAATAGATGTTGTTGTTTGGTGATAAGTTTGCAACTTCTTGTCACTCTTCTATGACAAGATATTAAGATATTATCAGGACTTTAAGGGCCTTTCATTGGGAAAGATCAAATTGTTCAGAGTTAGTTCAAGTTAGAGTCAGTTCAGAGAAACATGGGAAATGTTTATATGATTTAAAAGCTTGGCAGCAGAACAAATATTTCTTAAAATAACATTAAATGTATCCCAGCTGATTATGAAGCTTCTTAAAGGAACAGTCTGGCTTTTGTCTGGTTTGGTTTCATGTATTATTCCATTAAAAGTAGATTTGAGAATAACTTTTCAGAAAGATCTAATTAAGCAAATACGCTGCTCTTTGTGTTAATGTAACGTGCCATGTTAGATCAAATTAGTTCAACTAATTCAAAATATAATTATTATTATTAGCAGTAGTATTAGTTTTAGTATTATTAATTACATACTGCATATACTGTTTACACTGAACATTTTCACACTCTGGTCAATATTTTGTACATTCCATTTCATTCTCTTCAATGTAAAATTTAAACCTGTAGCAGCTCTTCTTACTTAGAATATATTTGACATATTTTTTACTGTAAATTTCTTTCTTTTTTATGTTATTTAGGATTACTTAATTCTGTGTATATTTTTGACTGTTAGGCACCACAACACTGAGGTAAATTCCTTGTATGTACAAACCTGCTTGGCATTAAACCTGGTTCTTATTTTGATTTTGATAAAAGCAACTCCAAAATAGTTCATTAAATAATACATTTAAAATACTATTACTATTATAAATTTACAAAAAGCTGTTTTGTGTCAAACAAAGTTAAAATGAACTTCAGTTCAAAGATTCAGATTGCAACAAAAACAAAATGTACACAAGATTCAAATTGTAAATAAAAAAACTAAAAATGTATATTAAAAAATCTGCTCCAAAAAGTTTCACCTTGTACAAAAAGTGACAATAAATAAATAAATAATAGACCTTTTTATTCTTTTTACACCTTCTTTTTTGGGCATTTCTTTCCTTTAATTGACAGTTGAAAGTGCAGAGAGACAGGAAACAGGGCAGAGAGAGGGGCATGATAGCTGGAATCAAAATGCAGATGTTATGGTTTTGTGCAGTGGTTAGCACTGTCACCTCACAGAAAGAAGCTTCTGGCGTCAGACCTGCTGGCCGATCAAGGTTTTTCTGCGTGGAGTTTGCATAATCTCCCTGCAATGTTCCTTTTCCCCACACAGTCCAAAGTTCACTAAAAATAAACTAACTCTAAATTGCCTGTGAGTCTTAATAGTTGACTCTGTTTTAGCTCCCTTTTCCATCTGAAAAAGATAAGTAGATATACAGTACTGTATATTTAGATTTTAGGTACTAGTGTAAAGTGAGGATCTTTTAATGCCATGAATAACTTTTATTAATCAATTAACTTGATACAAAGTTGAGTAAACAGCAGAAAGCTAAAGCAAATCAATATTTGCTGTGTGCAGCTTTGCCTTTAAAACAGCAGCAGTTCTCCTCAGTTCACCTGCACACAGTTTTTCAGGCGTCTCAGCTGCTTCTGTGTCTTCATGTTAATCCCAGACTGACTCCATGATGTTGAATTCAGGACTCTGTGGGGGCTCTCTGTGTGTGTCTCCTCCTTCACTATAAAGTCATTTACAGTGTTTGTAAACTGGAGGCTTCAAGTTTCCACATCACACTTGTGTAAGTTGCATATTGGACCATGATTGACTCCAATCTAGTTGTGATGTCATAAATCCTGCTCGTAGGTGAAAGTGTTAAACTGAGATTTAAGGTGATACAGAGAAACTTTCAAAACAAACTCAAACATCTAACTGAAGGAAAAAGAGGGAAAACATATTTTTTAAGTTGAGGGGGACTTTAAGGTTATTAGTAACAATCTGCTTTTCAAATATAAATCAAAATGTCTACTATGAAAAGGTCTACTGTCAGACAGCAGCCTTATCTGTCCGCCGCAGGGGCTGATGGGAGGTTTGAGGAGCTGTTAGAAACCACGTGGCCCTCGTCTGATCTCACAGCTCGTCCTTGTTTGGCCTCAGCTGCATCAGAGCGCCACTTCTCCCCAGGTTCACCAGAGGAAACACCACTGCACAAAATGCTTTTCCTCCCAGCTGCTGCTCTGTGCTGTCTGTGTTCAGGTGAGTGTTTCCAGCCAATCAGGAGCCAACAAACTCAACCTTTAACAAACACTGTCACACTCACCTTCATTAGTGTGTCTGTTTCTCTACAGCGCTGGTTGCCATGGCAGCAGAGCTGATTCAGAAAGATTTAACATTGACCAGGAGAGCTGGTGAAACAGTCTCCTTCAGCTGTGGAGGAACTGACCAGTGTTACAGTGAACGCCCATTTGTGTACTGGTACCAGAAGAAAGACACAGAAACATTCACGTTTATTCTTGATATTGACATGAGGACTGGTAAAGATGATAGAAGGTCCAATCATCCTCAGAAAGATGATTTCTCATTTGTAAATAAAGGGAACGGCTGGGAGTTGTCGATCCAGACAGTTAAACTCTCACATTCAGCCACCTACTACTGCTCCTGTTTGAAGAGAGATACCCACAGAGAGAAACGATCCCTGCAGCCTGTACAAAAACCTTCAGATGAACAGATGTCAAACAGTGTTTGTGACAGGAAGAGAGCAGTAAACCACAGCCCAGGTTCACATATTTCACCTCCATCTCAGCCAGAGTCACAAACAAACTGAGCTGAGGACTAAATGTTTGTCTGTTGGTGTCAGGATTTTGATTTAAACATTATATTTCATTGATATTATTTATCAGCTATTTCAGCAGGTTTCCTGTTGTTCCACACAGTGAGATCAAAGGAGCAACACAGAAGCACAATGATACAACAAGATGAAGACAAACAAACAAACAACAATATAACACAGATAAAACAGACAAATAATGGAGAGATCAAAAGTGAAACTTTATTAACTTTTGATTTAATAACAAAATTAATAAATAGAAAAAGATGTTTGACAGAGTTGAAAGTTTGAGATGAAGATAAAAATGGTCTTCTTTGACCTGCTGCTGGAATAAAGTTCATTCCTCCTTCACAATAATAATCTGCTGTTAATGAAAACACTTCCTGTGTCTCTTTCACAATAAAAGCCTTCAGGCAGCATTCTTCACATCTCATCTCTGAGCAGATTTCAACAGATAATTTCACTTTAGTAAAAGATTCAACACAATTCTTGGATTTATGACAATTTCCCCTCAACAGAAATGTGGTAAATGTAAATGGATTTTGCTCTGTGAGCAGCTGAGACTGTCTTCACAAGAGAAACAACAGCAGACACTGTTTGTTTCTTTTAACACGACCACCATCATTTCCTAACTTTAACCACATGTTTATTATTGTAACCATGACGACGCAGCTCCCCTCATATTAACAAGGAAGTCATTTTAACCCAAACCATGATCTTTACCTAAACCTAACTAAACCTTAACTACAGATTCTGATGTTTACTGTCCATATTCTAAGACAAATGGCTTCACTACAGCATTTACTATTAGAAATTTAATCCTTTATGTGATTCAAAATGTTAAACAACAATTGATTGACAAGCAAACAAAAACTACGGCTCCTATGAAAATGTACCTGCATGGCAGCACAGGTACTAATGTCATCCTAACTTGGTTTAGTTCATAATACTCAACAAATCTCCTCAAATGTCAACTTTACAACTTTTGAACTGTAATCAACAGGAATATTTTATTTTAGTCCATCATTCTTATCTAAACATCTGGAGTGAACCACACAACATACTGTTGTAATGTTAAGTTGTAGTGAAGGATTTTACACCTGCATTTACAAATGTTTTGTCCACTAGTTTTCATCAGAAACAAGTAGTGACCAACACTGACACATCATCAGCTTTTAAGTTGATATGTTGAACTTGTTAGCAAACACTTGCTTATTTCCACATCCAGCAGTTACGGAGCAACATTATCATTCATTTGGAGTCGTGTTTCTGTCCACCTGGTGAATGAAAGTCCAATATTCACTCTCTTTTAGCTCTGTTTTTACTCTCTACCAACTCCTGAGGGAAATATCTGGCTCTTTAGCTGCTAAATGCTCCACTATGTTCACCAGCTAGTCTACAGCTAACTGTGTCTGTTTGCCGTTTGGTGCTGAGCAGGTAGTGTACAGTGGCTTTTTACAGCTTTTTCTCTGAAAACAGCTGCCTGCTGCGGCCCAAAACGACGCTATGAGAGCGCTGAGAGTGAACCAAAACAGTAAAGTTGCAGCCGGACAGATAAACAATGAGCTGAAACTCACTATAAAGCTCCGTAAAGCCGAGAGGAGCTGCAGAGTCACTGATAATTCTCTGTTGGTTCATCACTATGAGCCACGACCAACACATTACACACTGACAGATCATGGTTATTACAAAAATATTGATTATAACAGCTTCAAGTAATTTGCATCATTGCAAATGTCAGTTTGATTTTAAATGAGTTCTTAGTTGAGTTTAAATGTTGACCTGATGGTGGCGCTAGAGGAAAAGTCAGAGGATCAAAGTTATTATAATTCATCCTGAGGGGAACATGAATATTTCTACTAAATTACATGACAATCCATCCAATAGATGAAAAGATATTTCAGTCTGGACCAAACATGTCAACCTGCTGGTGGCGCTAGATTAAAAGTTAGAATCAATCAAGTCAAATAAATAATTGAATCCTCTGGGGACCGTGAACGTCTGCATAACATTTAATGAACAATCCATCCGTCCTTTGATCCACAATTAGATCCAATGGATCTGCACTTAAGTGGTGGACCGACCAACCGACTAACATTAGCATCCATATAGTCACACTGCTAATGTGGCTAAAATCAAATAAAAGAAGAGACAGTCATGTTGATATGAACATTAGAGAAACACATCATGGAGATGAAATATGATACTGGTTCATAATTTGGATTTGTTCACCTCAGCTGACACATTCAACAGCAGACAGGTTTTTGTCACAGTCTCATTCACTGTGGGAGCAAACAAGAACTACGACATCTTTGGCTCTGGAACTAAACTGTATGTAACAGGTAAGACTAAACTTTCATTTTCCTTCAGTTGTTTTATTGAACAAGTTGAAAATGTGTTTTTAGTTTTAGTTTCTGCTGCTTCAGGCTTTACATGTTAGTTTTTTCATATTTAGTAGAGAATTCTTGATGCAGCCATTCTTCCATAAAACAAATCAATAACTCCTGAAAAGAGCTTCAAATCTCACTGCACACCACAAGTTCTTCTTTATTTATGCATCACATCAAAGTTTGTTTACAGCCAAAAAGTCTGATATCAGTAATGTTACAAATAAACAGTATTTAATAATCTCACTGATTCAGCAGCAGCTCCTGTTTATTAAAAACAAGATGATATATGATGTGAAACATCATTTAATAAATGTTCCTAAATGTAATTTTAGAAGCAAATAGTGATAAATATATTGTGTGTTAAATATACAGTATATATTTGTAAATGGTAAAATGTATCTCATGATAATTGTGTGTTTATGATGATAAATATGTCTTTTGGTGGAAGATAAATTAATGCATGAAGGCAAACTCATTTTAAATGTGTGATGAAACTAAATATAATGTATAGATAAAATGTATAATTGTATATCTTAATCCATATTTAATATAAATAAAATTGTTATATGAAATCAACATGATATCAAATACATAATGTTAAAAATATTTTAGAAAGTGTTTGGTAGAAAATATAATGAATCAGATAATTTACATGTTGTCATTTAATTAATTTTATATTATTATATTATATTTTATTTACATATCTGAACATGTTGTGGTAATTGTGTTTTATATAAAAGCTAAAACTCTTTAAAAAGTTGTTAAAAGTATTGATGTATTGTGTGTCTGATTAGAGTAAAGTATATGCTGGTAAATATACTTCATATAAAACACTATAATCATTTAGAATTGTAATATAAATATAGTATATTTTAAGCAAGTAATAAAACTGTACTTTATATTTTACTGAGACAAATTTTACCTTATTATATTTTATTTTGATTTTATTTTATTATATTTGACATATCCAAACATATTGTGGTAATTTGCTTTTATGTAAAAGCTAAAACTCTTATTTTAAAATGAATAATTAAGGTATATTGTGGTAAATACATTTTATATAAACCATTATAATCATTAGCAAATGTATTTTATATGAGGCTGTTATGCCATCATATATTTTCAATTTTACAAATTCTGTTTTATTATATTAGAAATCAATGTTGTGGTAAATATTGATAAAGTGTTAAATGATGTTTTAATCTTTATATATGACATATGATGAGCTTCCATGATGCTTTAGTTTGATATGATTATTGATACAGTGTCCAGTAGATGATGTTTGTGGTGTACTGATGAGTAGTTTAGTGATCATGTAGTTTCCAGGATCAGACTGAATGCAGTGCAGTGCTGTAAGCTGCTGTTGACTGTGTGAATGTGTGTCTGTGCTGCTTGTTGCTGCTGTCAAACTTCAGATGAGCAGGTAGTGAAGCCCGTGGTGAGCGTGTACCCAGCAGCATCCAGAGCCCACCTGGAGGGGAAGAGCTCCCTGCTGTGTCTGGCCTCAGCCATGTCTCCTCCTGTGGTCCAGTTCTCCTGGAAAAGACAGAAGAAGAACGGCCCGCTGGAGGATCTGCCCCCTGCTGAGGGAGAGCAGCTGGAGCTCAGAGAGCCGGGACGCACCGTCGCCATCAGGGTGGTTGATCGGGATGCTCTCTACACATATAAATACCGCTGCTCCGTCAGGCACGAGTGGGGAACAGTGGAGGCCCAAACAGAACAAGGTAATGAAGGCTTGGTGACTGTGTTCAGCAGTGATTCAGCTTCATCTGGAGACGCTGTCAGAGAGAGCAGAGGAGCAGAGCACTGACATTTGTTTTTTTTTCTGTTTCAGAGGTTTCTGCTCTTCCTCCACCTGTCCCGTCTCAGTACCAGGTGAAGCTGCTCTGTGTGCTGTACACAGTGCTGATAGTGAAGAGTCTGGTGTACTGCTGTGGACTCTCTCTGCTGATGATCCTCAGAAACAAGGGACCGTCCACCAACTGCACACATGCTGACTGACTGTTTTCTGCTCACCTTTTCTCACCATCACATCTCATCAATTCATCTCATTTATCACTTTGATCAGTGTTCACAAATGTCAGTAATGATGTGTTGTGGTTGGTTTTACATTTTCTCATTGAAAACAGTTAAGACACAGTTGTCCTAAAAACATAAATACATATATAAACATATACAGTATCTTTGCAGTTACTAAGTATACATTCTGTAGAATATTAATATCTTGATGCTCTAGTTTAATTCCACTTTTAATCGTGACTTGTGTAATAGTGTAAAATGAAGTTGAATCATTAGCTACCTGGTAGATATTTAAGTGCTTACAGTATTTTTTCTTTCTTGTGTATTTTCTTTTTAATACATTATGCAGAGGGTGGCAGGTTTATCAAAGTCATTCAGAGTAACATTCTCAATAAACTGAAACATCACAGTTTCTGTCTTTTATAATCGTCCATGTTTTCATTGATCTCAGTTTGGCTTCAAATAATGTAAATCATCGGACACAGAATCCACTATATTGGCCAAGTTTGTTGATACCTACAAGTAATTTGACTCTTGTCGTCAGTAGATCTCAGTAAACTTTCACATAGTGCTGAAAACAAATATACAGGAAGATACAAAGAAAAGTTTACAGCTAAACAGAAACAACAAAGTAAAGAGAAGCAAACATAAACATAAAGTTATTAAATACAAGCAAGTAGGTGTGGTGTGCCAACAGGTTGGTATCATCTTGTAATATAGTTTCAGTGTGGATGTATGACTCTACGCTGATGAAACTGTTGTTTACACACATGAACAAACAGCAGAGAGCTGCTTTGAAGAGCTGCTATAAAAATGATCACACAGTGGCTTGATTAGTCTGCACTGAAGCCTGAATGTTGTCAAAATGATGGGTGTGTTTTTTGATTTCTTTCAAAATCACCAAAATACTGATTAGCTCTTGCAGTTTTATCAAGACAAAATTGATTGGTACATTACCATATAATATGATTATAAGAAAACTAAGTTTATTTAGATTTATACAACAGAAAGAAATAGAAAAGTGATTCAGTGTAGAAAAGATGACTTGTTTGTCTCAGTGTGGTTTGTGTTCTGCTGCTCTGATTGATGATAACAAATGTAGGATGTATTTTTTTAAACGTTGCAGAGAAGAAGTGAATGTTAAAAATGTTCTTACAGTGTGAATTTAAACACTCTGCAGGCAAAAACCTCAATTTAGAAGAAGATGAAAGATTTCAGAAACACCACAATTTAAAAATGTGTTTGTTTTATGAACAAAAACAACTTTATAAGAGAAACTTGTAATCAAACAAACAGCAACAAGAAAGTTAAATAATCTGTAATAATCTGTATTAATTATTGAATTAGCACAAGTAATTATGTACAATATTAATAGTATTATTAATTTGGGTTTTGTTATTTAATGAGTCATTTCTTGTAATTAAGGTGGAATATGTGAGAAAATGAACTTTGTTCACACCAACATATGTATATGTGTATATGTGCACTTGTATTTTTGCCAAATGAGAAACATTTCTTTGCTCTTTTCATTAAAAATGAACGGGAGAGGTTTTTTTTTTCTTTTTTACATACATCTGATGTTTATGTTATTTTGTAAATACATATCACATATGCTTGTTTGTGTTTGGTATTCAATAAAAATATAAAAAATATGATTTAAGTTGGGTTCTTAGTATCAAAATTATTACAAAAAGTATTATTAGTATTATCTATTAGGACTATTAGTATTCAACTATTTTATTTTGATCTATTTGTTTAAACTTATTGAGTAATGTATTTGTGAACTCAGTACAGACTGTGGGACCTGAGCAGACTGCAGGAGTTTGAACGTCTCCCTTTATTTAATGATGTCAGTTTCTCAGCTCTGAGTTTAGGATTTGAGCTGCTTCTCTCACACATTAATAACACAGATTAAAACTGAGACAGCGAGCGCTGAATTCATACTGAAGTTCCTGGAACGATACTTTAACCAGAGTCGATGGTTGTAACCGTCATTGTGTTAATAAAATGAAAAACCACAGTGAACAGTGTGGAGGCTGCTGAGCGGAAACCCACACGGCCCGTCTGATGCAGGAAAGGAAGTGCTGATTCGCTGTCAACAGTTTTATATGAGTCCTAATAACCCGAGTTTTTAGCAAAGGTGCACTTTACAGCTGGGGAGGAATGTAATAAAGTGCAATTGTGAGGTACTTTACATGAGTATTTCCATTTTATGCTTTTTTATACACTCCGCTACATTTCAGAGGGAGATATTTTACTTTCTACTCCACTATGTTTATTTCACAGCTATAGGTACTAATTACTTTTCAGATTTATATTTTACTAGTAAGGCTGATGATGTATTTTATATTTGAAATACATTTAGATCACTCTGTAGAGATCTATTTTCACTTTGACATATAAGGGTCTTTTCAGTGTACAAAAGGTCACATTAAATCCCTTTTGACTCCATGTTTTGAACAGTGAAACATGTTTTTTCTTGCTGTAATCATTCCTCCTGTTCATACTGACCATTAGAAGATCTTTTCATAATGCACTTTCAGTGTGAGCGATGGGGGACAAAATCCACAAAATCCACAGACTTCCTTGTCTGCAAAAATATATTTAAAAGTTCATCTGAAGCTACTTCAGCGTCCAAATGAGACAAATGAAGTAGATATCTTTCAATGTTACAGTTGAAGCCGGGGATTAAGTCAACATACAACTTCAAATGCAAATTTGTGGGGTTTTTATTCTCCTTGTTTTGTTATTCAATTATGGAGAGCAACTTATAGAAAAATCTTGGCTTCCACCAAAGGCCAGGTTGTGAAATTTTACAAAAGAAACATTTAGCAAAAATAAATAAATAAATAAATAAATAAACAAAAACAAAACTCATTACTTTTTCCAGTACAGAAAACACATCACTGAAATTGTGACAAAAGCAGCACAAAAAAGTGGCTCAAATACGTCACAAATACAGCATAAATACGGCAGTGGCACCTCTATAAACAGAAGAGCACAAAGACATTCAACGCACTGCCATGTAACATATCAGCGCTAATGCATCAAATTTAGCAGCCTTTTCAGTTCACAAAAAAGCAACGTTCATGTTGCTTTATACATTTAATGAACAAATACAAAACAGTAAAACAGAAATAAACTGTTTCATACCAAATTCATGAATAGCAAGCTGTGCTCCGCACGTGTGGCTTTCAGTCCACCAACATCTGCAATCCTACCAAAACAATCGCACAACATGTGGCTTTTATATAAGTGCATCCAACATCATTAAATCACTATTTTACAGAATCATGCATAATAATCTCAAAACAAGATAAAATACTTGATAAATAATCTCACTGTTGGAACCAGTGGCTATTCTCAGCAGAAAGTAGCGCGTTATGTTGTACTTCCTGTATTTTTCCCAGCATTCCCTGTCCACTCAGCAGGCATACCGCTGCGCTAAACGATAAACTCACACACCCTGCTGTCCAACGTAAGCATCCCCAGCTAGAGAGCAACAATGGAGAAGTTCTTCAGCATGGATGTTATTTCCGTGAATATTATTATTTTACCACCTGGTTACACAGTCTTTTTAGTGCCAAAGTCCCTCTTTTTGTCACTATACTTCCACCGCAGCTCAACAGGGAAACACTGTCCAAGGAAACAAAAATTTGAAGACTGTAAATGTTTCAGATATCCACTTGATATGACTAACTCAGACTGCTGAAGCCTCATATAAGCTTCACATCAACTTTTAAATGACTGTGTGGACACACTGTGGATTTTGGCCTCCATCAATTACATTGAAAGCACATTTGAAGGATCTTTTAATATCCAGTATGAACAGGTGGAATAATTACAGCGAGGAAAACCTCTTTCACTGCTCATATAGACACCTGACAAAATTATGAACCTGTTCTTTAAGTCAGATATGCAAAAATAAATAATTATGTAATATTAAAAGAAAAAAATAGGCTATACATTGCATAACTTTACAAGAACTTTGCATTCTTACTGATTGTTTTAGAATTTTTATAGTAGTATATAATATCAGAGAAGAAAACTGAGCTACCACCAATGTATTTAAAAATAAAGTGTCTTAAGTCATTTCAAAGGGCTTTTACAGTGCTTCATTCTTTCTTTCTAGATCAGTATTATGTTGTTTTATCCACTAGATGTCACTCCTGATTTGACAGCAGAATTAGAGGAAAAGCATCATGTTGCCATGGTGACCATAGATGGCATTGTCTGGATCCCTTTGTGTTTCCTCTGAATGACCACAGGGTGGCGGTCTTTCTCTTTGATTTTTAATTTCAGAAGTCACCATGAGGTACAGTAACTACTTGGCCACAACACAGTTCAATTCCTGTCTCAGTTAAATCCATCACACAGCCATAATGTGCACTTCATTTATTGTTAATACGCCTATTTATGGCGTATTTAAGACTGTAAATAGACGTTGTTATTTGGTGATAAGTTTGCAACTTCTTGTCACTCTTCTATGACAAGATATTAAGATATTATCAGGACTTTAAGGGCCTTTCATTGGGAAAGATCAAACTGTTCAGAGTTAGTTAAAGTTAGAGTCAGTTCAAAGTAAATATGGGAACTGTTTAGATGATAGAGAAGTTTGGCATACTTACAGATTTGTGCCATAAAGAGCAAAATGTACAACTCGACACACAATTGTGTAACTGACTACTAACCGTGAGGACTACAGTGAGTTCCAATTAACCACAACTACCAAATACTCTCTAAAGTCAAATCACTTGCATGTAAGTCTACAGTCTTGATTGTTTGGGGGCCAAGGTCAGATTCCTCGTGTGTGGTGCATTGTGGGCTGTTGCATGAGTGAGAAGACTGGGCCACGTTCAAGGTCCTGCCGCCCTGGACCACCACACCCTGTGTGCTGCCCTATAGTCGGGACACAGGGGGGGCGCATACTTACCACCTGACCGCCGCAGGCTATTTGTTAACACCGCTAGGTTGCCCTAGCCTGGCCAGTCAGGTCTGAAGATCCTAGGTCTCGTGACTTTTAAAACCAGGTTGTGGAGCCTATGTCGTTTGTGTTCCGTACACTGCACGACCCCAGGAATTGCTGGTTTTAAGCTAGAAAATAAGCCAAAGTAGTGGTTTTTAAGGCAATTTCCTGTGCCCCGTACACCGCACGACCCCAGGACGTGCCATTATACTGCAGGAACGGAAACCAGTGTCATGCTGAAATTCTGTTTGTAGGTGCCTTTATAAATAGAGCATACAATTGTTATTTTCTACTTTTACAGCAAAACACTGTTACAAGCAGTGTAAATTAACAGTAACTTGTGTATTACTGTTAATTTGAACTTTTCACAAGCGGCATACTTACAGATTTTTACCGTAAACAGCAAAATCTACGACATACTACTCGACACACTATTGTGTCACTGACTACTAACAGTGAGGACTACAGTGACTTTCAATTAACAACAACAACTGAATAATCACTCGTATTGAGTGCACAGTCTATTGGCAGAAACAAACACATTACTGTTTTTGGTTTCATTACATGATGTTTGTGTGGTACCTGTCGTAGTGAGGAGCTTGGTGGCCTCCGGTAGCTTCTCTGTGTAGACTCCAGGTTCATAATTATCCATTTCAGAAGTGACGGGGTGGAAAACTCCGGCAGCACGGCTTCGGATAGCCCGAGCGGTGCGATCCAAACTGTCAACATCTTTCTCCTGCAGAGCGATGACACTTCTGACACGTCCTCTAGCAAGTGGTTCTCTGGGACATAAAACAATGATGCAGTTAGTTGTACATATGTTTTTAGTCAACCACCTTGTTGCAAACATGCCACGTGCCTGCCTAGATACAAAGGTCAGAAGGTAGTGCGGGAATATATTCATTTTTTTAACCTGAGACATGCTTTAACCAAAGACGGAACATGTCACTGTTGAGTAGATTTGCTTTGTCAAAGCCACTAGGAGAGCAATAAAATAAGCACGGCAGAAACGTCAGCTCGGACCACTGTGTTTAACTAACTGACTGCTAACAGTGAGGACTACGGTGAGTTTAAATTACATTTTTTTTTCCACAAACCTTGTTACTGTACATAATTACTCAGACAGCAACAGTGAATAAACAGCCATTTGAATTGTGACTTCAAATGTTAAGACAAATTATACAACTTCAAAGTGTTTCTTTCAAACCGTGTCTCACTTTATTAACATTATAAATGAATGATGCTAAACATTTGTACACAATTAGAGAGTAATAGAACAAAGCATGGAGTTTATTCAGGTAGCTAAACATTCAAAAGTCATTTAAAGTGACAAAATATATCAACATGCTCCTCTAACTGTCACATGTCAAAAAATGCTGGGAAGACTGAACTGGAAAAATGATATGGCTAAAGATCAATGGGACAGCTTTAGTGGGTGTATGTCTGTAGCCTAAGAATCTGCTGGTTTGGTACAGTACATCTGTAATCGTTGCCATGTACTAATGCTCACCACATTATTGTAACCAAATAACTGCATCTAATATCAGTGCCTGTTTGTTTTTTTTAAATTGGTATTTTCCATTAAAAAACCCTAATTAATGTCCCTCTAATGCAAGTTGTAACCAGACTGTCCAAGTGTGTGTTTATATAAAAGTTTGTAATGAGCGAATGACTGACTGAGAAAGTGACTGAGTCACTATGAGTAACCAAGACTAATTCAGTGAGTATCTGAAAAGTGTGACTAAGAGACTGATTGTGTGGGTGGGTGAGAGGGTTCACTGTCCCATTCAAGAGTCCGTTAGTTTCTTTAGGAGACTGAACACACAAGGGTTGACTGATGTCATCTTTCTCCATCTCCAGTGAAAGGACAGGGTGCCTCTCAGTGTTTATCCCCGTGAACCACCTGAAAAACAAAAACAGTGTGTATCATAAACTGTAGTAGTATAAATAGCACACTTCAGTGTTGCATTCCCAGATGGATGCAACACTGAAGGACTGGGATATTGCTGATGTGTTTCATATAGGCCACTAGAGTAATAAATCTACAAGTACACAACACTACACAGACAGCGATGGGATATTATCGACATAAAATTAAGTTATTTGGGCATGTTGTCATATAACACAAAGTAAAATGAAACTCACTGTGTAATTTGGAGCATCAGAATCACAAGTCCAGCTCCGCTCTCAGAAATGTTGACTTGCTGCTGAAACAAGACATTTTAGCAACAGTACAGATGTAGTAGTTAGCAAGACTGATTTCAAAACTTAACTCCTGCATCTTCAGTCCTATGCCTTTTACATTTCAACGGAATTAAATTCACTTCAGGAAAACTATTTGAGCAAAAACTCCAAATCGTCAAGATTGGTCAGTAAGTAGGAAAGAATCTCAAAGAATAGATCACAGGCTTAAGGAAAAAAAAATATATACCAGTAAAATAGCTTTTTGTTTGATGTTGTGATCGGATGACACGGTACCAAATTGTTATCATGACAAAAGCAAGGGCATATAGCACAATTCAAACTGATTGGAAATGTAATGTATTTTGACAATGCTGCCAAGCAAAGCAAAAAGGAACTCACCTGGTGATTTGCTGGATGAAGATGGGTGAGAAAAAAAAAAAAAAAGTCATTCGCCGCTGTCCAGGTGCACATGTGCCAACTCTACTGAGAGCTGCTGCCGGCTGCTGCTACAATAGTGTGATCACTTGCAGTAATCACACTAATTATCAGCCTTGACCTACAGTATTACATACACACATGCTGACACTCACACAGTTTGGACATGGGGATGAAGGACTGTTTAGTACAACCCCAGAAGTTAAGAGATATTACAGCACCGTAATGTAAAGCTGCCTGTTCCCTTTTACTCAGCATCTACTGATCACTGTCTGTCTCTCACCCCTTCTCATTTTTTGACCCACTAGGGTTCTGTTTATTTTCTTACATGAATAGATAATGGGCAAAAAGCAAATCTCTTCATTTACATGCAATACAATTTAAAAGTTAAATTAAATCCTAAAGGATTTTGGATCAAAAAGACAATTGACAAGATAGGAAACAAGAAAAATGAAACATTTCTGCAACCCTTTCTGGCTTTGTACAATTATTTGCTGTTTTACTGTGAAATAAAGTTTTACCTGTGAGGAAGCTTTGCCAGAGTGTCAAGGACGGTGATAAGGGACAGACTGAGAGACGACCAAATGAAAACAAGCAAAATCAAACTTACCTTCACACAGCTACACTGACATCCTCTTTGGTTTCTGCTCTCTTCTAAACTAACATCTCTCCCTTTAAATAGGCCCTGAAATCTGTCTAGGCAGAACTATATTTCTATCAGGGGTGTCCTTTCCCTTAGACCAACAACTGGTGAATGACAATGTCACTTGTATCGGTTAACATTGTTTACACAAACATCAACAACAGCATTGTTCCTTATCGTAAACCAAATTAAGTACAAATAACATAAATACAAAACCAAACATTTAACTAAATAAAATAAGTTCCCCTCACACTTGGTCTAACCCATGACATCACTGGTGATGTCAGCAAGATCTTAAAACCAGGAAGTGGTTCAGTGCCTCCATTTTGTCTCCTGGCCGCATGTTGGGTGAATATGGTAGCTTAGAAGCTAAGCTAATCTATAACTCAAGAAACAATAAATAATGACCTTCAATACTTTTCTGTCTTGATTGAACCATAAATGACAGCGATGTGACTGGCTAAACGAACAAATGACAAGTATGGCAGGAAATGCAAAGTTTAATGGAGACAAAATGGAGGTCTCAGCCTCTAAAAACTATTCAGACAAAACAATCCTAGAACTACTTTCCTCCTCTGATCTTAAGATTTGATATATTTGATACTGACATAGTCAAAACTCTTTTTTTAACCAGGAAAAATTAAGCTAAATAATTTGGTTTTGGATATAAATAGCTTGACTCAACCCGTGAATACTGAACTGTGTTACTATTGAACATACTGTATGTTTGTATGCTAAGTCCTTCATATATTTTAAGTTAACATCCGTTGTCATTTCTCTTTTCTCTTAGACTCAAGTGAAACATGCGTGCTGAGGTTCCTTGAGCTTCAAAGAAATCTCGGTATGATGTATGCTGAAATACTGTTGGTATTGCTTGAATGATTCCAACGATTATTTCTTGACTCATCAATTAATTGTGTTGTCTATAAACTGTCAATGTTAGTGTCATTTGCAGAAGCCCAAGGGAACTTCTTCAAATGTCTTGTTTGGTCTGACCAACAGTCCCAAACCCCGAGATATTCAATTCACAGTGATGTAACATAAAGAAAAGCAGCAAATCCGCATATTTGAGAAGCAGGAACAAACACATTTTTGGCATTTTTTCTTGTGAAACAATTATATAAAATTAAGATATTATTGCTGATTCATTTTCTATTGATCAACTTTATCAATTTAACATTGTAGCTCCACTTCAAACCCTGCCCATATTACATTTGAAGTTTTTACTTGACTGTTATTTTGTAAACTAATCAAAAGTTCATATTCATGTGTTTTGTACACATTTAGGACTAAATCACTCACTCACCAGAAAGGTGCTATTGTATTGGTAAGTCAGATAAATATTTATATTTTGCATTTTAAAAAGTCACTTAAGCATTTCATTGTGAAGTCCTTGTTAACTGGAATAATTAGCAATTAGGACTGTAACACAAATTATTTCATGTTTTTTGATAAATCTGTTCCTGCAGGATCTAATTGACTGAGTGACATTGCCCCTTGTACAGCAATCAGAGGTATGTTTTAAATTTGATTTTCTCTGCATCAGGAGCAGTATATTTGTATATATGTATTGAATTATTCAAGAATATGTAGACTCAGTGCTTTTTATGTACTGAGCTATTACCAGACTGAATATCTGTCTGAACCCTGTTCAGACCAAAAATGGTCTGTATCAGTGTTGGCATGATGCTTCAGGTAGCAGTGAGATGATGAAATATGATACAAGAAGTCCAGTTTGAGGGATAGATCCATGCGTTTTGAGACTATTCAGATGCCAAAACACTGCATAGCACTTTATAATACTGCAAGTCAGTATTTTACAACCCTGGCAAGTTTGTAAAGTCTGGAAACATGACCGCAAACATTTTTATACATATATATAATTCTCAAACACTGGCTTTGGCAACAATGGTTGTTTGAAAAAAAAAAATGTTTTAAAAAAAAAATAGAACCATCATAATATTATTTTTTTGGAAATTACATTAGTCGAACTGTTACACTGTTTTGTGCTTGATGTTTGTGTGATGTATAATTATTTGTGTAATAATTATTACTTTTTCATTTTCAGTCTAGAACAAAATGTTCATGAAAATGAGATGCACTCTGGCCCTTCGTAGTCTTCCGGTGTATCAGCGCGAGAGGTCTCTGAGTTCTTCAAGACCAGCAGTGTAACTTCTCAGTACACTCAAAGAAATGTCAATATCTATCAGTACAGTGTTGACATAACATATTGTATGGGAAACGAACTTGAACTCCTCCTGTAGCATTCTCAAAATTTAAGTAGACTCAAGGATAGGTTTGGACTTTTTCAAGTCTATCTCAATACAATATTCATGTGTCAAATGTAAATCGACAAAGTTATTAGTGGGCGGAAATTATTCGTCCTATCTCCATAATAGCCGCAAAGCAGTCCCTTCCTATCAGGTAGGATGAGTCTCTAACCGGTCTGCAGAATTACATTGAGTGTGTTTTGCCAGTTATCAAGTGGCTCCACATGATCACAGCTGATGGAGGCTACTGTCCAGTGAGAGCTTGATTCTAACTGATGCTACCTGGATGAGATGTCCCAAACTGATTTACTGCACAATAGTTGATGCTTCATATGATGGTCACTGTCTGTGTAGATTAGTCACTGCATAAATGCCTATCTATAGATGCCTGTTTTTTGTCTAACTGTCAACATATCCACATTTCTATTTACTTTTTGAGACATTGAGTGTACAAACATGTTGATGAGGAGGTTCACTCAGTGTGACACCTGCTGGTCATTTTTTGTAACTACTTTTGGCATGCTTGCTGTTGGTTCTATGCCATTGATCTCTGTAATTATTGAGAGCTCATAGTACCCTAATACCCCACTAGGAAACTGCACTCCCAGAATGCAGCTTACTGGTGGTTCCTACAGTCTCCAAAAGTAGAATGGGAGGCAGAGCCTTCAACTATCAGGCTCCTCTCTTGTGGAACCATCTTCCAGATTCGGTCCGGGGGGGCAGACACCCTGAAAACTTTCCTTTTTGATAAAGCTTATAGTTAGGGCCGACCAAGCTCACCTTGGACCAGCCCTTAGTTATGCTGCTGTAGGCCTAGACTGCCGGGGACTTCCATTGATGCACTGAGCTCCTCTCTCCTCCTCCTCCTCCTCTCTATCTGTTTGTATTCATTTACCATTAATGCATGTTACTAACTTGACTTCTTCCCCGGAGTTCTTTGTGCTTTCTCATCTCAGGAAACCCCATGGACCGCACTGACGTGGGGATGTCCTTCTCCTGCTGTTCCTGCTGTTGCTAGTCATCTATCTATTGTTATTGTTGTTGCTGTTGTTGTTCTGCTTCTCTGACCCACTGTGTACAGTATTGTAAATATATTTAATAGCCCAGTTTCTGTAAGGGTGGATGGCATTTTTTTTTAAATATCTTTCCTCCTCTTTCTTTTAAGTTAGGAGTTATGTTAGTGATTTGTATTTTTGTTTCTTTATGTTTAAATAGGTCATTTTATTTTGATTAGCTTTAGTTTCCTTTTGTTTTTTTGCTGTTAACTCACCCTGAAACCACAACTATGAAATAAACATGTAAAGGCTGCAAAATCCCTTGTTGCTGCTGTTTTTTTTTTTTTGGCAGCTGGGGAGAGGGACTGTCATTTTCATGTTGCTCCAGGGTTTCGTTTCATCTTATTCTTTTGCTTCTCCCAGTTTAAAGGCCCCTAATGATAGACCCACATAGATGTTTTTGCCTATTTTGCTTGATTAGACCTCTACTTAGCAGTGTGTGGGCCTGTATATACTGTCTTTGATTGACATCTCGCCTTTCCAATCCACTGGAGATAGAAATATGAACGTATATTCAGACTATACAATATATATCTAAAAAACACAGCAGTAGAGTGGACAAAAGAGTCATTAAGTTTCATTCAGTGTATTCTGCTCATTCATCATTCACCACAGTTGGATCACTCATTCAGTATACAGCAGTTTTAAATGTTTAGTGTGTTCATAATGGAAAAGTGACAAAATTGACTTTTGATTTATTTTTGTGTGTGCTATTGATGGATAATATTCTCCCACAATGCAATGCTCAAAACAAATTGAGGGAGCTACAAAAAATATCCCTCTGAAGGAGAGTGTCAGATTGATATATTGGTTAGTTGCTTGTAATTACTGTCAAATACTATTTATATACAGTATATCTCATACATTAATTGGAAAAGTCTGTAGATCTATTGGACAGTTGCTTGTAATTACTTTCAGATAATGTTTATATAAGGTAATGATTATTAAAATTATGTTTTTGTAAGCCATTTTCGCATGATCCTATTTTTTTGTACAGTATCAAACCAATATTTTTACCATGAATTTACTGTAAATAGATGAGATAATCACATACAATTAAAGCCTAAAGCTCTCAAGATACTCCTTATTGTTAAAGGAGGATAATTATTTAATTAATTGTTATTGAATATAATTTTACATAATTGTTTTGTGTTTTACATCCAGAAATTTGTGCTTTGATGGGGCAGTCTTGAGGATAAATTGGATAATTCTATGAATTTACAAAAGAATACTGTATAAAACAAGACATTATTTAAATTAGGTAATTTTAAAGTATTTCTGCAATGTTTTTCATTTTTTTGTGCACATTTATACATTTATTTAGCATTCCAGCAATATTTTATATTTTTTTGTTTTTATTTTATAACAGTTGGACTTTAAAAATGCAGATAATGTCTACAGTAAATATCTGTATTTTTAAAAAAATTCTTTGTAGAATAACTAAAGGTTTTTTCTTAACATTATTTGACGGTAAGTGTTTTTTTTTACTTGTTTAACTTTTTTTTAACTTTTTTTTTTTTTACATTAAATTTAAAGTGAAAAAACAGAAAGTTGCCTTAATTTTACATTCAGTAATAGGATGTGTATTATTTGTATTTTTACATAGAATTCAATGTAACGTAACATTCAAGACCATTAAGTAACTGAAAAATCATGTTAAAAAAACTATAATATTGCATTATATTAATTTACAGATTACAGCCTTTATTTTATGGTGAATATTTTTAATAAAAATAATTTACTGTGTTCTTATGGCATTTACACTTAATGTAGAAAAAAAAAACTGTAAAATAATACAGTAAATTTCTGTGAAATAACTTTTTTTACAGTGTAGCTTTTGTCTCAGCTTTGCACTTATGCTCTGCTGCACTTCTTTTAAAATGCTGAATTTTACTTGATTTTATACATTCTATGTATTCTATGTTTTAACTTTGTTTTTATTTTATTAATTTTATTTTACTTTTATTTATTTTGTAATCTTATTTTATTATGTATTCTATTTTCACTTTATTTTATCTCATATCAAAATGTTTTATTTTCCCTCTTACATATATTTAAATGTTTTAATGTTCATTTTATGTCTTTCTTGATGTGAAGCATTTTATGCATAATTATTATTATTATTATTATTATTATTATTATTATTATTATTAATAATAATAATAATAATAATAATAATAATAATAATAATAATAATAACAATGATCATAATGATCACAATCATAATCATACTACTACTACTAATAATAATAATAATAATAATAATAATAATAATAATAATAATAATAATAATAATTTGTCATTAAATTTAAGTGAAACAAAATTCATTGTGTTTGGAAATTGTAAAATCAATTCTGAAATACACATGTCAATCCATCCAACAGTTTTGTAATTGGACAAGAATCACACTGACCTGCATTATATGTTTGCAGGACCTGAATATTTTGTTAGATATGATAAATTGCTTCTTATCTATGTTTTATATCATTTAATGACCTCCATCAGCGGGAGCATTGGTGCCATTAGATGTTGGCAAACAGATGTTTGTTGGTAATAGTGAAACTATTTAGAATATACTTATAATAATTAGAATAATTGTAATTATATGCTAAAAGGTTATGATTAAAGACATTTTGCAGTCACTGTAACTTTTTTGTATTTAAGATGTTGGTGTAGATAAATACAGTTATACAATTGCTGTTTATTTTACATGAATAAATTCTTGATTTGGTGTAACTTTTACACATCAAAGCTGCAACCAGATCAAACTGCAGCACAGATGGCAGAGCTTCATGTTTGCACTTTATGAAGTTTCATTGCTGTGTTATAATATTAACCATAATAATAATCAGGACAAATGAGCTCCAGTAATTATCAGCATTTCTCAGTAGAGTATGGGGAGCATCTCCAACCACTTGCATCAAGAAACTGTCCATTTCTTGCCGATGGTTAATACAGTTAGGGAGGCACGGAGCTCTTAAAGAATCTGAAAGCAACCATATGTTATGACCCATAGTCATTTGTTGTGGTATTTTATTTCTCTCTCTTGCTCAGCTTGTATATTCAGTGTTTATGTGTGATGAGCTGCAGGTGGTGTCCTATGATTGTATCATTTGAAGGGATTGCTGCTGAGGGACAGCTGACAACAACCTCCCCTTCCACTTCAACAGTGGAGGCCATTCCTCAGCAGTTTGGATTTGTGTTTATTGTGAGTGATTGTAAGTAGAAGCAGCATGGGTGTTCAGACTAGGAGCTTCTTGTAGACTTATGTTAAGTCTTTTTTTGTTCTAAAATTAAAAATAACAAATTTCATGGACTAATTCATTGTAAAATGTAAATATTTAATACTAGCAGTAGCAGTTGCCCTTTTCTTTTGCAATCATTTCTCTCATGTTTTCAGTTAGGAGATGTTAGAGCTTTGTCATTTTATTTTGTGGGGTTTTTTGTGAGGGAAGTTTACTGTTTTTACTGTTTTGACTGAGTAAACTTTTGTTTGTTGTTTTGGGCATTGCTCATCTCTGAAACTTAAAAAAAAAAACTGCCACTATGCTATGTTATGTCGGGGTTTCCAATGACCGGAAACAAAACAAATTCATGTAGAAATCACACAGTGCTGTTTTAACCACACTCTCCCATAAGATAAGATGAAGTAAGATAAGATAACACTTGATTCATGGTGTCACAACAGCAAAGATATACAGCATATAAAAGTAACCATCAACAACAACAACATTAAATAATAAATATAGTAATAAAAGTAATAAAAACTGTGCAACACAGTCAGAGCTGTCTAATGGATGTTGGCACAAAGTGAACCGTTCCCTTTTGTACCCGGGGGGAGTGTGAGCCTCTGGCTGAAGGTGGCACAGCTCCTCATAGAGGATACAAGAGAATACACTGGTTGAACGATACTACAGATTTTATATTATTATATTTTATGTACATATATAATTATATGTATATGTAGAAAGTACATGTTCTTGCTCTATACCATACAAGAGCTATACAACAACTATTCATAAATACCCATAACTCCTTTGTAAAAAGATGAAATTTGAATCTTTATTTGGTTTAATCAGGTAACTAAAACAGTGTATAAATAATAATAATAATAAGCATTATTAACAGCAAAGAAATGATGATGATAATTTAGGGATTTAAAGACATATTATCTGAAATACATACTGTATCACATTTGATTCATACATTTTCAACATGACATCGGGACAAAATAAAGTGCACAATGTTTTTATACTGCTTCAATCCAGTTAA
Source organism: Thunnus albacares (assembly GCF_914725855.1). Lineage (NCBI taxonomy): Eukaryota > Metazoa > Chordata > Actinopteri > Scombriformes > Scombridae > Thunnus > Thunnus albacares. The sequence goes on along the minus strand of NC_058117.1, from coordinate 30,390,683 downwards.
TGCTCATCTGTCGTAAAACTAACAAAATATAAAAATGAGTAGCTTGGTAAGTCACGTGAGCTGCAGCTTAGAGGCAGACATCTTGAATTTAGTAAAAAAGGGACCTCTACTTCCTGCATTGCTCTGATGATCCACTAGAGGGCAGCTAACATGAGCCTGATTGTAAACAATACCTCTTTCAGGTAATTATTGATCTTGTTGATGATGTAGAGGTCTCTGAAACTCATGTATCAAATATGATACAAATGGTGCTATAGGCTTAATTATCTGATGCAAAATTTAGCCATTTTAGTGGACTCTGGAGGAGTTTCTCTCGTTTCTCTACTTTAGCCTTGATCTCTGCTCTTTCTCTCATGTCCTTCAGGGACTTAACTCGTTGATTCCATCCTGGTTTGGCCTCAGATTTCTCTCCCTCAATAAGCATGTCAATGTACTCTGGAGTGGTGAGAGGATTTGGTTTCAGTGCTATCTCTTTGAGTCTGTTTAAACACTTTGCAGACCTCTCCATCAATGCCACCACCTCCACCTGCACACGATCATATTCAGCCTTCAGTTTTTCAAACAAAGCCTGAACAGGCATCTTAGCTTCTGCAGCTTTTAGGAACTTTTCTTTCAGCTCTTTCACTGTTTGTTTTTCTTTAACCTCCTTATAGTCCCATCTGTACTTCTGATTAAAATCTACATTCCAATAACATTTGCCGGGGCACTGAGTACAGTATCCACCTGATCCCATCACCCTGTGTTTATATTTATCTGCATCATTTCCACAGGCACAAGGATAGTGGCAGGTATAGTTACACTGCTGATAATTGCTGATGTAATTTCTAGTACCAGAAATATCTACTTGAAGAGGCTTTCTGAAGGTGACTTCAAACTCAAAATTCTTATTTCTGCTGATCTCTGCCTCATGCTGTTTCAGTATTTCAGTCATCTCTTTTATCTCCTCAAGCTTGGCTAACCCAAGTTTAACCTGCTTCTGCAAATTTTCAACTGAAATCTCAAGCTGCTTTCTTTCTCTGAGGACTTCCCTCATCGTCATCAAGCTTTTGGTGTCTATGAAATTCAGAGCAGCAAAAAACCTCTTCATACTTTTTGTCCCCATGTTCCAAAACATCTTATCAAATTCTCCACCTTCATCATCTTCATCTGTGCTGTTTGCTGCAGATGATTTGTTGTCTGCAAATAACACTGAGTTATTGAATTTGAAGTGAGCTGGCAGCCCGTCTTTTGTTTTAGGACATGGGACACCTGAAGCATTGATTGCCTCTAGAACTGGTGGACGTTTGCAGTCTGCGAATGTCACCAGAATCCTGATGTTTTCTGCCACATCTTTCCCAAAGATTGAAAGCACAGAATCAAACACATACTTCTGTGTCGGTGTGAGTCGTGCTAAACTAGCTTGAGCTACAAAACAGACAGCATCAATTTCACTGACACCAAGCTCAGCAGAGAAGAGATTACGTAGCTGCTCTGTGATCATTCTGTCTCTTTCTATGCCTCTTGTATCTCCAAAGCCTGGAGTGTCCACAATAGTCAGAGAGTGATCGATCTTAAAGCCTTCCTGGTGGTTGATTTTGTATGCTGTGACTTCAGAAGTCTGACTGTGAGCTTGTGATTTTGACTGACCCTCATCAACTAACTTAAACCGAAATGAATCATCCCATTCAACACCTAAAATGTAATTGATCATTCCATTGATCAGAGTTGACTTCCCAGCCCCAGTTGCTCCAAGAACCATTATGGTACGATTATGTTTAGTGGACTCTTTCCCAAAACTGAAACGCTTGAACCCAGGAACATTGATTTGTTCCTGTGTGAGGGGGACTTTATAAACAGGAAGAGGCTCTGTCTGTGGTTCTAGCAGTGTGCTTTGTTCTTGAACAGCATCAGCAAGCCGAACATCTGATTTTGATCTTTCAAAGTCTAATGGAATAAAAGATGCCATTATGGTGAAGGTAAGCAATTATGCCTGTAATATTACATTAATGTTTACAATTTTCAGTTGGTAACAGGATCAGCCCTTTGGAGAGGTAAGTTATTTCATATGAGAAAATGAAAACACACTATTGTTGGAGAAGTTCATCCATCTGGTTGGTGAGTGTTGCCTCTGTTGATCTCTGCTCTGAATCTGTATAAAATGAAATATACAAAACAATATTACAGGTAATTCAACCCAAAGTTAGAGCTGCCATGACAGTGAACCACTTTGTGATCATATTGCTTGTAGTCTAAAACTGTCCAACAGCTGCTTTAGTGATGGATGGTAAAATAAACTTTGTCGAGTTCATCTCTCACGTAATAATTGCCAGATGACAGTTGGAGTTTTTCAACACTGTAATGAACATGAAATTCTCAGTGTTGAATCATCATTGAAAAAACGTCAATAAACCCCAGATTAAGTCAGAATATGACGTTATAATTGTGAGAGAAAGTCTCATGATTAATTTTGGATCAATTTAGCAGCTATGGTGCAGGTTTTATTCCTGATTGCAGCTGCTAACCATTCTAGTCAAAATGTTAGTATTACATTTCTAAAAAGCTGCTGGAGATGAATTACAGTAACAAACCTCTGTTGGCTGTTCTCAGTCCAGTCGTCTGACTCAGGATCCAACAGCTGTTGGGATTCAAAATGCTGCTCGTGGTTTAAACCATCATCTCCAAAACTCCTAGAATACAAAATGAATAAAGTGTCTTAGAAAAGCAAGAAATACTGATGATCCTGTAAATCTATTTTAAATCCTAATTTGTCTTTATGACCATAGTATGGATGATGAATATATAGAAAACATTCACACATTTTGTCATTTACCTTACATGTCATCTGTCATAGGCACTGCAGAGGAACACGTCACTATGGAAGTTCAAAGTGTCCAAAATCTGATGTTACTTGATGTCTTCTAATTGGTGTCAACAGCAAAAACCTGCATCACAAAAACAGGGCAGACAGGACATCAGATTATCTCTCATTTACATGTTTTTATTTTCTTTACATTAAAAGACAGTAATGTATCCTGGAGTTAGAATGCCTTCCCATCAGAGCTGCTCTTTAAATCTGCCAAAACCAAGATGCATGTTTTGTCTTCCTCTGTCTGAAATTTATTTTAATAATTACTTTGATTTTTTAGTGTTAAATTGACCATTATTATCACTGAAAACTACACATGTGCTGTGCTTGAATGGAAAGCTTGACATGAATAGCAACAGTTTTTCATCAGTTGTTTTTGTAAATAAACTGTAGAACAAGGCAAAGGGCAACACGAAATGTTTGTGCGTAACGAGCAGCAGAAAAGTGACGTGTGAGCGGAGCAGAGGAAAAGGTTTGCAGTAAGTTGTCAGTCTGGCGGTAAATGTACAGAACAGGCTGCAGTGTGTCAGTTAATAAATGCTGCAGCTTCTCAAGACTAAGATAAGACTCGTCTATCGAAGGAACCTGTCCAGGCTCACTGAAGGTGGACTGACCTTTAAGGGGAACCAGTTATTCTCTATTCACTACAGTAACCTAATGTAGACAAATAGTAAGAGATATTCAAAAACAAATGCTTGCAGGAATCACACAAACGAACAAAAACTAAAATAATTCTAAATTCTAAATCATGCAATTTATATCTTCAACATCACAGACAGTGAAACAACATAAAGTATGAAGTGGACTAACAGTTCAATGAATTCAGCAACTTACCACTCAGTTTGCCTCTGAACAGAAAGGAAGGATGAGTTGTGTTTCGGTTTCTCCTGCTGCGGCTGTCTTTATACTCCCCCCCCCCCCACCCCTTCCTCTACAAGACTCTTCCCAGAAACCAGAGCCTGCAAACCTGAAAGTGAAAGTAAATAAGCTTCCTTCATGCACAATTTATAACACCCCAGCCTCCAATAATTTTCAGTGTGCAAAATCTAGTTTCATATGAGCACCTGCCTGTACATATTGTTCTCTTCCAGCAGCTCATCTACTTTAAAATCACATCATTTTGATGAGCTTCAGTTTGGTTTCAGGGTTTTGCAAAGTATCAAATCAGATTTAAGAGGTTGTGAAAGTCTGAACTGTGACCAACTCATGACCTTTAGCATGTTATTAGGGAATATATGTATAAAATTCATATTTTTCTACCCATTTTCTAGACAGGTAAACTTTTTCATTTAAAATGTATATTTTTAATCCAGCTTCCTGGTAGTTAAGCAGAGTTTCAGGAAGTTATTCTGGATAATCCACAGAAAACACTGAGAGGAATTTTCATTGAAACTTCCTTCTACCAAAGAAATATTCCTTTGTTGTCTGTTTTTTATTTCATCCACTGACATTTATCATTATCACGGACATGGTGTACAACAGTACACTGCTCCTCTTCACTACTGCCTCCTACTCATGAATAAAGATCAGGGGGGTGTTTCTCTCTCAGATGGGATATAAAGACTGAAACTGCAGCACTGCTTCACACATGGGGCACTTTTCATTACGCTAATGTGTCTCCTTGCATTAATTACATAACTAATAATGTTTTGAGAGGAAATAAGTTAATATTTTGTTTCTTCAGTTGAAAAACTGAACTTGAAACTTGGTTTTAGGGTTAAAGTTAGAGCTAAAATCTCATGTTTTTATCCTTTTTTAAACTCATGTGTCTTACTCCAAAGTTATATCTGATTTGTATGTTTATTGAAACTTAGCTTGTTTTCATTTATCAGTTAGTTTGTTCATACGGACACCTGACTGTTGCATACTTGAAAAACTGTGAACCTGTCATTGAAACTGACTGTGAATAAGACATTAGAGAATAAGACAGAGATAAATGATATTGTGGTTTTGCTTCTTACAGAACAAGTTTGGATAAATGATCATCGTCACTGTTCAGGTAAAACAAAAAGAGCTTCAGGCAGAGTTCTGGGAAGGTGACCAAGTTTATTTGTGTTCAGGAATGTCAGAGAGCACAATAAGTCAACATCAAAGCTGCCTGAAGGATACTGCAGTCAGTGATTCAATACAGAGGTGCAAGGGGTGGACAAAATAACAGAAACACTGTTTAAAGAGCTCGGCAGCAAAAAATCAGTTTGGTGAATTTCTCTTTTTTTCTTGGAAACAGTTTGAGGTGGTGACTGGACTCGATGGTCACTTTATTACCAACTGTTGCACCAAGTAATTGTGGTGTTTCAGTAGTCAGTGTTGGTGAAGGTGTATTTTTAATGGAGGCCGGGTGGTCGAAATGTTTTGCAACTGGTGAAAATGATTCAAGAGGTAGTGACAACAAAACACCTTAATTTGCCAAATAAAAACATATTTTGTACAAAAAAAAAAAAAGAAAAACAAGTATCATTTTTACAGAAAAATATACAAGACATTTGCCGAAATATAACACAGTGCAAACTTACTTAATTTGGTCTGATCTGTAGTGTAACGTGGGGCTGCTTTTTAAAAAAAAAAAAAAAAATAGGAGTTGAGTAAGAAGCTGTAAATATATACCGTTTCTCAGCTGTAGCAACAACATTACGCTTTTTTAAACATTGACAATGATTTTTTTTTCTGCATTTTAACATGTTTGGGAATAAAAGTCGACATTTTATAGATGTATAAATGTCACACATCATGGACTCAGTCAGGACATTTTGCTGCAAACTTTCAGTACTTGATCGTTTTTTTTTTATACTACATGATACAACTCACTTCATACACACTTTGCTTTATTCACCAAACATCTTTGGCTTTCTTGCCTTCAGGAAACGTAGCACAAAACGGTTTGGAGAATAAATCTTGTTATCTCTGAGAAGAGCTGTGCAACATGTTTAATTGAGGAATTGAGGAACTTGTACTGAAACTAGAAACATGCTGCAGAAGTTCATTTTTTTTTTTTTTTAAATTTCCTCTTGTTGTCAGTTTCAGTTGGGGTCTGATGATCCTTCTGACACGATGTTAAGTTTAACAACAACAACAAACCGCAGCCTGAAAAATGACCATCGGGTCAAATCAGCAACTCTGATCATTTTCAATAAAAACCAAACATCATGAATTACTTACACAGCTGTTAGATTATTTTATCCACCTGCTGTCGTTCCCTCCATGAACAAAATTCATTTCAAACACTTTTTGTTTTAGATAAAAAAAAAAAAAACAAATAGGAATAATTCCCTCCTTTTTCTTAGATTCAAACACATTAATTGAAACAGTGATGAATTTAAGTCGAGACTCTTCACAACAAACAGCACAGAAAGTGAAACTACAGTCAACAAATGAAATGTACTTGTACAGTATTGTACATAAATATATACATACAGTATAATATTGTACATGAAATATACACAGTGAGGTTTACATCTGGATTCAATTTGATTTTTGTAGTTTTCTGAGCTGTTAAAAGTTGTTTGTTTTTTTTTTCAAATGACAGAAAAGAACTTTTGACATGAAGGAACCTTTGACCTAAACATCAGAGACTCAAGAATACAAAAAACCATTCAAACTGACTTCATGCTGGACATTTATACTTTGACATGTGTTCCTGCTGTGATAATAATAAAAAAAAAAAAAAAAAACATTCAAACTGAACAGGAGTAATATTGTAACAAAGGTTGTTTTTTGTTTTTTTTTTTGAGCTGCCACGCCAACTCTCCGACTGTAACAATACGATAAAAAAATAAATTAAACAAAAAAAAAAATACATTAAAGCAAACCGTCTAGCTGCTGAGTTTCCCCTCTTTTTTCTTTCAATAAATGGTCTTCAGTTGTTTTAGTGGATCTCCTGAGAGGGTCGCATATGAGGAACTTGTTCGTAAGACGTGTCGTCCGGACGCGTCAGATAATCGTCAGGAAGTGTTTGGTTGTTTCCGAACGGCCACGAATGAAAAGTGGAGTGAAAAGTCGGCCTTTTTGTTTTAAATATGGGAATAACACACATGTAGCACAGACTCTGTCTCTCCTGGAAGACATTCATAATGTTGCTGCACTCTGATGTTCACATGAACAGTGATAGAAGAACAAACAGTGGCGGGGGAAAAAAAAAAAAAAGAGCTGAGAGAGAAGTTCAACCCCCTGACTCACAGCTGACCAATCACAGAGCGAGGTGAATGCAGGAGTGTCAGTTTTTTTAAAAAAAAGTTATAGAAAGTGTCAGACCGTAGAGGGAGAAGCTGTTCCGACAGACTGGACTGACTCAAACCCATCGTCGATCGTTGTTGAACTAAATGTAAACTGTTATGAAGTTCATCTAAAACCTTCAATAACCTCAGATTAACAAGACTTATTATTATCTTTTGACCTTTTTGTCACAAGAAAAAAACGCTCTTAAGATCATAATTAACTTCTATCTTGTTCTTGTCCAGTCATGAATCAAGAACAGGTCAAAGTTCAAAACTGACTTTCAACATGTTGAAACAGGCAAAGCTTGACATCAAAAAAAACAACAAATGACCTCCCAGCGACTGAAAGCGCATTATTTAAAAAGACTAACTCATATCACTATTAATATCTATTTCAAGTCTGAAGCCTCGACTCTACGCAGCTGCATCTTTCTGTCTCTTTTTTTTTTTTTTTTTTGTTAAACTAAACATTATAAGATATTCTTCCTCACACATCAGAACTAACAGCAAACTCTTTCAAAAGCATTTAAACTGTAACAGCCGACTGTGGTTTTTACGTGTTTGTACCCGGCGAGTCTTCATTTTCAAACTGATAAGAAACTTTTTTTTTTTTTTTTTCCTTCATCTGGCTGAACTCGAGCTCGTTTAACGGACGGATTTCCTGCTGATGTAGCTGAACGTACGACGTACCGACTCAAACGTTTGAGGATGTGAGTGTGAGTGTGTAACACGTTGATGATTCGTACCAGAGAACTCTTCACAGTGAGTTTGATGATCCCGACGAGGCTCCTTCTGCAAGACACCAAAGGTAGATCGTTATTGAATAAAACGCTGCGGGTTACTGTCGGGCACTTAAGATTCACCTCCACACACGTCCTCCTGTAAGAAGGAGGACGTGTGTAACAAAGCAGCTTCGTATTCTCAGTCTGGTTTTACCTGCTGATCACCTGACTCTTATTTGTGGCGCCGGACATCTTTTCTATGTCTATTAAGTGCAGATTGAAACCACGTGGAGATTCGCCGCTGTCCTGTTTTCCCAACGTCAACACTCGATTTTTTTTTTTAAATCACATTGGCTCATTTCCGGGATCTTTACATTCCTGGTTAGCGGCGTACAATAACTACTTCTTCTTCTGTTTCTAACAAGCGTTAAACGACGCTACGAGACGAGGTCGGTGTGTGTTGCTCTTTATGGCAAATGATCCTTCCTGGGTAACACTTTTTATAAGTCCCCTCTATGAGCATTTAGAAGTCATCCCTGTGACATACACACACACACACACACACGGCAGTTTATTAGGTACAGCTAGCTAAAACTAAATGCAACTAACGCAACAACTCTGATTATCGAATAATCGTTTCGTCTTTTTTTTTTTTAAGCAGAAACGACAAATTCTCTGCTTCCAGCTTCTGCTTTGTGAAGATTTGCTGCTTTTCTCTGTTTTCTGTTTCTGTATCATTATAAACTGAATATATTTCAGTGTTGTGATCTGTGATGGACATTTTTTTTTCCCACTGTTTTATGATTTTATATTGATTCATTGCGATAATCAGCCAATTAATCGATAATTGCAGCTCTCTGGGCTGCACGTTACACTGACAGGTGTTTATTATTTGGATTATTTTGTCCACCCTATATGCATCAATGAAGGTAAATCTAAAACTAAATAACCAAAACTCTTCTCTGAATGATGCACTGTTGTGTTAGATTGTGTTATTTTCAGCTGGTTGTACCTAATAAACTGGTAACTGTGTGTACATTTATGGAATATTTGTAGTTTTTATTACCGTTGCAATAAGCAACAACACCACAAACTGTGGACTGGATGGTCTCTTAGGAATGTTGACAATTAGACTCAAAAACCATTAAACCATCAATTCTCATAAACGATTCATCATTTTAAGTTATTTTGCAAAGAAGAGCTTCTGAAATGTGAATATTTTGTGGTTTCGGAGCATCAGAACGGGATGTTTTTGACTAATTTCTGACATAAAAAAAAAAAAATCGATGATAATCGTTAAGTCACAGCTTTAAATCAGGATAATAGTGCACGCAGAGAATAACTGTGGCAAAAGATCGAGGCTTAAAGTTTTCGTACCTTTAGTTCTTTAGAGGAGGAACGTTAAAAATGTTACCCGGCACAGCGTTGTATGAACAGTCGGGCTGTTATGGCACTTTGGTCTCTACTGTAATACTGATGTGGTTCCATTCAGCAGCAGAAACACGTCCAACACATCAGATAAAGTAAATATCACACATAATGGAGGAAATAAATCAATCAAGTGACGTCATGGGGGAAACAGATACCATTTTTTTTCGCTGCTTTCACGTCTTACTGGATTTATCGTAAATATAGACTGAAAACTGATCGAACGAGCGATTTGGACGGGGGGGGGGGCATTTTATAGACTCTTATCTCCCACTTGGGAATCACAAGTTTGTTGACACAGGAAGAAATGCTGCATGTTTTTAACTGTAGTCCAAGAAAATGTTAAAAAAAAACAAAACAACTTTGTCAGTTATTCTTGGACTAATTCTCAGTTTGAGCTGCAGATATTTGAGCCTCAGAAGCTCCTACATGTGTACCTTCTGTTTCAGCTACGACGACCGAGATGAAAACATAAAACTAAAAAAAAATCAAGCTCTGAATTGTCTAGAACAAGAAATTTAAAAAAACAAAACAAAAACAAAAAAAAAAAAAAAACACTACACTTCTGACACAGACACTGGAATGCAAGGTGGGAGCTCAGGATCGAAACACCTCTGCTTTCAGTATCCCAGGTCCAGCTGGATTTTGTGCTCGAAAATGGCGATTAGCAGCATTATGCAGAAGCCCAGCAGGATGCCGGCGTTCTGGAGCAGGAAGAAACCCCAGTGGCTGAAGCCGTGGTCCCCGGCGTCGTTGTGCAACATCTCCGGCACCTGAAGGAGGAGGAGGAGGAGGAGGAGGAGGAGGAGGAGGAAGACAGAAGACAGAGGATTACTGTTTTACAGTAGTCAGTGGACAGAAAGACTAAACTGGAGGAAGAACAGCAAAAAAAAAGTGCTTCCCTTTCTGTTTATTCAACTGAGAATCAATTCTAAATCCAAATGTGTCGCCAAGTATCTGAACTGTGGGTTTGTTTTGTTTCTGTGGTTTTATATATTCATGTAATGCTGTAATGTGGCCACAAGAGGGCAGACATGAGCAACACAAGTTGTTTTTTTTCCTCCTGTGTTTTCCAGACAGCAGCTGATTGTGACAGCTCACCTCTCCTCTGTTTGCTTTTTTTTTTTTTTTTTTATAAAACCAGCATGTTTTTTATAAAGTGTGTGAGTGTGAGAAGAGGCCATCTGGTCGTGAAGGCCGTCTGCCGTCTGCACTCACAGAGACGTTCAAGACGGAACAGATGCTGCTGACTGCATGAAAACAATCGGTTTCATTTCTCCTGACTCACTGGGAACCAGCTGAGTAGTTTCTTTTAACACCATGTGGAGGGAATAAAGAGTCATTTCTGTACTTGACTGCTTCCTAAATATAAAAAGTTTATTCTGGTAGATTTAACTTTCAACCTTTATCAAACGAGGGATATTTGCTTTGCAAGCAGTTGGTAGGAATCCCATGAACATGCTTAAAGACTTATCACGTGTTATTTTCCGTCACGCAGCTGCAGAACAAACGTGCATGTTCGCGGTCAGCTGTACGGTCCGCGATGCGTTCAGGTGCACGAGACGTTAACTCACCATGTCCACCAGAGCCACGTACATGAAGAGTCCCGCCGTGAGGGCGAATATCCACGTGGCGATGTTCTCTGCGTAATGTCCGATCAAGATGCCCGTCACCATGCCCAGGTACGCCATCATGGCCGACAGCACGTTGTAGAGGATGGCCTGACGCACCGTCATACCGGCCTTCAGGAGCACCGCAAAATCACCTGGGAAACGGTGTGGTGTATTTTCATTAAAAGTCATTGGTGTGCTTAAAGACAATATTAAGCTGCAGATTGATTTTATAAGTTTATAAGCAATAAGGGCTAGTGGGATACAATTTGTATTGGTGTAGTTATAATCTCATGAACCATATTTAATCACACTGTACGTATAGAGGCACGATAGAAGAATCATAATCATACATGTATGTATGATTATAATTACATGTCACTTTGCTTGGGTCTGCTAAAGTCTTCACCTTTCAAACATACTCTCTGGAGGAGATCAAGAAATAAGGGTGTAAAATGACTAGAATAACTTATAAAATAATAAAAGGCCAGAAGACAACTTGGCAATAATGGTGTAAAATGATTCCCAATACTTCTATATAAAAATTGGATATAATCAGGTAGAATTGAATATGCCAGTACATATCCTCAAACACCTCCAAACCTGTTTTGAAGAGTTTTGACCAACAACGAGTGACGGAGATAAAAGATACATAATAATTGGTCAAAAATTAGGGAGGGTGGATGATAAGGTGTGACCTAAGCCGACCCAAGGACATAAAAACAATGAACCCCAAAGAAAAAACCTTTGGAGCGATTTGGTTCTTTGTAAAAGTGCTACTTGCTCTCCTTTCATGCCGGCATTAAAGAACACTTTGCTGCTTGGACCTCTGACTCCCTTTTTATTTTCAAGAGAGAGTTTTTTGCTCTGATACCCATTTCTGCAACAATTTGATACAAAAATGGAGTCCGACATTTAGATTTCTTATTTATTTTCATTTGTTTGCAGTTGAATCATTTAATCGTTGAAGTATTGGTTTCTGTTCTGCATTTATTGTATTTTGTTTTTACTTACAATCTATTTGTAATGTGTGTTACGCATGTATATAAAGTATACTGAACATTTAAATAAACATACTTATATTACTTTTATGTGCGTAAAACACTAAAAATCTATTTGACTGAGATAAACCTTAGTTTAGCCTTTTTACTAAGCAATTTTGAATAGTTTTATGAACGTTTTCACATATAAATCAAGATATTACTGTGATAATAACATTATGTTTATGTTAAAACTTCACTTTAAGTGGCTTTAAGTAACTAACGCTGGATGAGAAATGTGCTCTTACCCAACTCGTGAGGCAGCTCGTGACAGAAAACAGCCACAGACGTGCTGAGACCACTGGACAAACCCTCAGTGAAGGCAGCTCCTGCAGAACAACATAAAAAACATACAATTATTATTACTGGACTACTTCTAACATCTGAGAGGTGTTTTCCTAAGCTAATTGGTATTTCCGTTGAGCTTAAAGCTGCTATAATCAATATTTTTATAATAACCATGATGTGTCAGTGTGTAATGTGTTGGTCGTGGCTCGTAGTGATGAACCTACAGAGAATTATCAGTGACTCTGCAGCTCCTCTCGGCTTTACGGAGCTTTATAGTGAGTTTCAGCTCATTGTTTATCTGTCCGGCTGCAACTTTACTGTTTTGGTTCACTCTCAGCGCTCTCATAGCGTCGTTTTGGGCCGCAGCAGGCAGCTGTTTTCAGAGAAAAAGCTGTAAAAAGCCACTGTACACTACCTGCTCAGCACCAAACGGCAAACAGACACAGTTAGCTGTAGACTAGCTGCTGAACATGGTGGAGCATTTAGCAGCTAAAGAGCCAGATATTTCCCTCAGGAGTTGGTAGAGAGTAAAAACAGAGCTAAAAGAGAGTGAATATTGGACTTACATTCACCAGGTGGACAGAAACACGACTCCACATGAATGATAATGTTGCTCTGTAACTGCTGGATGTGGAAATAAACAACTGTTTGCTAACAAGTTCAACATATCAGCTTAAAAGCTGATGATGTGTCAGTGTTGGTCACTACTTTGTTTTAATAGTAAGTAATAAGTTTTAATCCCAGCAGTGTGTTCGTGTCAAGCTACTTTTCTTATCGAGGAAACATTTATAACATGAAGCCAAAGTCAGCAGGTCACCACACTGACGTCTCAGACCGATCATGAGACGCATCATCCGCTCACCAATAGCGAGGCCGTCGCTGAAGTTGTGCAGTCCGTCTCCCATGATGACCATCCAGGCGAGCGTGGCCACGCCGGCCTGCTGGAAGTGCTGCTCTGAGTAGGAGTGGGAGTGGCTGTGAGGGTGGTGGTTCTGGGAGTGGTGGTGGTGCAGGATGTGGTGGTAGTCGTGGTGATGGTGGTGCATGCTGTCGGCCTGGCCCACCGTGTCGTGGAAGTGCGAGTGGCATTTGTTCTCGCAGTCCTCGTCGGTGTAGGCGGCGGCGGCGCCCGACGCTCGGCCGTAACCCTGCGGCGAGACGACGGACACCTGCGGCGCCAGCATCACCTGCTCCTCCTCCGCCACGCTGCTGCCGTGCAGGCCGCTGGAGTGGTCACCGAACGTACCGGCGCCGTTAGTTTCCACGTCTGCAGGAAGACAAACAGGAATACTGAAATCAACCAACTGTTCAAACTACACAGTCTCACGTACAAACGGCGAAGCAGCTCGTTTATTCTTAACGACTACATTTACATACATTACATTACATAGTCTCTGATGTAAACTATGTACTGTCTATTTGAGCTCATAAGTTCACATACCTTGGCAGAATCTGAGAGATATGAACCATTCATAGTGTCTGTAGTTGTGACCATGAAGTTAAAGTTTGGTCTCATCACTCTAAATAACTTTGTTCCAGATGTTTTGAGGTTTGTCTCGGTGCTGTTTGGCATATTGTTAGCAGGCTGTTTTGTGGCGTTGGCATAGTAACGGCTTTTTTCCGGCAACTTCACTGTGCAGCCCATTTTTGTTCGAGTACCTCCTTGTTGTGCATCTTGAAAACAGCCACATGCAACTTTCAGCTGAAGTTGCAACTTTCAGCTGAAGTTGCAACTTTCAGCTGTAAGTTGCAACTTTCAGCTGTAAGTTGCAACTTTCAGCTGAAGTTGCATGTGGGTTTTTCTTTGCAATATGAACAATTTTTCTGGCACTTGTGGCTGAAATCTTTGTTGTTCTACCTGTCTGTCGCTTAGTATCAACAGAACCCTTCATTTTCCACTTCGTCATCAGAGCTTGAACACTACTGATTGGTGTTTTCAAATCTTTGGATATCTTTTTATATCCTTTTCCTGATTTAATAAAGTTTAACTCCCTTTTTCTCGTAGGTCCTTTGACAGTTCTTTTGCTTTCATCATGGCTCAGTATCCAGTAAAGTCAGAGCAGCCCTGGATGAAATGTGCAGAAACTCATTGACTATTTATACACAGACACTAATTACAATCAAACAAGTCACAGGTGTGGAAACTTACCTTTCATAGCCATTTAAACCTGTGTGTGTCAACTTGTGTGTTTATTATCAGGTCAAACATTCAAGGGGATGTAAACTTTTGATCAGGAGCCATTTTGGTGATTTCAGTTATTATTATGATTTAAAAAGGGGAAATATAATCATGTGAAAATAAATGGCTTCACTTGACCACTATCCCTAAAGATAACAAAAGTTTCCAGCATGATCAGTCATATTTTCTTATGACTTATGAGCACAACTGTGTCTATATATATATATATATATATACCAATATATCTGCAACAAGCTAATGTCAGCTTTAGCAGAAACGCAGCAGAAAACAAAACTGTTGGATAAAAATAGGTTATTTTGTTATTCTTAGTGGACAGGAAGTGGTTTGCTGTGAGCAAAGGTCATGTTGAGGTTTTTGTTCAGCTTGTCCGGTTCAGCTCTACTTTCATCAGATTTACTTGAATCTAGTCTCAGCTGAATTCTAACAGACATTTTGGACAATTTTATAATTTTAGGAAGTTAAACTCCTGGTTTTCTCAGAGAAAAAAGTTAAAACAGCTTCAGTGTGTTTGTTTCGTGTTGCGTCTCACCTTCGGTTGGCTTCAGGTCGTTCTCTTCCAGAGCCGGTTGCTTCTCCGGATCCGCTTTGTCGTTCTGATCCCACTTCTTCTGGATCTGTGACAACGACAGGACAACATTAAAGACGTTTGCAGTATCCAGATGGAAACGTTTTGACTTCAGCTGGTATCAATGTGAAGATAAATCTCTAGCTATTATGATAATCCATCAACAGTTTTGAGTCATTCTTTTAAGAAAATAAAAGTCCAAATTCTCTGATTCAAGCTTCTCAAATGCAAATATTTTCACAGACGTCTTAAAGAAACTGATCGACCTTTTGTTTCTTGTCTTTGTACATTTTTCCGAGCGTCAGGAAGTGTTCGATGAGAAACATGACGTAGACGCCGCTCAGAGCCGTCAGACCTTTCCACACGCCGTCCAGGTTTTCCTCGTGTTCATCGTGGAGGTGATGATGTCCCTCCATATTCATCCCGGAGACGTCGTGGTGGTGATGGTGTCCTCCCTGAGACTGAGGCGTAAAAACACATAAAGAGAATGAAACCAAACAACACCGAACAACTCTTCAACCCAGTTTCCCGACATTTTGGGGGAAAAAATACGCTGACTCGCTTTCTTGCTTAGAGTTGAACAAAAAGACTGACACCACTTTCATGGTCTTAAATATGAAACTAAAGCCAGCAGCCGGTTGGATCAGCTCTGTCCGCTTGTAACAAAATCCATCTGCTAGAGCCGCAACCATTAGTTTATTAACAGAAGATGAATCAGCAACTTTTCTGATAATCAATTAATCGCTTCAGTCACTTTTCAAGCAAAAATACCAAAAATATGATGATTTCCAGCTTCTTAAATGTGAGCATTTCCTATTTTTCTTTGACATAAATAACAGTTAACTGAATATTTTTCATTTCTGGTCTGTTGGTCGGACAAAGTAAGACAATTAAAGGCATCACTGTGGGTGAATGTAATTTCTTTTTACTGGTTGCAGCTCCACCAACTACCAGCACCTCCTTAGCTCACTAATTAACATGTTATTATTTTGTTTGTTTCAGTCTGAAGCACTATAAAAGTATTCCTCATGTAAGCACTAATATTGGCAGAACTGGTTTCAGGCACCTTTCGAAACGAATGAACTGTTATTAATCATTATTGCTTTGTTCCTTTTTGCATGTTTTGGGAGAATAAAAACCCATTTTTTGAAGCTACAAAGACCTGCAGGCTCGTACGGGTGTTTTGTCGTCCTGTCAGTCGTGTTCACGTTGTTTTTAAATCAAACGGGTAGCTGCCGATCTGAAAAGTGAAGCCAATGCGTCAAGTGCCTCAAACCTGCATTCTCTCTAATGGCCAGCAGGGGGCGACTCCACAGTCAGTTTGTATACAAGTCTATGAGAAAATGACCCTTCTTCTCACTGGATTTATTACTACAGTAAACACTTTCCTGATGAGTTTATGATCTCAATCTCTAGTTTCAAGTCTTCAATACAGCATGATGTTCATTTTGAAAATTATGGTCTCATTTAGAGTAAAATAAGACGATAAAGCAGCGTATGAGAGGTGAGGTGCTGCAGTAGGACCCTGGGGAGCTCTTCTCTTGCTCCACGCTCTCCTCAAAATATGATCACTTTTGGCTCCAAAAAAACAAGATGGCGACGGTCAAAAAGCCAAACTGGAGGCCTTCAAACCAGTGGGTGACGTCACGGTGGCTACGTCCGTTATTTTTATACAGTCTGTGGTTTTAATGCTAAAACAGGCCTGAAGAAAGACGGGACACTCGGGTGACAACTGACTCAAATTACATAAAGTTCGACTCGAACTTGAACTACACAACCGGATATCTGCCGCCTCGCCGACTCACGTGTGGTATGAGATGCAAGAAGGCGTCGCCGCTCAGCGTGCCGACGGCCAGCGCCACCAGGAAGCTGAGGAGGAACTTGAAGAAAACCCTGTTCATGAGCGGGATGAGGACGACTCCGGCCAGAGACAGCAGGCTGATGATCGTGATGGACACGAACCCGCCGACCCACGCTGCAACACACCGATCAAAACACCAGACTTCATCTCGCTCTTCAGAAATAGAACTTCACACTTTAATAAAAACTTACAGATAAAAATATAAAACTACTACTTTTTATCATCACTAGCAACAAAAATGCATTTATTTCGTCAGTTGAGGTCTCACCTGTCGCGATGTTTCGGCCACTTTCTCCACTTTCTCGACCGCTGTGGTCGTGGTCCGAGTGGTTGTGGTCACCATGGTGATCGTGAGCATGTTTATGATGTTTGTGGTCTAGAACAAAAACAAAAAAGGAAGTTATTAGCATTAGGCATCATAAAGGGATCCAGTATTTGGAGGACTGTTACAAACAAGGACTTGTCAATATGACTTCTCCAGCAAGACCTTCTTCTTCTTCCTCTTCTTCTTCTTCTTCTATCGTCAGTTAAGATCTTTTCTCAGAACTGTGGAACGGCTTTATCTGCATTTACCGTTGTGGAGAAACAGCTTCATGAGGGAAATGTATACAGATGTTTTTCTAAAATGTTCTCCTTGCTGCTGATTGAAGGCCCAAAGTTGGATTTGCTCCAATCTAGAGCGAGATGGGAATCAGATCTGAACATCAAAGCGGTTCGTCAGCTACCGTTAATGCCCAGTACAGACTGGTGGACTTTAACTTCCTCCATCAACTGTACCTCATCCCACAGAAACTCCATAAATCCAAACCTGAACTGTCAGAAATCTGCTTCGGATGTGTTATAAAGGTCGTGAACTGTACCCGGCTTTGCACTAAGGTGAGACCCTTTCAGTACGACCTCTGTGACACCGCGACCAGGAGTCACCTTCCCATTAGATCCTGAGCTTTGTTTACTAGGAAATTTCACAACTGTCAGTAGATCTTTGACTAATTCCCAAATTAAGTTTATGGAAACCTGATTCCCCTTCTCCTCACAGATAGATGGTCTTTGATGATCTTCCTCTTGAAAAGATCACATGTAGTCTTAGAAAAAGGATAAAATACCTTTCTGAATATATATAGAATATATAAGCACATCACTGACGCCACCGTAGCAATGTGATCACTTCTGTTTAGCCAGAAGGCCTCTTTGAAAGGACACAACACTGTGTCTCTTTGTGTTTCACTCTATGAACTGACCTTTTTCTGTCTTTCTTTCCTTTTTTTTTCATTTTTCTAACTGGGTTTATAAAGGACGGGTTTCTGTTCTGTCTAATTGTTGACAATAAATCTGAAAATAAATATAAAATATTCCAAAAAAAACAAGGAGCTGCATTTAATGAACCCTGTTTCATCATGTCACTGAACTGCTATAAAAATATAAGCATATACGAGGTAAAACAAACGTATTAAACCTTTATTATTCAGCCACATCCTTGTTAATACTAAATAATATGTAGACATTACTTCTCATGTTAACAGTCTGTGAGGGTTTACAGTGTAACATTATCTTGGATATAAACACAAAGTCAAAGGTTGAAACTATTTTAAAAACCTGAAAGCCAACTCAAATTTTTATTCTCCCGATCAAACAACGTTTTCGTCCGTAAAATAAAAACAATAAATCTCAGTCCAGCATCCGGTCGATGGGACGTTTTTCTCTCACCTCTGTCTCCGTGTTTGGCGGCGTCTCTGTGCAGGATGCACGCTCCGCCGTCAATCTGGTTGAGGAGGGCGGGACAGAGGAAGCTGAAGTCACCGAGGGTCATGTTCATTTCCTGAGACATCCCGTGTGAGGAGAGGATGCTGGAGGCGTTCAGACACTGAGGATTAAAACAAAACAAGTCTCTTAAAACCAGGATTTGTTTCTTCATTTTACTCACATCTTCATTTCAATTTTTATACAATATATTCTCCTAATCTTTATTTATCCAGAGCGGGTTTTGTTTCTCCCCCAAAACTCATTTCACAACCTTTCGCAGGGTCTGACATTAACAGCCTCCAAGCGCCAAATGCGGGTAGATTTTCTATTTGGCAAGTAAATCTCGGGAGGCCGACGGGTAAATGTTTGTACCAAAATAGTCACGTCATAAAATATCTGGCATGACGGCTCAGAGGAAATGACTCGTGTCACCGAAACAATGACTAAGATTTAAAGATAGAGCGTTATGAACTCATCATTGTTCTCTGCATTGCAACGTTGGTTGGACTTCCTTACAGCCAAGAAGAAAAATAGATCTCGTGTTATTCGTCTATAAAGCTTCCAAACTGCCTCACATCTCCTCTCATTTAAATCCAGTAAATCCAGTAACTACTGAACCTCCTTCATGTTCACACTAGTGTTGGCTGAACTGGTTTCAGGTCATTTATTATTTATTATCTGATATTTTTTATGATTCTTGCGACTGTTTTATTAATTCCTTGTTTATTGTGTAGTTGTGTTGTTTCTGTCCACTGATTGTGTTCTTATGAGTGTTTTCTTTTGTTCTTAGGTTTCTTTTAGAAAACAGATCTTAATCTCAGTGAGACTCCCTGATTAAACAAAGATTAAATAAAATGAAAAGGAGGAATAATTACAGCAAGAAAAACATGTTTCAGTGTTCATTATTTGGGCTCTTGGCTGTTTTAAAAAAAATACTTATAAAAAAATGTGAACTCGTCCTTTAAAGTTGTGCCGCTCAGTTTTGAAGGAAGTTTGACATTTAGCGAAATACGCTTGTTGGCTTTCTAGAGAGTTAGATAATAAAAACAATAATAATAATATTAACAATAATGAATAAAGGTGAGATCAAATTTAAATAAAGTTATGATAAAATATGTAAAAACTTGTGGTGTAACGGATCGTCCACGGTTCAACACGCACGTGAACTGCGGATTAATTGCAAAATATAACATCTCATTTAAAATAAAGTAAACAAACTGCTGTTAGTGGACGTCATAGCAGACAGCGTGTCGCTAGCAGGGATTTTGAAGGGTAACATCTGCAGGTATGTTTACACGCTGTTTGATGTGCTGCAGCTGAGCAGCTAATTAGCATCTAGCTGCTAACTGACGTTAGCGGTGAACGTTTGTTTGTTGTCTCGTTCAACAAGCTGCAGGACGGGACGTGTGTTTATGTTTCATCATCAAGTGGACATCAGGCTGTTTCATTCACTACCGTGTTTAAAAGAGGAAGGTGTCATGTTTCATATTTAATTTAACAATTGAGCTTTGAATATTTTATAGATTTTATAGATTTTAAGATGCTGTTTTCATTTAAGACCATGGGCATTAGTTCTTTGCTGTAAATGTTTTACAGAATATATGGAAAGCAAAGTTTTGTCTCCTCCTTTTTTTTTTTGCTGATCCGAAAAAATGATCCGATTCGAATCGTGAGTTTTGTGATCCGTTACAAGTAAAAACACAGTAAAGAAAAGCTAGAAAGACAATAAAAAAGATAAAAAGATGACAAGAAAGATCCTTTTGTAAGCTAAATATGAAGTCTAACTGTCGTTAAGACTGAAAAAAAAGGTTAAAACATGTTTATATTGTGCAAAATATGCAATAAAATACTGAAAAGTTAGTATTAAAGAAGTATTATTAGTTATTTATGATTAATAATCCTTACTATTAATAGTAGTAGTATTTTTGGTATATTTTGAGTATTGTTTGCAGATATTCACAACTTTTAGAATTGCAGTTATTAGTCGATTAATCAACTTACAGAAAATTAATCTGAAACTATTTTGATAATTGTTTATGTCATTTTACAGACAAACTTTTGACACTTCGAGCTTCTTGAACGTGAGAACCGTCTGCGTTTACACGTCTTACTTCTACATTTAATATCTTTTGGGTTTTGGAGAGCTGCTTTGACAAAAAACACGACGACCTTTGACGACCTCTCTTGGTTTTTCTGATGTTTTACAGACCGAGATTCAATCGAGAAAACAAAAGGACAGATTCATCGATTCATCGCTGTAGACGTGGTACCTCAGCAGCGGGGAGGCTTCGGTTGTGAAGGAGATCATGGTCCGTGTGGTCGTGCGTGACCGCAGCCTCCTGCGTCTGAGTTTCAGTGACCAGTCTGGCTGCGGTGGGTTCCTCTCCTGCGTCCATTTTCACCATCAGCTGTGCGCTGGACGCCGCCGTGGTGCCGACCTCCTGAGCCACCGCCGCCGCCGCCGCGCTCTTCTTGTCGTACAGACTGTTATGGCTGTCCGGGTTCTCCGCTTTCTTCCCCGTCGTGCCCTCTTTGGTGACGTCGGGGGTCTTCGGGGACTTCCCGGGCTGCGAGGGTTCGCCGTGTTTCTGGTGATGCGAGTTGTCGTCGCTGTCGTCATGGGGATGGTGGTGGTGGTTGTGGCCCTTGTGGTTGTGGTGGTGGTGGTGGTGATGGTGGTGCGGGTGGTCGCGGTGGCCCGGTTGCTCGTGATGTTGCGCCGTAACGGTCCTGATGCGACCCAAGCCCACGTTCTGTAAGAGACGCTTTAAACCAGCCAGAGAGATGGTGCCGTTTTCTCCGTATCTGTCAGATCAATAAAACAAATAAACAATAATCATCACAATACGACTCATTTATTCTCAGCAACTTATGTAAAAACATTTAATACATTTCAGGACGCAACATTTTAAACTATTTAATGATCTTTACAGATTAATAACAGCCAGTTCTACTGTATTAAAAAGAAGAAGAAAGATTTTACAGATCGCAATTTTCGATGCTTTAAAAGTCTGACCAACGTGCACGTGTGTGTGTGTGTGTGTGTGTGTGTGTGATGTTACTGTCTGTGCCGCTGTGTGCACGTGTGTGTGTGTAAATTTGATCGGCAGCTGATCGATCGCTGCATCTCTGAAGAAAACTTTTAATAACATGTTTGTATGAAACTGAAAAGTGAAGTTTTAAACACGAGTTTATATAAGTTCATACGCGACACAAATGTAATAATCAGCACATTAATCAATAATGAAAATAACTGTTAGTTGCAGCCTTTTATACTTACTGTTACATCATTTTTATTTTCTAATTTCCTGTGTGCGTTAGTCTCAAGTTGCTTTAATGTTTACATTAGTTTTGTTACTAAAATAATTAATTGATTAATTGTTTTGTCCTTAAAATGTCAGCTAATTATAATTTTCCAGGTTCAAAGGTCAACTGTCATGTTTGACAAAGACAAACATTACATCATCTGAGAGGCTGAAAGCAGCAAACATTCAGAGTTAAAAGCCTCTAAAGTGATCAGTCGCCACATAAACTCTTCTATGATGTCATCAAACAAAATCTTTGTCTCTTGAAATAATAAAACTAAATAAACTGACAGTAATCAGTGAGTTTTCTGCGTAGAGGGTCTCACCTGTTGAACAGAGCCTCCAGGTGTTGTCTCTGGCTCTGCTCCGCTCTGTGTGTGTCCACTACAGCCGTCAGTAAACACGCCGCGCCGTTCGTCTCCGCGGCGGACGAGCTGCTGCTGCTGCTGCTGCTGCTGCAGTCCGGACCGGTCAACCCGTCGCCGCCGGACAAACTCACGGCGAGGAGGAACATCATGACCCGGACGGCTCGACTCTTCGCCTCAGTCATCATCTCTGCTGCCGGGGAAAACAACAACAACAACAACAACAACAACAACAACAACAGGTAAGTTACAACATGTTTAAAACCAAGACGACACGTTTAAAAAGGATAAAAATGATGAAAAACTTCAGAACAAACTAGTTTAAAAAGACACCAAACACATACTACAGAGTTCATGAATCATGTTTCTGTGACTCTAAATGTTGAGTCACTCTTAAAAGTTTCTTAATCCCGCCCTGACGTGACATCATCACATCCTTTCATCCAAACAACCCAAAAACTCAAAGATACAGTTTATTATCACATAAAAACAGCAACAGCTGCAATTTCATACAAAAATGACTTAAAACTATTAATCAATCATCTAAATAGTGATCATTTCCTCAACTTCTCAACAAACATCCTCCTCATGCTTTGGTTTCCTGTACAGGAACAAATCCTGCCCCCCGCCCCCCCCCCCCTCGCTGATTAAATCCTGCGTATTAACACTTTGTGGCTGCGGTGACTCCGTTAACCGCTCTGCTGCTGAGTCTCCTGGCTGAATACGACTCATTACCTCACTACGTCCTCAGATTTGCAACAGGAGCTCCTCGTCATACCCGCCATTGTGCAACATACACCACAAACCCCCCCCACCCCTCCCACCGGTCTCCTGCCTCTCTCTCAATCTGTCAGCAAACACTTATTTACTCGACCCTGATTGGATAAATCCCCACATATCTTCCTAAACTCCTCTCCCTGCTCGCCGTCTACCTGCAGCCAACCTTCCAGCAACTGATACTAATATTTACCATCTGTCAATTATTTTTTTTTTTCCATTAGTTGTTCGGGTTCGTAAAATGTCAGAAAATGGTGAAACATGTCTCACAAAACCCGAGACGACGTCCTCAAATGTCTTGTTTTGTCCACAACACAAAAGATATTCAGTTTACTGTCGTAAAAGGATTAAAGAAAGCAGAAAATATTCACATTTAAGAAGCTGGAAGCAGAGATTTCCATCTGGACAAAACTAAAAACTACCGGACATACAGACAGGGGACAAATTAAAGGAAAAACCGGTCCAGGTCTGAATGTTTGACCCCTACAGTGAGGGGATCCGGTGGCTCTGTGATGCTTTGGGGGGGCACGAGGGGTCGCTGGATGGTTTGATGAGTATGAAGATGATGTGAATCATATGTCATCAGATCTCAACCCAACTGAACATCTATGGTAGATTTTGCACTGATGTGTCAGACACGTCAGTCCAAAATCTCCCATAGGTGTTCAAAATGCCCCCCCCCCAGATCAGAACAGAGCCACCAGATCCTCTCACTGTATGTAGGGGTCCAGCTTTCAGACCTGGACTGGTTTTTCCTTGAATTTTTCCCCTCGTCTGTATGTTTTAATAGTCATATAATAGTCTACGTTTTTTATTATATTACATAATAGCCTCGCTGTTGTTACTTTAATGCAGCCATGCAGGCAGCCTGCAGCTCCACCTCCACCTCTCACCAGGGCCGTACTGGGAAAAGTTAAACCTCCTACTGGTCACTTACATGTTATTTAACTGCAGAGCTGCCGGCTGATTCACAGTCATGTTAACTGGTGTCGAGCCACAGCGCAGGACTGTACTGGTCTGAATCCAGCTTCAGTCACATCTGACTAAATCTCTCAATGTCTTAACAGCAAAGGCAAAAACTCATTTTTTTTCATAATATAAGTTTATATTTAAGTTGCCTTGGCAACAGATCTTACAGGTCACACTATATTAGGCTATTTAATGAACTGACTCATTTATTTCTTTGGCATCTGCTGGACAACTACACCAGCAGAAAGCACATGCTACGGCTAACGTAAACCCTGCAGTAGATCAGGTAGAGCATCCTGATAATGACTGAAGCCTGAATAAAGCACAAGGTTCATTAGTTCAACTTTAAAAGAGTTTATTAATATAAAAAAATAGAATAACATAACGCAAAAATGTTTTATCTGCCAGACAAAACAATACAAGTTAGCTTGACTTGTCACTTAATAAAATAATGTAAATGAAACTAAAAGCTGTGACAACTATCACATCAAACTCCTTACAGTTTTAGAGGCAGATATCTGAGTAAAAAGTGCAAAATGCTACACCTTATATATATATATATATATATATATAACACCAGTATCTATAGGTGTTAAATACCCTAAATGACATTTATAAAGTTTTAAAGACAGATTTATAAAGTAGCATTAAATTAAAATACTCAAATAAAGCAAAGCAAGTTCTGCAAAGTTGCCGTAATTACCGTGATTTGAAAGAATTATTACACAACTGAGAGCATGACGACAGATGTCAGCGCAGAACATCTATTATTCACTGATTATGGTTAATTCCGGATATAGTAATTACAATAAAAAAACACCAGTTATTCAATTAATCCTATTAGTCTAGCAGCTAAGCTGAAGCACAGTCGTGTTTTAAAGCCAAATTTGACCTAATTTTTTACATTTGAGAGCAGCAAAGACACTTTTCTTTCCTTTAGCCTAACATTTTTGTGAAGCTGATACACGTTTTCGTAGAGAAATGACCCACATTTATTACAAAATAAATGAATATCACCATTCAAAAATATTATTGCATTCTTCACATTTAATATAAATCGTTGAAACTGTTATGTTCTCCTGTTTTGTGTGATATATGACAATTATTATACAGTGTGACTGTAAATACTTTTTCTCCATAAACAAAAAGTGTAAAAACTAAAGAATAAATTCTCTGCTCTCTGAAAGCTTCATTAAGGATTAATCATATATTTATGTATTAATCATCTATTTATGTATTTATGACGTATTTCTGAATAATTTCTAATTATGAGGGGATACAGTGAAGGGTCAGACTATGAACTGTGTCTAATATGATGAGAATTAAATGGATGATAAAACTAGAAAAACGGTTTCCTTGTTAGTTGGGTTGAAAGCCGAATTGAAGAACAACGTCTAATCAATAATTATACGAACATTTAATGGATGTTGTGATGATGTTCGCGCACTGAGAGGAAATTAAATATTAAATTGACAGGTTTTCTAAACGGAGTTTGGCGCCCGGTTCATCTAAATTAACGGATGGCTGTTTAAAACGCTGGATAAACAAACGGCTCGTCATTTGTACTGACGATTAATGTAAATCCGTGATGGTTTGATATTCAGGAATAAGTCATGTTGATGCTAACACGTTTAAACCTTCCTCACCTCTTCAGTTTAGGTTAGCCAGCAGCTAGCTTAGCCGCGGGTTTATTTCGTCAAACTTCCCGGAGGATGCGGAGAGAAGTCATCCGCGGCCCAGGTTCGGGCCTGGTGCTGCCCGCCCGAAGGCTCGGCCTCGGCTTCACGGCGATATTAAGCCATTAAACATATAAAAATCTACCTCCATACGTGTCCGTGTGAAGAACTGAATGTGTCTGACTGGATATAAACAGAAACACGTTGGATCTCTGCGCGCTGCACCAGCCCGGTGCCGTGTGCACAAAGACGGCAAACCCGGAAACTGAGCCGCTGCCGCCGCCGTGCCGTGCGGAGCGGACACGCTTCATCTCTACTCAGCTACAGATCACACATAAACAAACCTTTAAATGTGTGGAATTACTCACAGGTAATGTAAGTGTGGTGTTTGGTCCTCTCCGGTTGGTATGTGAGCTTCACGGCGCCGCTCGGTATTTCTCCGCTCTGATAATCAATGTGGTAATGTTGCATTCAAGGACTTCCGGACATCTGAATGACTCCTGAGTGGAGGAGGGAAAAAAGCAGAGTAAACGCAACACAAACCCCTGTAGGGCAGACAGTGGTGGAGGAAGTATTACGATCCTTTACTTAAGCAAGGAGTATCAATACTGCAATGTAGAAATACATTACAAGTACAAGTACATTACAAGTACATAACTATTATGAGCCTGATGTAGTTAAAGTATTGCAGTAAAAGTACATAAGTATTATGGGCTTGATGTAGTTAAAGTATTGCAGTAAAAGTACATAAGTATTATGGGCTTGATGTAGTTAAAGTATTGCAGTAAAAGTACATGAGTATTATGAGTTTGATGTAGTTCAAGTATTGCAGTAAAAGTACATAAGTATTATGAGCCTGATGTAGTTAAAGTACTGCAGTAAAAGTAGTGGTTTGGTCCCTCTGACTGATATATTATTATAGGGTGATGTCAGGTAATTTGGGACATCAGGTATAATGGGACATAGAAGCTTTGAGGCACTCTGCTCTTTAAATATTAGCAGCCAATCACTGGAAAGGTCATTGAATTGTTGCTACAATACTACTTAACATAAAACAATCATTTTGTATCTGTGGTACCCAGGAAGTGTGTGGCAAAACCTTCAAGGTCATCAGGTCAGGCAAATCGCTCAGTAAGTGCTGTGACATACTGAATTGTACTTTTGCATAATAAGGGTGCTAAGCCAATAACAGACTAATTAACAATTTGCAGAACTGTATTATGATGAAGTGTTTTAGGAAGTTTTCTAATTATAATAGACATATTTGCCAAATACATATTGTTTTTTTGTGAATAAGCATTTGAAGCACCGTCCCATTTTATCAAACAGCGTTTGGTAAAATGGGACAAGAATTTCAGCTAAATTGGGACAGTTGTTTAAGTGTTAATATTTGCAATAAGATTGTGATTTAATCAATTTTATAGGCTTTTTCTTGTATTATTTTGACCATGTCACACATTTTGCCTCACACATATACACAACACGCTAAGCTAATGTACATTAGCCTAGGCTAAAGTGTGTACATTAGCCTAGGCTAAAGTGTGTACATTAGCCTAAGCTCATGTGTGTACATTAGCCTAGGCTAATGTACACACATTAGCCATGTCACACATTTTGCCTCGCACAGATACACAATATGCTAGGCTAATGTGCATTAGCCTAGGCTAATGTAGGTAATAAAAGTTGATCAGAGTTTATTCATTCATGCTAGCTCTGTTCACTTGCTAGCTCTGAACAGTTTAGTAGCCTAAAATTAATATTTTGTAAAACTATTTATTACAGACATGGTACCAAGGAGAGAGACAGGGAAGAAAAGACAGGGAGAGAATATCAAGATAAAATACAATCAGTGGAGAGAGGACAGGATGGAGGGTGCTATTAAAGAATATAGGGAGACAGTGGAGGCAGGGCAGAATCCCAAACTAAGATTCTTGGCAAGGGCATGGAACGTGCCAAAGTCAAATTTGGAAAGAGGGGTCAATGGGAAGATCAGTGGCTCCAAACATGCCTCTGGCAGGAAACCCTACCTGTCAGAGGCAGCAGAAAAAGAAGTTTCCAGCATAGTAAAAATGCTATCTCATTGTGGTTTCCCCTCGGGCAAGAAAGATATTCAAAAGCTTGCTTTTAGCTTTGCCAAAGTTAATGGCATTAAATGCTTTTTGGAAGCTAAGGGTTCAGCTGGTTACCACTGGTTCAACAATTTCATGAAACATCACAAAGAACTGAAGATCAAAAAACCTGAAGCACTGTCTGCAGCAAGGGCTGCAGGCCTGAACCCAGTGGTGGTGGGAAAATGGTTTGAGGAGTATGAAGCCCTGCTCACAGAGCTAAATATTGTGGATGTTCCCTCACATCTGTGGAACTGCGATGAATCAGGACTACAAGACCAGTTCTGCTCCACACGGGTAGTTGGGGAAGTGGGGAAACAGTGTGTGGAAATAACAGCTGGGGAGAAAGGAGAAACCACAACAGTGCTGGCAGCATTCAAAGCTGTGGGCCAGTACAGTCGCACACTTGTAATTTTCAAAGGAAAACGACTGAGGATGGAATGGCTGTATGGGTGCCCAAGTCATGTGATTGCCAGTGTCTCAGAGAATGGCTGGATAAACAGCGAGCTCTTCGTTGAGTGGGGTAAGCTGTTTGTGCAGCAGCTGCCGAAGGACTACTCAACGGCCACAGCAGCCATGTCTATAACATGCCTTTCATCCAGCTGATGAAGGACAACAATGTTCACGTCATGTGCTATCCATCCCACACGACACATGTCCTGCAGCCAGCTGACAAGGCACTTTTTAAGAGGAAATTGGTACGAGGAAGGGAGAAGGTGGACCAGAGAGAGAGCAGGACTCAAGCTGCCAAAAATGGAGTTCTTCTCCCTTTTCAACAAGGCATGGCAGAAGACTGCCACAGTTGAGAACGCCCAGGCTGGCTTCAGGGGAACAGGAATGTTTCCCCTGAACAAAAACATTGTCCCTGCTGAGGTCTATGCTCCAAGTACCACCACGGAGAGAGCCGTGCCACTGCCACCCACTGTAGCACCCGCCCTGCCACCCTCACCCGCTGTGCCACCCACAGACGCCATGCCACCCTCACATACTGAGATGACTTTGAGCATGGAAGATCTGGGTGCAGAGGAAATCATCATGTCTCCACTTGATGATACCTCCTTCCTCTGCTTTACCCCAATGCCAGAGGACCCAACCACCCAAAAGGATGATGAGCAGCCATCAACCTCAACGGTGGGTAGCCTAGATAACCTGTAAAACATTACCCACTATAGGCAAGAACACTCAAAACCATTGGTATGGTCCTTTACCTGTCACTGTAACCTGTCACTTACCTGTATCCGTCACCTAAGTCAACCTTCTGTCTTCTGTCTCTTGATTCCCCTCAGGCCAAGCCAGTGACATTCATTGACCTGATTCCCATTCCAAAGAGAGAGAGAGGGATCCAAAAGAGGGCTAAACCCCCCAGCTATTGACTTACCAGCACAGAACATTTCGACTATGTTTCTGCAAAAGCAAACAAGAAGCCAACAAAAACCAAGAAGCCAACAAAGGCTAAGCAAGCAGCCAGCTAAGCAGAAAGCCAAACCTGCAGCAGCCACCCCTGTCTGTAGGAAAATGTATGGGGACAAAAGTGACCCCAAGGTTGCTGGTTCCACAAGAGCTGTGGGGAAGACTATGGCATAATGGAAGATGAGGGGTTTGTCTGCAAAGACTGTGTATAATTTCACAGTAGCAGTAGGCTACGCACAGTAGGCCTATGAATGGTTTCATAACCAGTATTCTGGCTTGTTTCACTGGGAAGTTCAGCCCTTTTAAGTTTTAACAATTAAAATTAAAACCCAAATAACATAGTGGGATGAAATATGAAACATTTAAGAGTTATGTTAAGGTTTAAGGTTAAATCATTTTTTAATTATTTTTGTATTAATACAACACCTGATTCCCTATTTTACTCTGTTCAGCCCTTCTATTACTATGTTCAATTGTACTATATACTATATGTTCAAATAAAAAAAATATTTCAGCTGAAAATGAATGTCCCAATTTACCTTACCAGTTGTCCCATTTTACCTGAACATGCCAACAACGTGAGAGAAGGTGTCTTGGTGTGTTTGAAGGTCTGTAGTTTCTAAACAACACTACTACTTTACAACATAATTTCAAAAGAGGAATACTGTAGAGATTCGTGATAATTTATAAAAACATTGGCGAAGTGAGTAACTAGCTTTTTTGATGGTCTCCTGGTAATTTTACCAAAAAGTGTCCCAAATTACCTGATTCCACCCTATATGACATCATTAGATTATTAATAGTGAAGCATCAGTGTTAGAGCAGCATGTTACTGTTGTATGTAAGTATGTAATTTCCTGTATGATGCAAGATGTTTCCTACTTCAATGTAAAGTACATTCTCAGTGTGGAGACTTCAAGTTTCCACATCACACTTGTGTAATAAGTTGAATATTGAACCACGATTGGCTCCAAACCAGTTGTGATGTCACAAATCCTGCTTATAGACCCGCCCCTTAAAAAATATGATTTTTCAGTGAGCTCAGAGAAACTTTCCACTTTCAGCAGATGAATGTGAAAACAAACTCTGCACCGAGAAGAGAACAAACATCCAACTGAAGGAACAAGATAGAAAAACATTTTTTTGAGTGGAAGGACAGTTACAAAGTGCTCCACTAATATAAATAAAAACAGAAATAAAACAAAGATTTTGTACATACGTCCATGTATATACATGCACATAAACAATATATACACATAAACAAATATAAAAGAAAGAAACAGACATAAAATATACATTACAAAAAACACTTTCCAATAAAAGAACGTTTTAATTTCATAACGGGGCTCAAACAGCAAACACATAATCTCCTCTAGTGGCAAGACGGGACTTCAGAAGGGTTAATCTGGCCCTCCAACGAAGATATTTGGCCCCTAATGGAAGCTGAAGTTTCCTCTTTTATGGATTAAAGCATGTCTTTTACATTAGGGTAAGATGGGGGAAAATGTCTCCTTTAAGGACATTGTGTATAAGACACACGAGGGGTTTGAATGTGATCATACAGAATCATTCAAAGCAATTCATCAATCAACATTTATTTACGATTCATACAGTGGAAGTAATTGAAAGTGCTTCACATAAAAACAAAGCTAAAAACTTTAAAAAGAGAAGTTTTTAGCTTTTAAAGGAAACTACTCAGGTTGCCTGTTTGATGTCTGCTGGTCAGCTGTTCCACAGTTTAGGGGCGTATATGGAAAAAAAAACTTAATCTCAGCTGGATATTCGAGGACCTATAAGTTCCTGCAGGAATGTATGGATTTAAGAGTTGTGTTAAAGAGGCCAGACCTAAGCCGTACAAAGCTTTGTAAACCGACAAGAGGATCATAAAAATCAATTCTAAAAGCTACAGGGAGCCAATGTAATGAAGCCAGGAACAGCATGATGTGATCTCTCTTCTTTATTCGGGTTAAAAGCCCAGCAGCAGAGTTCTGAATTAGTTGCAAACCTGTTAATTGATGTGGTAGCACAATAAACCGTTGCTTGATGAGTTCTTCTGCATCATGTTGAGTTAAGAAAGGCCGTACCTTGGCAACATTCCTAAGATGATAAAAACAAGAAGTTTTGGTGATTTTCTTTATATGAGAGGTTCAGGTTAATGTGTTAGTAGAGTATTAAATGTAGTTATTATAGCAAATACAAAAAAAAGCGAAAGGGGTTTCTGAAATTGATTGATTGATTGATCAGTGAGCGTATAACCCCGACTGCAGGATACAACAACAAAGTTTACCTTCACTGGGATGGAAACTGCAAATGCTACAAGTAAATACAAAACAACAATAGAGTATTCATTTTGGAGCTAAGAAACTCTGAGGAAGTATTTTACGAGGAGCACTTGAAGGCACCACAGGAGGACCTGCAGCAGATGCTGTGAAGGAGGATAGCAGGCAGAACATGTGACTGGGCTTTAGTAGCATGTGACAGTGGTACCAGTGTCCAGGTTTGTGTCTGATGGCAAAAAAAAAAAAAAAAGTGAGGGGAAAAGGATTAGCTGGAAAAAAATTCTCAACATTAGTTGGTTGTACAGAGAGCTTTCTAGGAGTCAGGAAGAGATCACTCCCTCTAATTAGTCATTTGTGCCCTCAAATTATAAACATAGATGAGTTTCTTAATTTGATTAATTAAAAAAGTCCTCCCTCTGAGCAAAAATGTATTTAAAAGTTTATCTGAAGCTAATATAAAGCTTCCAAATGAGTCAAATCAAGTAGATATCTTTCAACGTTACAGTATTTTTAGTGCCAAAGTTCCTCTTTTTGTTACTATACTTCCGCCTGCAGCTCAACAGGGAAACACAAAGAGGGACTTTGATGCTAAAAAGACTGTAAATGTGTCAGATATCCACTTGATATGACTAACTCAGACTGCTGAAGCTGAATAGAAGCTTCACACCAACTTTTAAATGACTGTGTGGACACACTGTGGATTTTAGCCTCCATCACTTCCATTGAAAGCACATTCTAAGGATCTTTTAATATCCAGTATGAACAGGAGGAATGATTACAGCGAGGAAAACCTCTTTCACTGATCATATGGACACCTGACTGATGTTTTAAGACACACTTGAGAAACCGTGAACCCCGTCCTTTATTCTCTTGTTTAACTTTTCTCTCAGTGTGAAGTTATCTGGTTCGGTATATCGTGTATTAAGATAACAACAAATCTACTGGAGCTGCTGCGGCTGTAATCTGCTGGTAAAAGCCACAGCTGAGATAACACCCAACAGAGCAGAAAACTGAGCCCATGTAGGTGGATCCCAACAATCACCTGCTGCCAAAAATCTGCAACCAAACCCACCTTCAAAACAAACAGAAGGAGGTCATTCTGCCGACATCTTTCTCTCTATTTTAACACCAACAAGGACAAAACGAGGAGGTAAAACACACCTTTAAAGAGAAGCTACCTGCTTATGTTTGTGACGTAAATCCAAGAACATAAGACATGAATCTGTTTGTTTTTTAGGTGGTTCTCACTGCTATTTGTTGTTTACATCCCCTCAAGGTAATATTTACCTGGACTTCATGTCTAAACTGTGTCAGGTGAGATATTTAGACTAACAAGGCTTCAAGGCCAAATGACCTTAAACAAATTTCAGTTCACGTCAGGAAATGAAGCTGTTGAAGTAAAAAAAAAAAAAAAAAGCAAATGAAGCAGAGTTAAAGGATTAATCTGTCATTATTACAACAAATCCTGTCAAAACACCCAAACCAACAATGTGTCAGTCTGTCCCTCAACACTTTTCCTCCTTTCCAACTCTGTCCGAAGCTCATTGGTTCTTAGTGTAAAGCTTTAAAAACATCTCAGTAATATATAAGCTCAGTAATGTCCTAAAACATTACTCAAAGCAGGAGGAAACGGTGCGTTTGTTGGGGACTATTTTCAGCGGCGGATGAATTTGTCACTCTAGTGAGTGTTTCTGACAGCAGGATGGTGTGTGTGTGTGTGTGTGTGTGTGTGTGTGTGTGTGTGTGTGTGTGTGTGTGTGTGTGTGTGTGTGTGTGTGTGTGTGTGTGTGTGTGTGGGATTGAGCCAAAATAAACTACAGTGTGTGTGTGTGTGTATGTGTTCATGGTACTGAAGGAACATGTCACCAGTGCAGCGATGTGGCTCACTGATGTGTTTTTAAAAGCTTTCGGACAACAAAGGAGCTCTTTAGAGAGCCAAAGTCAGAACCAGAACATCCGGATTTCGTTTCAGAAGTAGGAAAACCAAAATTCAAAACATGTTTAACAATGTTAATAAGTTAAAAATCCAGCCTTGGATTCTGGAAGGATGGGAGTTTTCTGAAAAACCGTCTTATATTGTTGTTTATCCAATAACAAATGTTTCCCATAAATCCACTGAATTGCACGGCTGAACAGGAAAGACTAGCGGAGGGGTCGCAGTGAGTTCAGGCATGATTATAACTAAATAGCACCTTTAAAAACACAGTCTACAAATTGCTTTGACAGACAAAGCACAAGCAGGATACTCAGAAGGCAAAATAAGAGCAGAAAGCCAAACAAAAGCAAGACCAGACACGTCTGTAATAACAACAGGACGCTGTACAAGTCACAAACATGAACAATGACTTTAGCAGAAACCGTCGGGGAGTTTTATGGATGTTTTATGGAGACCAAGTCATGGTGACGCATGTATCCGTGCTGCCAAGCTGGTTGTTATTTTAACGGGAGGTGTAGTTCTTTCTGTTGTTCAACTTTGTTAAAATAACAATGGTTTAAATTTGTGATAGCAGCTGCTGCGGTGGAGCCGAACGGTCTGCAAATATGGAGAATAAACTCCAGGAACACGCTTCACTGTTTCAGAAAGACCGACAGTACCTACAGGAAGTGATGTCACGACTTCGGCTCGCTATGACGTGTGTGACATGTTTCTTCAGTAAGACAAATATAGAATATCAGCAGCCTTATCCTTTAAACTCGTGTGATTTTAAATAAACAACTTAAATAGATGATGTGTCAGTAAACTTCTGCAACTCAACTCAACCGGTTACAGTATTTTATCCCGCAGAGAAACTTTTGCTCCTACTTTTTTTTTAAAACTCATAAACCCATCAGGACATACAGGGGTCAACACGCAGGTCCAAGCCTCCCCTGGAAAGCTTTTAATCCGCCCCTCAAATGTTGAAACGAGGCTGAAGGCTCCTCTCACCCAGCCCACAAGAACAATATTGGTTTTGGATGGAGTTGTGGCTGCTGGGCAGGTGTGTTTCTGTTTTTCTACAGTATGAAATGTTGCTGCACTGTAGACTGAGTTACACCAAGCTGATCAGGCACAATGCTTTATTTGGACTTCCAGCTCCTTCAAATATTTGAAAATTATTATTATTATTATTATTATTATTATTATTATTATTATTATTATTATTATTATTATTATTATTATTATTATTATTATATACTATTCTAAAGTATGATGAATTGACAGAAAACCAGACATCAGAAAAAGAAAGAGGAAAACTGCACACATATTTTTATTTTACTTTCTTTCAATCATCATTTTGGTAAATCTAATCATCTGACTGACATAAACAGTGTTTAGAAGTGTTAGAAATCACCTGGTGCATAAAGAGGTGATTCATAGAATCTCACACAATATTTCTTCAAACCAAAAAGACATGAATAAATGTCTGAGTAAATGTATAAATATATAGATTAAAACCCGTAATTATATTGAGATTTTTCTTTAATTAGATTACAAAGAAGCAAAAACATTATAGAAATGTTGTAATCATGGAAGAAGTATTCAGATCCTTTATTTAAGTAAAAGTACCAATACAGCAATGTAGAAATACTCCATTACATGTAAAAGTCCTGCATGAAAAATCCTACTACAGTAAAAGTACATAAGTATTATGAGCTTGATGTAGTTAAAGTATTGCAGTAAAAGTACATAAGTATTATGAGCTTGATGTAGTTAAAGTATTGCAGTAAAAGTACATAAGTATTATGAGCTTGATGTAGTTAAAGTATTGCAGTAAAAGTACATAAGTCTTATGAGCTTGATGTAGTTAAAGTATTGCAGTAAAAGTAGTGGTTTGGTCCCTCTGACTGATATATTATTATATATGACATCATTAGATTATTAATAGTGAAGCATCAGTGTTAGAGCAGCATGTTACTGTTGTAGCTGCTGGAGGTGGAGCTAGTTTACACTATTTTATATGCAGTTAGCTAGTTTAGTCCAGTGGTTCCCAACCTAGGGGTCGGGCCCCTCCAAAGGGTCAGCAGATAAATCTGAGGGGTGGTGAGATGATTAATGGGAGAGGAAAGAAGAAAAAACAAAGTTCTGATACACAAATCTGTTTTCAGTTTTTGGACTTTTTCTCTAATCTTTGGTTTTTGCTGAAATATTGGATCATTTGAACATTTATTGAAATGAAAGCATGTGAGAAGTTTAGAGGGAAAAATCACTATTTGGTGGAGCTGTTAACAACTCATAGACATGTGAAATGTGACCCCGACTACACACTGCTTTTTGTAAGACGTCAAAAGACAAAAAGGTTGGAAACCACTGGTTTCATCTTTAACAATGTGTTGTATTTTAAAAGCTTGTTATATTATCCATTGTGTCAAATCTTCATCTGAAAAGTAACTAAAGCTGTCAAATAAATGTAGTGGAGTAGAAAGTACAATATTTCCCTCTGAAATGTAGAAAGTAGCATCACATGGAAATACTCAAGTAAAGTACAAGTATCTCAAAATTGTGCTTAAATACAGTAAATGAGTAAATGTACTTAGTAACTTTCCACCAGTCTGCCTGTAAAGATGTGTTAAAACATTGTTATGACTGTTCATATTGTTTTTCACACCTGCTTCTGACTCTTCAGCTCCCACTGAGTCACTTAACGAACAGGAAGATTACATCAGTTGAAAGTTTCCTCTTTAGTGGTTCACCGTTTTATTTTTGACTTCAGGGCTTTTCTCAGACGGTGTGGAAAGACCAAGAGGACGGAGTCATTTCCATATAAATGAGTGGCTGTGTAGTCTGCTCTGAGCCAGCGGAGAGATTACAGTCAGGTCAGCCACGAGGCGACCGGTCCGTCATTAACTATTAAAGTTTAGCTGCAGGGTTTAAACTCGTGGGACAGGTTCAACCGCCAAGACATTCCCACAATGCTCCACTTCATGAACGTCTCACAGCTCAGTCCTAAACAATGTTATAAATCAATTTGATTCTTAAATGAATTAAAAGAAACAAACAGAACATGTAACTGCACACCAAATGAAAAATCCTGAAAAATCTGGCCCATGGTTGAACCTAATTGCTGAACTCTGGCTTTGTGCAGTCGTTCCTTTCAGGTTTCAGATGTTCTTGAGGAGGTTTCAGCAGTTTTGGGGACTTTTGGTGAGCTCTTGTTGGGGATCTATACATTAGGTCCTGGAGTTGGCTGAAGCAGCTGTATGGAAGTTCAAATTTGGCCTCGTTATAATGTCAGTGTAGATTTACATGTCACTAAATTAAAAGCACAAACTAGTTGCTATAATGAATTGTTACTATAATGAATTTACAGCTACTAACTGCCAGGTTAAGTTGCGTAAGCTAGCTGAATGAACCGACTGACAAAGCTAACGTTAAAAGAGGTAATATGAAATATAGCTGACATATCTTACCTGACACTTTACATTTAAAAGAAAAAACACAATATACCTCAAATTACAAAACTTTATGCTACTATCGTTTGACTAAATGACAAAACAATGATTGTTAGCTTAGCATAATCAGATATTAACCTCTCACTGTAAACTGTATTGATACTATTGATTCTAAAACACATATTTCTGCAGCTATGTAGATAGAAATAAAACAAAATCAGACCTACATTCACAAAGTATTGGCAGTTAAGTTTATTTTATCTTTTGGCTCCTAAAACTGTTATTCTATGTTACAGCTCATGATGATACAGTCACTTCCTGTTGGTTGCTTCTTCTTGGACGGTTTTACAGATGTTTCCTAGCAACCAATTTACACATTACTAAAGTCTTAACTTGCTAAGAAATTTCTTGCGTTTTAATGGTGCAACCTGATTAAGTAAATCACTAGTTTGAAACTAGCTAGCTAGTAGTTACTAAGAACTTAGTGATGGATTTACAAACAGCTGGTCCAGCACAGTCCTGGTCTTACATAGGACTTAAATAAGTTCTAAAGGATTGAGAACTGAGAATGTCAATCAATGATGATCTTGAAGATGTTCTGTAGACTCCAGAGGTTCTTTAGAGGTCTAAGGATTCTTGAAATGTTTCCAAGAGTCCTGAAGAGAAAGGCAGATGTTTTTTCAAAGGTTCTGTAGATTGTTGAGGATGTTCTGTAGAGCTGTAGGATCCTGCTTTTATTGTTTTAGAGGCCCTGAGTTGATGTAGATGTTCCCTGAGTCCTTTAGAAACTTCCAGGTGTCATTTGGTGTTTTGGCGTGGGTTTATGGAGGTTCTTAGAAGTGCTCTGTAGGCTGTTGAAGGTGTCTCATGGGTCCTTTATGTTGTAGAGTTCTCAAAGCAATTCCAGGAGTCCTTAAGAGAACTACAGATATTCTTGAGGTGGGTCTCAAAGGCTCTAGGGGAAACCACAGGTTCTACAAGTTCTGTAGACTCTTAAGTGTGCTCCATAGGTCTTTTAAAGGTCTAGGGATTCTTGAAATGTTTCCAAGTGTCTTGAAGAGAAAGACAGATGTTAAATAAAGGTTCTGTAGACTCATTAGGATGTTGCTTTGGGTGTTTTAGAGGTTTTGAGTGAGCTGGAAATTCTGCTGTGTTACGTTTATTATAGTAGAACATTATAACTTTTAAGAGAATAAATGTATGTCCAAGTTCACGTTTATGTGCCAACACCACATAGACTGAGACTATAGAACTGTCTCTGTGTTTACTGGTGTATTACTTTAAATGTCCACCAGAGGGCGACTCTTTACAACAAACCTTCCTGACTGCAACATGAGACACAGGAGATACCACTTCAGCTCATTTCAGAATACACTTATATATCCTGTGTCTGAAGACATGGGGGTATTTTGCTGCTTATGTTGCTCGTCTCTTCATCCGATATTCTTTCTTCAGTTTTCCTCAGTTGCTTCAGCACAAGAGTCATGAATTGCAGTTATCTGTCATTTCAGTGGTGTCAGCTGAAGATATTTGTAGAACAAGATAGACTGTTGCGATAAAATAACTATGAATTTGAGAATTTTCCTTCGAGGGGTTTGTGACAAAGCAAATGACAAAAACTGTAACTTGTTGAATGGTTGTGGTAACACTTTACTCAAAGTCCCCTGATCTAGCATTTATAGTAGCATATATATATATATATACATATATATATATATATATATATATATATATATATGTATATAGTGTTGAGATTTAAGGAGAGTAAAAGCTTTTAGCTTCGTGCATCTGCTGCACAAGTGTTTGTTTAGTTTAAACTTATGTAGAGATGAACAAATGTATGCAAAAACATGTATTTATATATAATATAAAAATGTCTGTGTGCACATATAAAATTTTAGATTATTTTACAAAAAATGTATTTAATGTGCAAATAAATAAAAAAGAAATAAAAATAAAAGGGACATTGGATGATGAATTTATTGAGTTAAATGTTTTGAGTGACTGGCAGCATTTTGCACGACAAATGAAAAGTATAAACCAATTTGGTTTTCTTCTTTGTTCTGATGAAGGAAATTCTCATCTTTCAGCTTTTATTCAAAACCGTTATTCATTTGGAAAGTGATGAATGACCCACTTCTCTGTTGAAATATACATTGATTATTTCCCAGTGAAAGGTTTTACAGTGTGTCTGCCAGTTTCATCAACTTTCTTTTTAAGCCATTTAATACGATATATATGATGAAATGTGTATGGCATGATATGATGAAACTGTATTTTCTGCTCCAGATGTCTATTTTAACCTTTTTAAGAATTATTTTCCAGGCTTTTCAGACTCGTATTCCACATCTCTCTTGGTTTTCTGACAGCTGAGTGTTCCTTTGTTTTTCACAGGTCTTGTTAGTCACATCACTGCTTAATCTGAATAATAAACCTTATGACAAGGCTTCAGAAGCCTCTTCTGTGATCAAAGAGGAGAGAAATTGGATTTTTACCGACACACAGCAGATACGATGACCATAATATATTTATGGGCATTGACGGTTTCAATCGATGTCAGTGACTCAGTAGCTTCTTGCTCAGCAGCTGAGATTTCTGGCTTTTAAAATTCACTTTCCAGCTCACCTTTAAAAGCTAAAAACCCTCCTTCTGTCACGCCAAATGTGTGTTTCCACATTCTGCGGGTTTGTTTTTCTACAGTAAAATAGCATATAAACTAAATAAATAGCTTATACGGCGGAGATTTTCCTAAGTGGATTTGGAGGAAATCCACCTTCTGTTATTTATTTCTACTATCTCTGTGTCAGTGGGGTTCAGCTCTCAAGATAAGAAACATCCTATCTGTCTGTCTATCTATCTCTCTTTTTTTCTTTCTTTCTGGGAGAAACACTGGATGCAGGGCAGGGCTGAGGAGGGAAAAACAGGCTGGAGAGACATACAGGAGGCTAGTCTACAAGAAATAACACAATAATGACAGGAATGACAGGACGGTGACAGTATCGTGACAGATTGTATCAGCTTTAATGTAGGAACTCCAGTTTAGGACCAACTTGTAATGCAATGACTCAAGTGTGAGAGAATCATCGCATGCATGTACAATTTTGCAGCCTAGATGCTGCTTTTAAAACTTGTTTCTAAAATATTTATCTATTTTGTGGTAGTAGAAGTGATTTCTGAGCTAGAGCAGATAAAAATGATCCAGATCGTAGCATCAGTCCACATTTTCAGATTTCAGTCTCTCAGCATGGCAGATCTGGACAGACATCTGCCCAACAAACCAACCGAAATAGACAAACTATTAATGTTCAACACGACAGTAAGATGTAGCTGACCAAACTCTGCAGAAAAACAGCACACACAAACACACAGACAATCCTGTATTGTCCTGTATTACACTCCATCTTGTCTGCTCTGCCTGTTATTTGAGTGACTGGACTGATGATCAGTCAGAGCTCAGGTGAGCCGCCGCGCGCCGCCAGACTGACGGACTCATCACAGAGCTGCTGTTGTATCATTAATATTCAGATATTCAGCTGTGTGTTTTCTGTGACAGCTGTACGAGCCTCCACCAGCGGTATTTGTTCAGACTTTGAGAGGAATGGAAGACATTATGCATGTGAGAGACAACACAATGGATGGCTTTTAGCTGAAATTGTTCGCCCACGCATGTTGTTTTTATATATATATATATATATATATATATATATATATATATATATATATATATATATATATATATATATATATATATATATATATATTTCTTTTTCTGCCATGTTCTCAAGAAATGCACTCAATATGTAAACGAGTCTGACACTCAAAACAATTATCCAACTCAGTGATCCAGAAGCATGCTGTGAAATGTAGTGGCATTAAGTCTCATATTCAGGTGTGTTCGTGTGCTGTTTTTTCGTCTTTTGTTTGCTATTTGAGTTTTTTTTAGTTTCATTACAACATGTTAAAGGGAAGCTCTGCATGACACTGGTTTTAATTAATTTGTGACCCAGCTGGAAAGCCTGGTAGTCAGCCTCTTTACTCAAGTAAAGTCCTGTACTTAAAATCCTACTTAAGTAAAAGTACATAAGTATCATCAACTAAAAGTACTTCAAGTATCAGCCATGAAAGAGCTCATTATATATAATTGTATATTATTATATATGACATCATTAGATTATTAATAGTGAAGCATCAGTGTTAGAGCAGCATGTTACTGTTGTAGCTGCTGGAGGTGGAGCTAGTTTACACTACTTTATATACAGTTAGCTAGTTTAGTCCAGTGGTTCCCAACCTAGGGGTCGGGCCCCTCCAAAGGGTCAGCAGATAAATCTGAGGGGTCGTGAGATGATTAATGGTCTAATCTGTTTTTGGACTTTTTCTTTGATTTTTGCTGAAATATTGGATCATTTGAACATTTATTGAAATGAAAGCATGTGAGAAGTTTAGAGGGAAAAATCACTATTTGGTGGAGCTGTTAACAACTCATAGACATGTGAAACATTACAAGAAGACACAACTACTCACTGATTTTACACAAGAGAAACACCCCTATGTTTCCTGTTTTCTGGAGTCACATGGTCAGCAGACGTAAAAACCAATGCTCCCCTTTTTTTGTTTGAAGAAGCTGAATTTAAGACTTTTCAAGACCTGCAGACACCCTCTCTTATATAAAAAAAACAAATTGGCAGAATGAATGAACAGATAATGCAGATATAGTAGGAACAGCAACATGCAAAATGTACAGTACAAGTGAATGCAGGTGTGATGTGTCAGTAAGGTAAATATAATTAGCACAGTATGAACAGAAACCAATGAAGAGTATAACAGTAGAGCGAGTTTAACAGCTGCAGCAGTCATAAACACACTATGAAGTCTTGAGATAATTATTAAATGTCATGTTATATTTCCGTTGTCATTTTGGAAAGTGGTATTTTTTGACCTGATGTGACTTCCACCAGCAGCTCTCAGACTCATATCATGTTCAGTTTCCTCTCTAGTTTCTCTTCTAACAAGCAAACACAGCCAGTGGTTGCACACTGAAGTCCTTGAGCAGCTGATGAGCGGTGACACAACTGCTGTCAATATCATTTAGTCTGACGATGAACAGATTCCCATCAGCCTCCCTGCTCAACATCAGAGACACACAGTCTGACAGCCTGATGAGAGTCAAACACCCTCTGTGCTTTTTTAAAAAATTTTAAATATTTATTTAACCAGTGTCATGTGTCCGAGCCCTAATTTGTCCTACTAATTTCATACTTCATCCATTCATTTATTTTGGCACTTATTTTTTTGATTGCTTGTTTCTATTAAAAACATATCAATGAGCCACACAGCTGCACTGAGTCACATGTTTCTTCATCATGAAGAGTTTCATCATGTTAGTTTGTTTAAAAAACGGCTCCAAAGACAAATAACAGCGATTGTGTTTTCAGTCTCCGGAGAGTAGTTCTGTGTAAGGCACCACTGAGCATGTGCGAGAATGTGATTCTCTTTACAGCTTTGCTAGTTTGTTGCGCTGCATATCACAACCTCTTGACTTTGTACTGAAGTTCTTTGACATATTTACAGAGTAATACGTGGGATTCATTCACAATAAGAACAGTATAGAAAATCTCTAGCCATATTTTTGATTGATTGATTGATTGAATTGTTTATTTAAGTGGGCTTACAAGACACTAGACAAAAATAACCAGGATGGCCACATGACATATCATATTGTACAGTTCCACAAATTCAGAAATAAAGCATTTCAGAACATTTAGTTTACATGGGAGAAATGTCTTGTTATGATGGATACAATGATCTCTGTCTTACCTGCCCAGCATCTCCTGTAAATCTCGCTAAAATAAAAATTTCCATATCAAAAAGCCAACTCAACACATCAGCATCAGATAACCAAAACAAATCAGGGTTTTTCAATTCTATCTTTTCAAACAAACAATTCCTCAAGTCATTGTACATCTCACAGAAAACCCTGGGATGCAGGCCGAGCATTCGCGGTCCTTCGTGGTCCTGTTGGTGTCCTTCCCTGGCTATTGCTGCTGTTGTTGTTGCTATTGTTGTGATTGCTGTAATTCTGTCCCCCCCTATCTTTCTTCCTCTCTCAACCCAACTGGTCAAAGCAGATGGCCGCCCACCAAGAGCCTGGTTCTGCTTGAGGTTTCTACCCGTTAAAGGGGAGTTTTTCCTTACTGCTGTCGCCAAGTGCTGCTCATGGGGGGAATTGTTTGGTCTCTGTAAATTAAAGAGTACGATCTAGACCTGCTCTATGTGAAAAGTGCCCTGAGATGACTTTTGTTGTGATTTGGCGCTATATAAATAAAAACTGATTGATTGATTGATTGAAAGGGCAATAGAATACAAAATGAAATTCATCCTCGACAACACCAAGATCACAAAAAACACATTAACGTTCCTCTTAAGGAATACCTTTATATCTGCCTACCTCAATTGCCAATGGTAAAGTACCAGTTCTTAACTAAGCACACAGGGACCTTTGCCTTCTCTGTAAGTTTAGCTTTATATATGGTTCTGTATAATAATCGTCTATCCTTCAAATGCATCCATGTTTCTCCACTTGTGTTCTTTCTTTGCGTCATAGTCCATCCTACTGAAGAAGTGAAGAGAGAAGAATCAAGGAAACATGTTTTTAGAGAGATGAGATATTGTGGCTGTTGCAACACCCACACTTATAGTCTTGAGCACTTAAGTGCACGTTGATGCACCACCAGGCAGTAGACAGGTGTGTCCCATGTCTGAAATATGCCAACAGTTGTAACTCAGATGTGATGCACACTTCAAACACTGATTCAAAGCGATATTCAAAGCCAAGTGTATCCCACTATTCACCACAGTATATTGCACAACATCAGTCCAGCTGTTGGAGACTGTCCTCCCAAGAAAAACAACACAACAGGTCATAATATCAGTCGGCCACAGAAGAGGTTAGCTCTGTGTTATTACTGCCAAACCCGCAAATTAAAGCAAATATCAAGAAACTTGAAATGATTTGGCGTTCCACCAAACTGGAGGAATCTCACTTAGTCTGGCAGAGATAGTCTTAAAACATTTAGGAAGGCCCTCTGTAATGCCAGAGTTGCCTATTACTCATCATTAATAGC
Source organism: Thunnus albacares (assembly GCF_914725855.1). Classification (NCBI taxonomy): domain Eukaryota; kingdom Metazoa; phylum Chordata; class Actinopteri; order Scombriformes; family Scombridae; genus Thunnus; species Thunnus albacares. The sequence goes on along the minus strand of NC_058117.1, from coordinate 30,346,793 downwards.
GGAGAATAAAAACAGCCCTAGGTTCCTTTTCAGCACTTTGGCCAAGCTGACAAAGAGTCATAACTCTATTGATCCGTGTATTCCTATAGCTCTCAGTAGTAATGGCTTAATGAGCTTCTTTAATGATAAAATTCTAACTATTAGAGACAAAATTCATCACCTCCTGCCCTCAACAGGCACCGATTTATCCTCAAATACAGGACCCTTAGGAACAGCTGTAAAACCTGATATATACTTAGTCTGTTTTTTTTTCCAATTGAGCTTCCTGAACTAACTTCAGTGATTTCTTCATCTAAACCTTCAACGTGTCTCTTAGACCCCATCCCAACTAGGTTGCTTAAGGAAGTCTTACCCTTAGTTAGCACTTCTTTACTAGATATGATCAATCTGTCTTTAGTAACAGGCTATGTACCACAGTCCTTTAAAGTAGCTTTAATTAAACCTCTTCTTAACAAGCCTACTCTTGATTCAGGTGTTTTAGCCAACTATAGACCTATATCCAATCTTCCCTTTCTCTCTAAGATCCTTGAGAAAGCAGTCACCAATCAATCGTGTGACTGTCTACACATCAATAGTTTATTTGAGGATTTTCAGTCAGGATTTAGAGCGCATCATAGCACAGAGACAGCACTGGTAAAAGTTAGAAATGACCTTTAGAGTCACATGGTCAAACCTCATATTTGGTTGTTTAATTTGTCTGATTTTAGGACTATTGACATCTTTGATTCAGGCTGAATATTATTATTAATGTCCAAACACTACACAGTCATGACAGAACCTCCACAGATGGTTATCACAATCTGTTCTTTCTGATGGGAGTGATAAGACCCATATCTTGTATCTGAGACTGTCAAGATAATCATTATATAAATTGATATCCATTGATCAAATATTTTGATACATACGTTTTTATTTAGAGCCATCATGGCTGAATACTCAACTACAACAGAATTATTATGTGAAAAACATCAGATGTTTATATAAAATAGTTGAGGGGACACTTTTCCTTCCCGTGTGGTCACTTTTTCTTTATTTTTGTTCATTCAGAAACATTTTAGATGAATATTTGCAGCAGTCCTTATCACCACGCCGCAGCACTCAGTGTTTTCTGAGCCTCTGATGCAGCTTTTCAACCATGTTATTACCAGGTAGTATCTATTTCTCTGATCCATGATTACTGTGGACCGACTTGTTTCTTATAGGTCAAGACTGAATTGACTTCATAACATGTTGGGGGGTCAAATCAATACAAGCTGCTTTGGTAAGCTTGCTCTCTGATCCGTGGCTTGGCTAAATCGATTGTCACTAGGAGGCAGATTCAGAGGAAGCTGTTGGCATGGGGGTGGGGGTGTGGGGGGGGGGTCATGTGACAACCCCAAAAAAAACCCTCCATGGAGCCGGTGTGAGGAGAGCTCCGTCGATAACGCTCCTGCTGGACCGAAGGATTAAATCTGCAGGTCTCAAATAGGTCCTCTTCATTAACCGATTGACAGCCTGATCGAGTCAGAATGGTGATCAATGAAGCGAAGCGGTGAGTACTGTACACCCACAGTGAGGGAGAGCAGGGGCTGATGGGAAACAGTCACACAGGGTTTGTATGGACACGGACAGAAAAATCATTCATCAGCATCACAGACTGAAGAGAACACAAGCAAAAAAAAGAAAAATCTGTCTTGAATTGGAATCAATAAACGTATATAAAACTCTTTTTTAAAAACATGTTAATATTTTACTTCTGCTTGAAGACATAGATGAGAGACGGCAGTGTAGTGATGCCACCATGATTAAAAAAAAACGTTTCTTGCTCAGTTTCTTGACATAATGAGAAAGTATCACATTATAACAAGATCATCCTTCTCATTACAATCAGAATAACAACTAGTTATAACCAGATGCTTGTTCATGTTAAAACTAGTACATTTTCTCGTTATAAGGAGAAAGGTGTTTGAAATATTAGACTGTATCTGTATCTCATAAAACAGCAGTGTCGCTGCCACTGAAATGGATGCGTGTGAATGTTTGAATATATTGATCAAATCATACTTTCTTCTGGGGTGAACATACAATGAAATTCTGCCACAAGGAACATCATGAGCATGCAAACACTGAAGGATATTTTCTGCTTCTCTATTGGAGAAACAACCGAGCCCACGGGATGTGTTTGTCACAAGAAATTTATTAACAAAATATGTATTGGAATATATTTTTTTCTTATAATAAGAATTGTCATCATAACTAAAATGTATCTCATGAAAACGTGATATTTCCTGTTATAATGAGACATATTTTTCACTAAGGGTGGTCAGTAACGTTCACTGTGGAGTTTGGTACAGTCCACAGCCCAGGTGCAGGTATTTAACAGTGTTTAATGGATCAGATAATCTTTAAATGATGGAGGTCAGACGTCTCCTGGACCAGCAACACGCCAACTGAAAGGATAGAAAATGTTAGTACAACTTAAAGATAACAGAACTTAAGTGTTGACGATACAAAATGAACTAAAGGTGTGTGCTTCATCTAGAAATTATGTATGTCAAAAATACTAATTCAAAATGAGAATGTAACCAAATATTTGAATCTGCTGCTGTGGCCATCATACCAACAAACCTCCATAAATCCATTTAAAGATCAGAGAAAACAGAGACTTCAGAACTTGCCTGAGAATCCAACATGATCTCATGGGATGGCGTATAAATAGAACGCCACTTTTAAATACATTTCACATGTCATGTCTATGCAGTTTAAGCTTTTCGCACATCATTTAACACCACATTTTAGATTTTTTGCTTGTCATTTAACACTTTTGGTTAGGTTAGGTTAGGTTAAAATGTCCTGACGTGACAGTAAAAATGTCTGGTTAGTGGTCTCGACAATGCTCTCCTGCTGCTTTTGCAACTTTTGCCAACTAAATATCTAGCAAATCACCCAACTTGCCTCCACCTAATAAGTCAAAATCACCTTATAAAAGAAAAGAAAGTCACATTATATCGACATCCTCTGAAATGCATCACTTCCCCTGTCAATCAAACTTAACTATAGGTCATTTTTGGCGACTGAATTTATGCCCTAAATGGTGTAAAATGTCACACGAAAAGCAAAAAAAATGCGTAGTCATAATAGGTGAAAAGACTTACGAAACTGGCATGGTATTCATATGCCATTTGGTGATACCAGACTGGAGAATCCATTTGACAAAATGTGTGAACAAACATGACATTACAAAAGCACATTTGATGAGCTTTTATGGGGTCTTGCTCTCCTGATGCTTTTATTTTTTTCTGTCGTCATATTGGTTCCCAAACAGGCCTAATAATTTGGTGTTTTTGCTGTCAGATTAGCAAAAACAAAAGTCAAATTTCACACTGAGCTGATAAAAGAGTAGTAGTAGGAGGAGGAGCGGCGGGTTCACTGAAAAACAGTCGGTCATTGAAGCTGTAATTATAACTGAGGTGGAGGTGAAAAATGAGCCACATACGGAGAGGGACTGGATTAAAATTACTGACTTGCAGGTAATGTTCAAATCACCACACTTCCCCTACAGACGTATGAATATGCTTGTGTGACATTTATAGAGACCATGTTTGTGTGTCTGAACAGTATGTTCTTGTGCGAAAGAGAAACGAAGAACATCTGTTCATGGTGAAGCGTATCCTGCCATGTCTGTTTGACAATCACGCATAGATTAGTCACAACAAACTCCTAAAGGTTGGTGAGAAAGAGATAAAGGAGTATTCTCCTCACTCTTCAGGGCTCGCTACTCTGCAGCAGCTTGAATGTCTGTGTTGGGTGTGAATGCTCTGAGCATTAAAGAAAGCGTGACAATACTGTATTGAGAATTGCTTTTTTCCTCACTGAAGTCAAGTGCAAGAGGTATATTGACAATTCGGGGGCTCGTCCAGGACACCAATCTCATTCCCTCTTTCAACTATTCTCCAAACAGGTTGAATCTGTGCAGCTGAAGACCCTGAGGAAGGTTTGTAAATGACTCCTGTGGCAAGAAGAGACTGCCTGGGAGGATTATAGACGACAGTTTGAATGATACGGTATCTAAAATTAAATGAGAATACAGTATTGAAGACCACAGAAGACATCCGAAATGTAATTATAACATTCCATAAGGGGTGACGACCCACTGACAAAGGAAATAATGAATAATGTCCACATGGAGCTTAAAGGGGACCGATTATGCTTTCCCTTATTTTCAGATGTATATATATATAATGTTACAATGTCGGATGTTCATATTAAATATGGCCAAAGTGTCAAATAATGAGGTAAATGTGTGAAGAAATCCCAGTGTGTGTTGAGAGATAAAGAGGGAGGGGTAGAGGGGTGAAAGAGACACAGAGAAGCATAATAACAACACTAATAACAATAACAATGATAATAATAATAATAATAATAATAGAAATATGACAAGTAATAATAATAGCAATAACAGTAGGAGAAGGTGTCGAGGCAGGAGAGGACACCCATGGGACCACGCCACCATCACCACAGCCATCAACGTCTGGTTTTCCTGTGAGACGAGAAAGCACAAAGACTACGAGGAAGAAGCCAAGTTAGAAACACGCATTAATGGTACATGAATGTGTACAAATAATGCAAAGCTACACTAGTGGAGTCTCAGAATAAAACATATTCGATGGCCAAAATGCAAAACCTCCTATCTGCAGAATTTTCTGATTGGCGGATTTCACTTTGGATGATGAGAACAAGGAAGGCTGCTCATATTCAGTCTGTCTTCAACATAATCCTGCCCTTCGTTGTGACAGAAAAGTCACACAACAAAACAAAAACACAACGCAGAGTCCCTGGATGTGTAGAGAGGCTGCAGCACGAGTGAGTTACACAATCACTGAACATTCATTTCCAGTGGATGAGGAAGCAAATACACTGAATTTAAGGATTTCTGACCCTAGTATACTACAATGTAGTAACTATTACATTTACGACATCTTTTTACCTGAAAACAAACTTAATTTTATTTTTAATTTAATTTTAATCATTAACTTAATTTAGAGCATCGTTTTGTAGAACCTCTTCCAACTTGCACCAAGCGCAAAATCTCCTATCTGCACTTTATGAGGCATTGTTAACACATAGTATAATAATATAGTCCAAAAACAGTTTATTATGTATTGGGTGTCCTTAACAAATAAACAAGTTTTTTTTAGTTTTCTCCAAAAAGTGCATTTTTCAGAGGTTTTGCTCTTCGGCCATCGATATAAAGCTGGAAATGAGCATAATAGGTCCCCTTTAAGAAAGTTGGTTATTTCATTCAACTTCAGGCAGCTTCACAGATTTTGTTCAGTGTTCTGTGATCAATCAGTAGCTGATGGTAATTTGTGTCATTAATGTCTGAATGTTACTGAGAAGTGTAATTTGTACCTCATCACACCCTTTAATTAGACCGTAGGCTGAAATCAAAGGTAAAGTTACAAAGGGGGCCTCCTGCGCTGAACGTTCTCTGTGGCTCACCTTGATTTAATTTTTGTAATGAGATTCATCAACTATTGTGATCAGACAGGTGTGTGTGGGAATGGAAATGTGGCTTCTTTTGAACCGATCCATGCTTTCAACTTTCAATTAGAATGGCAGCGCGGTGTCAGCCGGAGGAAAAGTCATTTCCTCTTAGAGCCGTGATGTGAGTAAAAGGAGAGCAGCACCGGGGGGCGAATGAATCCTGAGATGTGCTTCAGTCCAGTTGGATGTTCTCAGAGAAAGATGACTGATGTCAGGTTTTTATTTATAGTTCTCCAAAAGACCATATCACTGTGAAGCTTTTTCATGATATTTTGACCTGTGACCCTCTTTACTACTGGTTTCTAGACAAGTTACGGTAACCACTGTCTTCATGGTGATGGAACATGTCACTCAGTGCAGTGGTGTGACGTGTTTTTAATAGTTTTTAGACAACCGTGGAGGTCTATGGCACAGAGGAATAAGATATATCAGGCTTTGGATACACACACACAATACTTGTTAGTAGATCCTTTTGTTGACAAGAAGAAAAATATAGAAAATTGCCAGAGTTATCCTTTAAGAACAGTGTTATTGTGAGATTTTGTGACATTTTACAGTCTGAAAGAGCAAAAATAATCAGCACATTAATCATAATTAAAATAATTTATGAGTTTTTATCTTTCTTTCTTTTCCTCAGGGACACAGCATATTAATAAAAATCACTGTAAATGTGCCAGCGTGAGGCAGAAGGCTAATTTTCAACTGTTGTCCTTTAACCAGATGTTATATCAGCCGTTAAGACAACAATAAAGCAAACAGCGTGTCAGATCAAAATAGGAGAGAGCAGGGGAAAAACATGAAGCAGCTGAACGGAGGATAAAAAGGCAGGAGACATGAGCTTATCTCACATCGAATCTACAATCAGTAAAATCTGAATCTTAGTCACTCCAGCTGTCAGAGTGGAGATTTATCTCTGATGTGTGGTGGAGAAAAAGGAGAAACGCTGGAGGGGCGAGAACCTCTGAACTGAACCGGACTTCCATCACTAAAATCATTTCATCTGATGTCTTACTTTAAAAAAGTGACGTTTTCAACTGCCGCATAAAAACTGATTTATAACATGTCATTCATGCGGTTTTATGAACTTGTCATTTTCACAGTTTATGGCCTTCATATATTGTCTTTCAGGGGTGGACAAGGTCAACTTATTAAAATGTTATTGCAGTCATTAATTATGTAAAATCAGCCCTCGCTACAGAGGAAGATGATTCTACAGTTACTTTCCACTGTTGTAGCTGAATAAGTGGAGGACAGGTGTCCTGTTACTGGGGATGTGCAGAGAGCCCAGTATTTGTATTTGTATCTGTATTTGTTGAGGCAGCAAAATTATTTGTATTTGCATTTGAATTAAAGTAGAAAGAGGCTTAAAAATCCTGTTTTTGTTTTAATGACACTTTTAATTTTAGAAAATTTAAGTGTTCATGAATAAACTACCTTATAAAGGAGCTTTATCTCTGGGGAACAGCCCCAACAAATAATTTTTTAAATATTTGTATGAAACAAATATTTGTATAAAACCCACTATTTGTGCTTTGCCGAATAATGTATTTGTATTCGGACACACCCCTACCTGTTACAACCAACACTCTACACTCACACAGGGAACCAAACTCTGTGCGAAATGTTCAGTTTTGTCTCTAAAACAGGTTAAACAACAATCAATACATATGTATCTAAAACAGGAGAAAAAAGGATTTTTCATGCAGTCTGATGTTACAGGTCAATAAACTGATTTTTACTTTGTTGGTCTGGAAGCTGATTTATCAACATGAACATTTTACCCAAATATGTAAAATCACAATCACATACATCATAATCACATAAAGTGAGTGCCTCAAGGCTCTCTCTTGGCTCCATCTTCAATAAGCATAATATCTCCTATCATTGCTATGCAGATGATACACAGCTATACCTCCCATTAGAACCTGGTGATAACAATAATGACGCAGTTAGGTCCCTTCTTGACCGCGTCCAGGATGTACAAAATTGGATGGCACAAAACTATCTTCAGTTAAATGCTAGTAAGACAGAAGTGGTTTTATTTGGTCCCTCCGATGCCAGCGGGGGTATAGCAAATCACTTAGGGCCCCTGGCAATTAACTCTGTTGTCAAAGGTTGTTTTTTCCAGCTACGTAACATTGTCAAACATGATTTGAAGACTGTCACAAATGCTTTGATTTCCTCTCGTCTGGATTACTGCAATGCCCTTTATTTGGGTGTTAGCCAGTCATCCCTGTCTCGCTTGCAACTGGTGCAGAATGCTGCTAATAACTGGTACAAGGAAGAGAGACAGCATCACACCTGTACTGGCGTCCCTGCATTGGTTACCAGTCAAGTATCGGACTGAGTTTAAGGTCCTTTTATTTGTTTTTAAGGCTCTACACGACCTGGCGCCCCAGTACATCTCAGAGCTCCTCTGCCCCCTTCACAACACCAGATCTCTCAAATCCTCAGACCATCTGATGTTTTATTGTACAGCACTTTGGTCAACTGAGGTTGTTTTTAAATGTGCTTTATAAATAAATTTGATTTGATCTGATTTGATAAAGCATAACACGTTCCCCTTTAAGTGGAGCATTAACGCGGTTAAAGAGGACTCGACCTCCTCTTAAATGAATGACATCATTGTGTGACACCGAATGAACCTCGAGAAAACAGAAACTCTGAGGACACAACCTCCTTGTTTCCAGCAGAAGTTCAAACTGATCACTGAGCACTTTGAGATTAAATGGCTGGTTAAGACTTTTTTCCAGCACTTTAAAGGGTTGTGCAGTGATTAGCGAAGGGTTAAACTGAACCCCCTCCACCCCCCCACCCCCTCTCTCCCTGCCCGGCCCTGCAGGATGGTTTGGATTATCCCTCCTCGTTACCAGCAGCAGAGGGGTCGACCCTCCCCTGTAGAGGAGCTACAGATGGCGGTGTGAATTAGAGTCTGCACGCTACGATCAGGATCAGAGCTAAAAAAGCCCCCGAAACCAGCCGTGTCCCCCTCAGGTGGAGGTTTCTAATAATCAGGGAAGCCTCTGCGCTTCATTAACATTTAATTTGACTTCATTTTATTTCACTCTGCAGGTTCTTACATGAGTTAAAGCTCCAGTGAGTGACATTTTAATTGATGTGGCAACAGATCTGAGTATTTTTCTGATTTCCTGCGTTTTTATATCATCTTACAACAAAACCTCTCAGTGTCACAGCTCTGAGACGACGGGCTCCCAGAGTCTGCAGATCCACAACAATCGCAGTAAGCCAATTAGAGATAACTATCATGGAACTTAATCGAATTAGCATTGCTGATTTGCCATCCCTGTACTCCATTTAGCACACGACATCCCCTCCGTCCCTCCCATTTACACTCCATCACAGCAGCCAGACAGCTCACCTTCAAACGCCTTGTGCTTTAATAATAACTTTATTAGAGGCAGGAGCTAAAACGGCCTTTTTCAGGCAGAGGCTGAACTGAGGGGCGGCATGAAGAGCCAGTAGAAGATAAATAAGGAGTTTTTAACTGGAAATCACGCAAAGAATATAAATATAGAGCTGGAAATGTGCAGAATACGTCCTCTTTAAACACAGCGTTGTCACATCATAAAACATACATGTTCCAACAGTGATGTGTGACAGTTTTGGAAGAAATGATATGGTCCTGCTGATCAGGGCGTCAGATGAAATGGACCAACCACACATTTTGTTTTTTTGGACACATTTGGAGAAACAAAAAGTCAAAAGCAACACAACTCGATGTAGATTCTCGACGGCGTTTCGCCTCTCATCTGAAAAACTTCTTCAGTTCTGAACTTTACAGAAGTGAAAAAGCTTTTTGGATAAGTGGTGAAACATCTCCAACATCACATCCAGCTGCTTTTGACTTGTTGTACTTCTAGATATCCCGTGATGTGAAAGACTGAGACTCAGAATCTTCAAGCTAACACTACATGGTCATGTTTTATACCTGCTCAGCCACAAGTTATAAGCTTGAAACTCCTGTTTTATACATCCTGCAGACTCTGCAGCACACGGCACATGGAGTTATGACTTTGTTTGAGTATAAATCACAGGACAGCCTCTCCAGGGCTCCATAAATGCCTTTAATGCAAATATTTAAAACATCCACAAGATTCATTCATGAAGTCTGTGTTTTATATGTTTGTTTACACTTTTCATTCATGGGTGTCATCTTCATCCGGATTGATTTAAACCTCCCACATTCAGACAATAATAAATAAATGAAAAATTAAAACTACTTCTGACTTTTTAAAAAAACCAAGAGGTGACTTGATCCTCTCTGTTTCAGGTGGGAAACAGTTTTGCGGTGTGATCTCTCTTCCTCTCCGCTCTGCCGAATAGCTTTTGTCTTAATTTCTCACTAAGCTTCATCTGCTTTTGTCTTCTGTTCGAGGGGTTTAAACTGAAACGGTCGTGCAGTGGTCGCTGTCAGATTATTTCCTCACACCATATGTCTCCGTCCCACAACAGAGAATTACAGCTTACTTGGCAGCACTGACCAGGCCTATTAAATATTCAGCAACACTTTACAAATAATTCCCTACGGGATGTTTCTCAAAAAGAAGTCATTTATCTGTGAGGAAAAAAAGAGACACACAGGTCAGAAGAACATGCAAAAAAATGTGCACAAGCAAACATATAAATCAACATGTTTGGAGAATATAAAATTAATACTGAATGAATATTTATTGGGTTTTAAAGGGAGCTTTTTGTGCAAGAAAATGCATGTTTCTCCCATAATTATTAACAAATGAAACACTTCTATTCATGAAACTTGACAGGAAATCATTTAGAGGTGACAGAGCTGTAAAAAATGTTTTATTAGATCAGCTCTTTCTTCTTTTTTTTTTTTATTATTTTACACCCCACTGTGCAGGGGACTTCTGATTTTCTTAACAATAAAAATGAACTTGATGAACTTTTTAGGAAGCTGAAAATAAGATGAAAGTACATTTACTTAAGTACTGTACAATTTTGAGGTACTTTACTGAGTATTTCCATTTGATGCTACTTTGTACTGACCCTTTGGAGGGGCCCGACCCCTAGGTTGGGAACCACTGGACTAAACTAGCTAACTGTATATAAAGTGGTGTAAACTAGCTCCACCTCCAGCAGCTACAACAGTAACATGCTGCTCTAACACTGATGCTTCACTATTAATAATCTAATGATGTCATATATAATAATATATCAGTCAGAGGGACCAAACCACTACTTTTACTGCAATACTTTAACTACAGCGGCTGTGGCTCAGGAGGTAGAGCGGGTCGTCCACTAATCGGAAGATTGGCGGTTCGATTCCCGGCTCCAGTCCACATGCCGATGTGTCCTTGGGCAAGATACTTAACCCCAAAATTGCTCCTGATGGCTGTGCCATCAGTGTATGAATGTGTGTGAATGCTTAGCTTCCTCTGATGGGCAGGTTGGGACCTTGCATGGTAGCCCCTGTACCCATTCAGCGTATGAATGTGTGTGAATGTGATTCGTAGTGTAAAAAGCGCTTTGAGTGGTTGGAAGACTAGAAAGGCGCTATACAAGTACAGTCCATTTACATCAAGCTCATAATACTTATGTACTTTTACTGCAATACTTTAACTACATCAAGCTCATAATACTTATGTACTTTTACTGTAGTAAAGGATCTGAATACTTCTTCCACCACTGCCAAAAACCTTTCAGAAACTGAACAGAGACAATCAGATCCTTTCTCTCAGTGATCGGTCAGCTGTGTGGAGGTCTACACTACATCTGTCATGTTTCATCTTTATGTGACTCGCAGTTGGAAACGAGAAACAAAACATCACGGTTTATGTGAAACTTACTGCCTCATTAAGGTCAGGGGGACAATAGTGGAAATGAACAGCAACATCTTGTGTTAAAGTCTGATGTTTTCATCATTACTACGGCCGCTAGAGGGCGCTGTCACTTGAACGTAAATATATGTTATTTTTGGGCGTTTTGCATGGTGCGAGCAGTTTTCCAGGACGGTAAAAGGAGTTGGAGGTGTGCAGCTTTAATGAAAATCCTGCAATAACTAGTAACTAGTTTTCATCAGAAACAAGTAGTGAACACAACACTGACCTTTTAAGTTGATATGTTGAACTTGTTAGCAAACAGTTGCTTATTTCCACATCCAGCAGTTACGGAGCAACATTATCGTTCATGTGGAGTCGTGTTTCTGTCCACCTGGTGAATGTAAGTCCAATATTCACTCTCTTTTAGCTCTGTTTTTGTTCTCCACCAACTCCTGAGGGAAATATCTGGCTCTTTAGCTGCTAAATGCTCCACTATGTTCAGCAGCTAGTCTACAGCTAACTGTGTCTGTTTGCCGTTTGGTGCTGAGCAGGTAGTGTACAGTGGCTTTTTAGAGCTATGAGAGCACTGAGAGTGAACCAGAACAGTAAAGTTGCAGCCGGACAGACAAACAATGAGCTGAAACTCACTATAAAGCTCCGTAAAGCCGAGAGGAGCTGCAGAGTCACTGATAATTCTCTGTAGGGTCATCATTATGAGCAGCTCATACATCATTTTTATTATAAAAGTATCCATTTCAGCAGCTTTAAGTGCATGTAAACACACTGCATGTCAAACAGCAGGTTATGAGAGACACACAGGATCTTTTCATTAGTTCAGGAGCCAAAGATTTCTAGCTGGAGCTGTCTGTAGGTAGAAATATTTAAGTCCTCTTGTGTGAAATCCTGCAGAGAAGAAACAATAAAAATGTGATTGAAATCAGTTTCAGTCCACTACTGTATTATGATGTAGACGATACCTGAGCTGGTCGTTGAAACAGGACCCAACACGACTCATTAAACCCTCCGTGTTGACTGGATTAATATTTACACAGCTCACATTGGCTCACAGCTCCATTCTGGGAGGCACTGGCACTCCACCAAGACAGACTGGTGGACTAATTTGGCACGCCACCTTTCATCCAGCAGCTGTTAGTCTACCTTGTCTCCATCACGCTCTGATTTTAGCGGCAGCGGCAGCAGCAGCGTCGGCGGCAGCAGCAGCGTTGGTGGTGGTGGCGATGTGTCCTCTGCGGTGCTGTTGGACACGGTTGGTTCCACGCCAGCAGCTGTAACAGCTCCTCCGGGCACTATCATGGCTTGCCAGACGGCAGAGTGGAGCGAGCCTGTTTTAAATCACTCACCACACTTCCTGGACGAGGTTAAAGAGCTTCCAGAAGGTGTGGAAGGAGGGAAGAAATAAAGAACTCCTCGTTGATTTATTTCTCCTCAGGATGACACTGAGCCAAAGATCAGGGAGGCACTTTAAAATCCCACACAGACTGTGGAAATTAATGACTCGCCCTTATAATAACGACCACAAACCCCTGAGCAAGGCACTAAACACCAGCTGCAGACTTGATTTGAATGTAATGGTTGTATACAGCGTGATAATCTGAGCCCTGTGCACACACAGTCTCAGTTCAGCATCTCTACAAATTACATTAATATTTCACAATTTCTCGTGATTTACGTCCACTCAGTCCCTCGTGTAGAGAGAGGTGGATGGTTATTTTACCCTCGTTGCATGTAACACACATCTCTCTCCCTCCTTTTGTTTCCTGTCTGTCACTTCACTGTTGACTGTCCAATACAGGCAAAAAACATGCCAAAGAAATTATGTTTGAAAAAAAAAAAAGCTAGCCAACAGACCCCTCAGGCTATAACTCAGAACTAACAGCCATGTTTCCACGGTAATAATCCCTGCTGATTAGACAAACTGCACATACATCATTCTGCACAGAGACGCTTAAACATTCAACTGAAGGAATGAGAAAAACACGTTTCTAAATGGAGGGGGGCTTTAAATCTCTGCCTGCACCTCTTTTAATTAAAAAAAACATTAAATTAGTGAATAAAATACAATTAAACTGAAATAAGCACATTTTTCAGGTTTGTAGGTGATGTGAGTGCAGTGTGTCGTTGCGTATTTGGTGTTTGCGTTCAGAAACACTTTATTTTCTTTGGCCTTGATGCGTTCTGTAAGGTGTGCGTGCGTGTATGTGCGTGTGTGTGCGCGCGTGCGTTAGGGGCGTGTAGGTGGAGGGGAGTGTTGCATCCTATCACGTGACCAGCCTTGTCTGTCCTCTCCTCAGTCCGGATCTCTTTGTTGTGGTTGCAGCTGCTGCTCGCTCTCTCTTTACGCACCGCGGCTCCGCTACCGCCGGAGCCTGGAACCGCTTTACCGCGCGGTAAAAATAGAGCCGGAGCGCCCTGATTATCACTCTGTACAGGGGAGGGGGGAGATCAGGTCGCGGAGGATCGCTACGTGTGCGAGATCCAGTCGATAGAAGCTGAGATAGATAAATCTAGCAGAGGAAGACGCGGAGCTTCGGAGAGGAAGGATAGCGAGGATGCTGCCGCTGCCTGCTCTGCTTCCACCGTGGACAAACCGGACCGCCTCCGAGGCTTCCTGAACGCGGAATCAGCTCTCTATCTGCACATTCCTCCATATTCACCACAGACTTGTGCGCTCTCTCTCTCTCGGCTCTCTTCTTGCTCTGCATGAACCTGCCGGTTTTTTTTAAATTTTAATTTCTTTTCTCGGGATTACGCTGAATTGTTTCCACCTGAACACCGAGTGATTTGTCCGCCGGTGTCTGGAGGGTTTTGAGGACGGATCATCATCATTATTATCACCATCATCACCATCATCATCATAATGGTGTCAGGCGCTGGGAGGTGTCCCGGCGGGGTTGTCCGGTACCTGGTGTCCGCCTGCCTGCTGTCCCTGCTGCTCTACCTGCCGGAGGCTCGGGCGTCTTATTACCCACAGAGCGGAGAGTGCAAAGGCAAAGGGAAGGACTGCACAGGTAAGACTGCTGCTGCTGCTGCGTGGCTGTGCGTGGCTGTGCGTGGCTGTGCTGTGGTTGTGCGCTCCCTGCACCTTTTTTTTAAAAAAAAAAATCAAAATCACTTTCATACTGGAGACAAATCACCATAAATAATGTTGACAAATCAGCATTCAGTTCATGCAGAGCTGCGTGAGAGAGATGTACCGTAACTGTTAGATTCCTGTAGAGACTTCTGCTCTGTTGGGTCTTTAATGTTTATTTGTATAGAGGCAAATATATAGCATGAACTTATGCCACACATCAGCATTTATAGCCTAGTTTAGTGTGCAAGATGGGCTTTTTTTTTTAAATGCATGAAACTCAACAGTAAAATGAAACTGCACAGGACTCAACAATACATTATGCACACATTACAACACGAAACTCAACAAGAAAGCAGCACAAACAACCCATAAAGCAGCGGATCACTCATGACTACATGATTGATCTCTCGGCGGCTTCAACACTGAGTTTCAAACGTTCCCGGTCATGATCCATTTTGAGTTGTGTGTTATAAAAGAGTTCCACATGTTGATGATGAAATGGCATCTTAATATTCCCAGTAGACGCACCTCACGTCAGCGAGAGGTGCCAGCAGGTCACCGAGCACCTGATGAGCTGGAGATTTAGGCATTTATAGATGAGTTTATAGCGACCTTTGTGTGTCTTAAGCTTTCATAGAGTCTAATTATAGTAGATATCAAATGTCTCGTGCCCTTATCGGACCGTTATGTTCCTTCATTAGTTTCCAGCTGACTCAAAGATCACATTAATATTCCTGTTTGTTGGGGGAGGAAATAAAATCAATATCTCGGCTTTATTATGAGGAATTTATCTGCTATAGATGGATCTACTGTATCCCTGCAGGGGCTTGTTAGTGAGTTTATGATGACTCTGCAGCTGTACTATATTTATTTAAATAACGATGCTCATACTTTATATTCACACACAGGCTGCTGATGGTCCACCAGTGACTTTATAAAAACCTTCTTCGCTGATGGTTTTAGTTATTGATCAGTTGATTTAAGCTGTTTATCAAGTCAAAAATAAAAAAAAATTGACAGTGTTTTCAGCCTCTACAGTGAGAGATTGAGCTTGTTTTTGTGTAATTTAAGGTACTTTATTCATTACAATAATAAAATAGAAATACAGAGGAATGTAATTATATGTATATAAATCATATATATATAAATAATTAATCAGTAACTATATGTTTTAAATAAATATAGAGAAGTTAAAAGTACTATATTTCTCTCTTGGAGGAAGAGTATGAAGTTAGACAGCACGACACAAAGTGGAAATTATTTTCTCGATTCACTGGTGAATTGTTTGGTCTATTAAATGTCACAGAATAGTGAGAAATGTCAGAATCAAAGGTGACACGTTCACATATCTTGTTTTGTCCGACAAACAGTCCAGAAGCCCAAAATATTTATCAGTTATCAGTTCAGTGTCGTGTTTGACTGAGAAAAACATGAAATCATCACATCTGAGAAGCAACTTTTTTTAGCATTTTTGATTAAAAAAATGACTCAAAACGATTCATCAATTATCCAAATAGTCGCTGATTAATTTGCTGTCAGTTGATAATTGATTAATTGATTAATTGTTGCAGCTCTAAAGAATGATTAACAGTCAAAAAAAAAATGTAAATGACTCTAAAAATGAAAATAAAATGAACACATTAGAGCTGTAATAGTGTTTCTGAGCTACTAACCATCACTCATAATATTGATTTAATATTCCTCCAATATTATCTGACAGGAATTATCATCAAGACTATTCGCAGCCATGTTTGCATCCTGCATTAATATCTAATATTCATAAATTCATTATAACATTATACTGTTCTTTCTCTTTGGAGCTTTTATTAAATATTTAACAGCAAAAAACAGCAGTCATGTAAATGAGTGTAAGCTGTCACTCCGGAGTGTGCGGAATAACCCGCCTCACCCATGTTTTATTAATGCATAATGCATAATTGAAGCACTGAATTGCCTTTTCTGTTGCTGCTCACAGTGTGTGCGTTGAGAAATGGAGCATTTTTTTCCCTCTCAGACGATGCTGATCTCTGCTCTCCTGCAGAGGCCCGACACACCGCGGCACAATGCAATATTCTGCAGAGCCGAATGAAAACGTTCCGAGTCACTTACCAAAGCAAATACCTTGATTTATTTATTTATTTATTTTAGCACGCAAAGTCTAGTTCACACATCCACTGTTTCATGCATAGCAATAACCTTGTCGCACTGCACTGAGTCCTGATACGAGATAATTGACTGCGTTGCTTTCGCAGCTGTTGTTCATCAGAAAGAAAAAAAAAAAGAAGAAGAAAGAAGAAGAAGAAAGGAAGGCTTTTTACAGTCGCAGAAGAAACTGAACAAAATGGCTTTTGGCAATTTGTTGGAAGCAGCAGCAGCAGCAGCAGCCCGCTGTGTTCAGGGGATGGAAGGGAAAATGCTGCCCTGGAGAAGCATCAAGCATTTATAGCAGACCATTATTCACTGGTAATATGAGTGCACTGTAATCTGTACACACTGGAAAATTATAGATATAGCATTTTTTTAACGTCAGCTGTGAGCTCCTGAGGAAGCCTGGAGTTTGGGTTTGACGCTCAGCGCCATCTTTTCTAGTTACTTAAAGGTGAACGTCACTGATTTCTCTACCTCAGAGTGTGTTTCCAGATGTTATATGTGAAAAAAAAAGTTGTTTAGTTTTGAAGAAGAAGAAGGAAACTTCTTCCAAGAATCTACAAGTCTAGCTGCTCTTGACTTAAAGCTTTTGGATGACTGAAAAGCTTCACAGACAGTTTAGTTTAAAGGCTTTGGTGTCTCCAGAGGGAGCTGTGTGTGTGAAAGAATTGCTGCAAGAATTTGAAGCATCAACAGCTAGTTTCACTACTTCTAATTAGGTTTTTGGTTCAAAGACTGGTGATATTCTTTATTTTTTGTCTCTCAATACCTTCTAACTTCAGTATCCTACCTAGCTGCTGAACATAGTGGAGCATTTAGCAGCCAGATATTTCCCTCAGGAGTTGGTAGAGAGCAAAAACAGAGCGAAAAGAGAGTGAATATTGGACTCACATTCACCAGGTGGAAACAGAAACACCTCCAGGAAGACTCTACATGAATGATAATGTTGCTGCTGGATGTGGAAATAAGCAACTGTTAAGTTCAACATATCGACTTAAAGCTGATGATGTGACAGTGTTGTGGTCGCTACTTGTTTCTGATGAAAACTTGTGGACAAAACATCAGTTAATGCAGATTTATGTTATAACAAAACATTTGATGGTTTCAGCTTCTTAAATGGGAAACTTTTGCTGGTCTTACATGATGGTACATTAAATATTTCTGGGCTTTGGACTTTTGGTCGGAATAAAAAAGACATTTGGAGACGTCACCTTGTTCTGTTTCCTGATGTTTTATAGATTGATTATTAGAGAAATGGATAAATCCATAATGAAAACATAAACAAACATGCCGCAACACGACACTCTCAGTGTGGCGTTTTCCGATCAGGTCTCTCAGCTGCTTCACGACGACATCAGCAGCCCAAAGTGGACAAACAGTTATCGTGTGAGCTGTCCTCCTCCGGAGCGTTTACACAGAAGTCTTCTTCAGACAGAAAGAGTTGATTATTGACCTTCTGTCCGGCTCTGGTGTCGACTGTCTTGAGAACAAACGAGATCGATGAGTATGAATCTCTGACATTAAAGTCAGCTGTAAATGTCGTGCACATGTGTCAACTTCCTGTCAGGCAGTTCAGCTCTGTCCTCCACATGTTGTTGTGGTGCGTGGAGCTTTTTTATCCCGCATGTTTGCTCACAGTGAAGATTTTTTTGAAGGCACATATGTTCAGCATGACTCAACAGTCTGTTGGTTTTTACTTGTACCCCAGATCTTTTTTTTTTTTTTGCTTCTAACAGCCTGTTAGTTTCCTCCAGCAGGCGTTTGATGGGTTGATTAATAACCGGCGAGCTCTGGGCCTTCAGTATTTGGATCATCTCGACTACATCTTTTACAGCATGTGTGATTTCTTTGATTGAATCTGATCTGTTGATTTAATGGACTCTCTGGTTGGTTTCCCTCTTTGCTATGATTCTTTTGGGCAGATCTGAACATAACATTCCTCCTCGGACCAGAACAATTGAGCAGAGACCCAACAGAGGAAGTGGTCTCAGTCCAGTCACAAACAGATTCTGGAGTGGTTTGTTTGTGGTGGGAACGTGATCTGACTTCCATCTGACGACGAGGCTGCAAGTCTGAGCTGTGCGCTTTATATAACCTTTATTAAATCAAGATCAGGATCTCTTTTTGCTAGAGAGAGAGGGACTCTAGCACAGCAAAGAGACAGAAAAAACAAACAAAATCCCACGCAGCAGCAGAAACAATCACTGAATAGATGAGGTTAAAAGTTTAAAATTAAAACTCTGTAATTCATTTCATTTATAAAGGTGCAAAGTAGTGGAAGTCTTTCCAAGTTCAGTATTTACCTGAGGGGTAAATACAGTTAAAGAGTCCTAAGTTGGTTTATAAATGAAGAAGAGAAGTCGTACTGACAGCTTCTGCAGGAGACATTTATAAATAAAAATGACATAATGTAGTTTTCTCCTTGTTGCTGCAGTTTCATATCTCCTGTAATGAAACACAAAGAGCAATGATAAACTGCATCAAGCTGTTTAAAAAAGGACATATTCTGCACATGTCCAGCTCTATATTTATATTCTCGGGGCTCAACTAGAATATCTTTACATGATTTACAATGAAAAACTCCTTATTTATCTTCTACTGGCTCTTTATGCAGCTCCTCAGTTCAGCCTCTGTCTGAAACAGGCTGTTTTAGCTCCTGTCTCTTTAAGGCCCCGCCTCCTGATGAGCCCACTCTGTTCTGATTGGTCAGCTTTCAGGAAGCTTCATAAACAAACTATAAACAAACTATATTAGCAGGATTTCACTTTTTTTTCCTTCTTTGTCAACTTCTCAAATCCGTCTGTACATGTCGGAGCAGAATCAGATCTAAATTATAAGAGTGGACGACGTGAACA
Organism: Thunnus albacares; assembly: GCF_914725855.1. Classification (NCBI taxonomy): domain Eukaryota; kingdom Metazoa; phylum Chordata; class Actinopteri; order Scombriformes; family Scombridae; genus Thunnus; species Thunnus albacares. Next base: position 30,327,372 of record NC_058117.1, on the reverse strand, counting down.
ACACACGGAAGAACCTTAGCGACAACCTTAGCAACCGAGGCTACCAAATAGATGCACATTTTTGGGCGTGTGTGACGAAACAACGTCAGCTCATCAGGGAAAAAAATAATGATTTGGAATAGGGGTGTGCCTGAATACAAATATGTTATTCGGCCAAGCATAAATAGTGGGTTGTTTTTTCTAAATTAATATTTGTTTCATACAAATATTTTAAAAATTATTTGTTTTTGGGAAGAAAAAAAACCAACATGTTAAATACCAGCGCACAGGTCGGTTACATCTCTATCTCAGTGTCTCTCCTCTGCTCCGCTGTGACGTCTATCAGCAGGTCTCAACAAGGGGAGTCACATCCACCTGCTACATGACGCACATTTCCTAATTTGGACGTCACTCCCGGAGTTGGCGGCGTTCCCCAGAGATAAAGCTGAACTACTGACACAAATGAAGTGCTCCCAAGGGAACACTTATTGTAACACTTTAATTTTCTGAAATTAAAAGTGTAATAAAAACAAAAACAGGATTTTTAAGCCTCTTTACACTTTTATTTGAATACAAATACAAATAATTTTGCTGCCTCAACAAATACAGATACAAATACAAATACTGGACCCTCTACACATCCCTATTTTGGAACTTTGTCCACGTTTAACATCTGACATTTTAACAGGATGTAAATGATAGAAAATCCCAAACTGAACTTCATCTGAGTCAGATTATATTCCGGGACAAATCAACTCATCCTGTATAATTTGGCCTTCTGGGAGATCCTTTCAGATCCTTTCAGTTTGAAATCTGTCTGCCGGCGCTGATGGAGCTCAGTGAAGGAAGGAAACTCATATGCATGACAAGTATTTTTGCGAAACAGTAACAGGCGTGATTAAAATGTGAACAGCAGCTCTGACATTAAGAGTCCGTGCTGTCTGCAGATGAATATTGATGTCCTGTCCACGCTGTTTACAGTTTACACTCAGGCCGTTTAGCCGAAGCTCTCATGCAGAGCAGCTGATGATGACAACAGCATCAGCGAGCAAGTGAGGGAGGGAGAGAGAGGGAGGGAGGGAGGGAGCGTGGTGGAGAATAGTGAAGAGCAGGTAGAGAGCTCCTACAGAAAAGCAGAGGGAGTTGTGGGTTAATGGTGGAGTTGCCGCGGGGCGCTGTCTGGGATTCTCACATACAAATGTTTTGCTTACAAATAATTAGGCGTCGTTGAGCAGATTGCTCTTGAGGACGGCTCTCGGGCTGCTGGGAAATCAGCAGGTAAAAGAACGGAGGGTTGAAGCATCAGTCAGAGCAGCTGCTCCGGGTTTGGGCGATGTCTACAGAACGGGCTTATGATGATGATGCTTTTATTGCACTTACAGTAACGTAACGAGCGTTGTTGTCGTCAACTCGAGCACTTCACGTGGTTCACTGTCTCTCCTCTGCTCTGCTCAGACGACACACACACACGGAGCGCTCAGCCCCGCCTGCAACGTAGCGTAACCATAAATGACAGCAAAACGCAGGAAACACTGTTTATTTATGTTATTTACCTAATTTATATGCGCTTGTTTCATCTCAGCTCAGTGTGAGAGTCTGCTGTCATTTACGGTCGTGCTTTAAATCAGGATGTTACGATGGTAACAGGCTCAGCGCTCGATGACTGTCAGCTATTGGCGATGGACGAACCCTACCAGCTGCAGTGTTAAAATTTAACAAGCCTCATTCAGACAGGAGGAACATTTACTCAAGTACTGTACTCAAGTACAATTTTGAGTTTCTTGTACTTTACTTGAGTATTTCCATGTGATGCTACTTTATACTTCCACTCCACTACATTTCAGAGGGAAATATTGTACTTTCTACTGTATTACATTTATTTGACATCTATTTTTACATTGATGTATTGATACTTTTACTTAACCCTCCTGTTGTCTTCCCGTCGACCGTGCAACTTTTGTCAAAAGTGACCCAGGAGGACAAAAGTCCACAGATGCTATAAATTTTAATAAAACACTCAAAATTCAACGAAAGTAGTGATCATTACTTTTACTTGCAAAGTGTGTGATATGGAACCATCCATGTGATTTTCAGGCAATTAGATGAAAGAAATTCATATTTCTGATATAAAAACATTTAAAAACGGGTCAAATTTGACCCGAGGACAACAGAAGGGTTAAGTCAAGGACATGAATACTTCTTCCACCACTGGATGATCACAGGGGGAGGTGGGGAGTGAAATAATTGAATTCCTGGTTCTGGACGGCATTTTAACCAGGAGGAAATGACATGGAACAATGGGACAGTAAACCCTCTCATCAACCTGTGTTAAGTGTTAAGCAAAATCATATCTATAAGCAACTAAACACAACTAATACGTATAGATTTATGTATTTTCCAATTGGTAAAAATTGAAGTAAAACATCGCAGGTTGAAGTTGTTGAATCTCGGATGAAGCTGTGTGTGTTTAACGAGGGTTTTATTCCTCATAACGGAGCAGAAACAAAGAGACGCTAAACAAAAAGATGTTTCTTCTGCTCTCTGTCTCCTTATGAAGAAACAACAACAAAATATCAGTTTATTGGAAACACAGACACCAGCAGCAACAACAGCATTAATCATGTTTTTGGCAGAGTTAGCGCGGCTCCTCCAGGTTTTTACATATCAGGCGGTTGTAAGTATTTCCATGTGGATCCTGCTGATTGATGATTCTTGTGCTCCTTTAATAAACACAAAGACGTGTCTGCCGTTATTAGACACAGGGTTCATTTTTCTGCTCATAACAGTTTTATGTGAGTCATTTCATCATTTCCCCGACTGACTCATTTTTATCGTCTCTTCGTATAATCACATCACGAAAATACTACAAAATTTCAGTTTTGTTTTGTTAGTTCCATCTAATTTGACATATTTTACTTAGTGTTTATGTTTGAAGGATTTTCCTGAAATCAATTTTTTATTATTCTGTCTTGTTTGAAGCTGCTGACACTGATTTAATGACAAGCTGGTTTGTATTTAAACCAGTGATGTCAGTCCTTTTTGCTTGTTTCAGTTCTCTGTTAATCTCTGTTTAAACTGAGATTCCTGCTCTCAAATCATTTATCAAGCTGCATATGTTAACTAGGTTTTATGGCACTGAACATACAGTATATTAATGATAATTACACTTCAAAAATCCATCTTCCTAAGCCATTTCTATCGTAAAATCCTAAAAACCCTTCTGTCTTTATAGTTGTTTCCTTAATAAGTAAAAAAAAAAAATACAATATTTCAATGTGTTTCCACTTGAAAGCAACTTTTCGTAAAAAAAAAATCTTAAAATAAGTAAGATTGGTTGCTGCATTAGAATGAAGAACAATGAAACTTGTCTTTTTGGAGAAAATAGTCCAAAAAAAAGTTGAATTTGATTCATTATTTACTAGTTTTTTAAAGAAATAAGACTTCAAGGATACAATACAGAAAAAAATACTGTGAAAAACTTCTAATATAAAATAGAGAAATACTAGATAAGAAGATTTTTTTCAAAGCATCTTGACAGTAGTTTTATCTTTGGTACAAAAAGTTTCTCATCCCTTTCTGGTCCACTGGTCTATTTTTAGGATTCTCGTGCCAGCAGATGTTGGAGAGCTGACAAGTTATTATGTGAATAAAAGTACAGATTATGTCTTTTATATCATTTTTTTGAGAGCATCTCAAGCCTGATTATTATATGTGACTAAGAAGTGAGAAAGCTTTCTGTAGTTAAATAAAAACAACAAAGAGCACAAAACACCAACACCAAATAAACAATGAAATGTTTAAAAATCTGCCATGAACAAGGATTATTTTACTTGTTTCTAAAACACATACATGTGTTTTAATGATTCTCTGACATGATTTTTTATATTATTCATTATTCCGTCTTGTCTGAAGGTGACGCTGATTTATAGAAAACGCTTCATACAAGCTGATTTGTATTTGAACCAGTGATGTTGGTCCTCTTGAAGGGTTAGCCCTAACCCTAACCCTGACCCTAACCCTAACCCTGACCCTGACCCTAACCCTAACCCTAACCCTGACCCTAACCCTAACCCTAACCCTAAACCTAACCCTAAACCTGGTCCTAACACTAACCCTAAACCTAACCCTAACCCTAACCCTAACCCTAACCTTAACCTTAACCCTAACCCTAACCCTGACCCTAACCCTAAACCTGGCCCTAACCCTAACCCTAAACCTAACCCTAACCCTAAACCTGGCCCTAACCCTGACCCTGTTATGTTACGATGGAGATTCCTGCTCTCCAACTGTTTCCAGGTTGCGTATGTTATCTAGTTTTTATGGTACTGAACATATATTTATTCTCTGCGTTGTATTTCTCTGTATCTAGAAGCTGAAGTGTTTTTGTAGCTTGTTTGTTTGTGGAAGAACTTAAAAACTTTCTCCCCACGGCGGCTGTTTCCTTCTGCTTCTCAGTCAAGGACGTTGCCTCTCCTCCATCCTCCATCTCCGGAGACTCTGAGGTGTCAGAACTCAACTCTCTGTTTGCTATGATCACCTGCTTGGGCTTGTCATCACTTACATGACTGACAGGAACTGCCTTTAGAGCTCGACACAACCGAATGCATTTTGAAGCCTCGTGAGACTTTGCCGGGAATCGATCTGGAGAACAGATGCTTTTCAGAAGGTCTGGAGAAAGATGTCGAGTTCATTTCACAGTTTCAAGGTCTTGAAAAGTGTCTCAGTTATATAATGAAGTCTGGAGGGAAACAAGGGAACATGCTAACAGATTATATTTTGTTGTAGATCTGATGCTAGTTCACATACTTGGATCATCAGTTGATGTGAAGAATGTGGACCTGATCACATATATTTGTTTCTATAGTCTGCGACAGTTATCCTGAGTACTTAACAGCATTTAGTTCCAATTAAAGGAAATCTTAATTCAACCTCATACAATGAGGTAACGTTATATTATACAGATCCCTTAATTTTATACTAATTTCCTGGACGTTTTGCAGTAATTTGCAGGTATGTGTAATTTGTAGGACATTATACAGAAAGGGTGGTGCAATCTGGTACAAATTATGTAATTATGTGTTACAAATTATTACAAAATGATTCCAACACCTTTGGGATAAACTGGAGTCAGACTTTATCGCCGACATCAGTGTTGGACCTCATTAATGTTCTTGTGGCTGATTGGTTCCAACGTCTGCTGGAAACTGAAAAGACTGAAACTAGAAGAGCACATTAATGAACATGGTGTAGCAATCACTGCTCAATTATCACATATGGCTAGAAAGTTTTGGTGTCCACATACTTTTGGCCATGTGGTGTAGAATATAAGGGTAAAATACAGGATGTTTTCTTATCATAATCAACATCAATGCTCGTAGTTTTTCTACACTTTGAAGATATTCAATGCAGAATTTGCAGTTTTACTTTTTTAAAAGTTTGATCATTTGCACCATGTGTTTTAACGTGTGCACATATTTAGCATTTCACTCCTATAACAGACTCATGATGGACAGTTTTTTTTTTTTAAAAAAAAGGATGAAAATCGATGCAGCAGGACTAGAGATACCGTCTTTTTATTTTACGCATTCTTCTTCCTTGTCAAAATCTGGTGCCTACATTATCCACAATGCAACTCCACCACAGAGAGTTCTGTCAGAGATTCGGGTGTGTTACGCTAGTAGCGGCTAACGTAGCCTGGAGCTGCTAGCCTCCAGTAGAGATGAGGAGCTACAGAGGTCTGGTAACCTCCTTCAACCTTCAAACTTGTAGTCTTCAACCCCAACTGACACTGACTCAAGTAACATCACTGGAGGCAATTCATCAGACTTCACACAGCTCCCTCTTGAGACACAAAAAGGCTTTATATTACTTTTTATTCAAATACAACACCTGGAAACACGTGCCGAGGTGGAAAATAGGTGGAGTTCCCCTTTAATGGCTCCAGCTTCACATGAAAACAACCTCTGCTGATGTCTGAGCTGAAAGATTCTCAGGAAACCTGTATCGAGATATCAAGGTTTTTGAAGAAGAGAGATTAATTTTGAAATTTTGTTGATATTAGCTTAAAAAAAAAAACTCCCTTGGCTTTTTGGAGTTTAATTGAGCCTCAAGGATAAAACGCACCGTGAAGTCAAGGTGCTCTTTTATCTCATAAAAAAACCACATTGACCACCTGCTTGCTCATTTTGAGTCAGAGCATCCTAAAAATGAAATGCCAGGACAGAGTGTGTCTGACAGATTACATTTGTGTAGGCGGAGATCAGATGCATTTTTCACTGATGTCGGTTCACTTTCTCCCAGCGTCGCTCCTCTCCAGCTGAGAGGGAATTATCCACCGATCACTTTTGCCGGCTGAGTTTAGGGCAAACCAATTATCTGCAGTGCTACAGGGTGACAGACGCTTTTAATTGTCTTTCATGAGGCAATAAAAGGTGTTTGTCAACTGGCTGGTTGTGGACTTTCTAAATCGGCCTCGGTTCTTGGAGTTTAATTAAGCCTCGAGGCTAAAAACACATCGTAAAGTCAAGGTGCTCTTTGGGTGAAAACAGGGCTGCAGTGAGTCTGTGGATGTCAAACTGTCTGTGAAGGTTCACAGGGTTAATTCTCGGTCTGAAAAGGAAAAGTAATCCAAAAAATTAATCACATTTAAGTCATAATCATTCAGAGAGCTTTCAGTTTTTCAGTGTCAATCATTAAATTCTCCAACAAAATAATCATTCAGCTTACTACTCTCTGTCTGATAGCTCTTTCTTGCTGTAAAATGAAGTGATGACTTTTATGTTTCTTGTTTATTTGGTATAAACACAAGAAGAAGAAGAACTTGATAGTTAGCATTAGCTGTGATTGTTACTGTGGCTGAAAAGACAAAGAAAAGAAAATCCAAAAATAAAGACGTCATCGTACCACCCACCCCTGTTTGATTGGTAGAGCCTGTGCCCACACTAGGCCATCATATTATATCTGTTTGTTTTACATACATTGTAGGGACCAAACCTGGCAGCTAACCTTATCGGGACACGCCTCTATTCTGGGGAAAGAAAAGCCTGTAATAGCTTCTTTTGGGGGTTAAGATTTAGTTTTATGGTTAAGAGTAGACTTAGGTTTAGGGGGGGTTAGGAAAGTCACTATAAGGATATGTAATTAAGTTTGAATGTGTTTGATCACAGGACTTTGCATCAACAGTATCATTCAGCTTTATTAATTATATCAGAAGATTTGTCACACCCGCATTTTACTCTGTAGAGGGTTGAATATACTGTTATTTACCTAATTTATGTACACTCTTTGTTTCATTCCAGCTCAGTGTACAGAAATACACCGATATGAACAACCGCCTTACTGCACTAGAGCCAAAGACAAAACTATTCTGAGTTTTCTACGGCGTATTGGTGTAACTTATGGTCCTGACGGTGCTGTTGTCCTTCTGCCTCCATTCTTTGTTTCTTCTCTTCCATTTGTTTTAGCTCCTCTCTGTGTGCTATAAAGTTGGCCATCAAAGTGAAACGACTGATCATCATCCTCATAAAAGTCCACAGGATAATGCATCACTGCACTCAGTTTTTTTTAGTTTCCTTACAGTCAATCTTATACATGTAAATAAACCAGTGTGTATAGATGAATATGTGGGTGGTTCACTTAGCCAGCAAGTTGCCCGGGATATAGCTCCCTGTGCAGTTAGCCATAATGCTGCTACGGGCAGCTAGTTCCTGTGTTTACTTTCGTTCAGACTCAGTAGTAGGAGGCTGACTGAGCTCCGATAACCATTGGTATACATGGTGTTTAAAAACTTCTTCTTAATGACCATTAAACAATAGAGACCAGAGCTGAAATATCAAATTTAACAGAATTTATTGTCTTGTACAAGAAGGAGCGTTTCACAATGCAACACGCAGGATGAGGTTACAAAGAAAAAGGCTCCCAGTGGAGCAACTACAACAGGGTTTTATATACTTTAAATGGGCGTTAAAGTTCTTTTCTTAATCTATCAAATACAGACTTATAGATAACGTCATGTCTGTTTTCAGTTCTCCTGTCCAGGAGCCATCTTGCCCAACTGACCCCCAGATGACATGTCTCACCCTGTCTCCAATGAATTTTAATTTCTACATTTTCCTCTTTACAAATATAATGCTGAACCTCCTTCAACCTGAGCTGATGATGAGTCTGCTGATGTTGCAGAGTTGCAGTGCAAGACAGGAACAGTTCATCATGATCTAGATGAAATAGACAGTGAAATCATATTTTTTATAACACACGGTGTACGGCCTCATTCGCCCGAATCTCAGTCTGAATCACTGGAATCTCTATAGCGGAGCTGGAAAGAGCAAAGTCGACCAGTATGACCCACAGAGCCACAACTGTCACATTAATGGGAAAAACAACAGGTTCAAATAAAGTGGATTCTCCCTTTAAGGAAACAGTGGCAAAAAATGAACCTCAGGAAATTCAAGAAAAATAACTAAAGCTGAAGCAAAACAAAAAACAAACCAAAACAAAAAAAAATCAATAAAATCACTGCAGACAATCACAATTTTCTACAAGCACTCAGATACCATCATAAGAGCATCAACTTCAACAGAATCATTTACTACACAACAGTTTTATTTTTCCTCTCACATCTTTCACTGCTGAGAGAAGCTGATGATACAAACCTGTTTCTGCTGTCACTGATCAGCTGATCCCCTCACAACATCGCAGGCACAACTACTGACCATAATACAAACATACATATACATTATTCTTGTGTTACTGATAAAAGCCAACAGATGAATAAACAGATTAATGGAAACATCTGATCAAAATGAATGATTCAATGTGGTTTTTGGACATTTATATGTGAAATACTAATAAGTATGCATTATTTTTATAACTCTTCCTCCACTGGACTGTGAATGTAAAGCAGCCTCATTAACAGATAATAAATGCACATTCACTACCTGTATGATATATAAATGCACGTCTTATGCTTCCTCCTAAGAAAATATTGTCATAAATTTCACATTTTTATCATTTTTTTTTATGCGCACGAAAAGAGACTTTAAAAAAAAAAGAGCGATTCCATTTATTTATTATCTGGTGGGTATTAACACAGTGTGGTTTTTGTAATCCGCGTTGGTTGATTAAGATGTGAAAACTGTCATTTCAAGGATTTTATGGATGAATAAGCTCGAGCTTGTAGAAGAGAGGTGAGCATATTTCAGTTTTTATTTTTCTCTCGCATTGAAGGAGAAAGGCTGCTCACAGCCTGGAGATTTCATCCAACTGCAAAATAAGTTTTTTTTTAAAAAAAAAAATCAATCACTTTGTCAACTCGTGTAGGAAATAATAAAGCTCTTGTGGCTGGGTGAAGAGAAAAAATCTTTCGGTTGATATGATCTGTATGGGAAATCGGAATAGCGAAAAAACCACAAAAACTGCTTCTCATGGATGTTTGAGGCGTTTTTTTATGTTTATGGAAGCAGCCTCGGCGCCGTGCTGCATGTATATGATGAGCGGACGCTGCAGTAGTGACTCACAGTAAAAGGATCTCGCAGCTCTACAGGTGTGTTATAGCCTGCGGGCCCTTCAGGTGCGCACGTAGCCGACACCCCCGCCGTCCTCTGACTCGCCTCCTTCGCCCCGCAGCGCCGGCTCTCAGCCGCCATCAAACAACGATGTTTGCACTTCAAACGAGGAGGGCTAATCTTATTCAGCCGAAGCCTCAGATCGAGTTCACTCTCAAAATGTAAATCTTAACACCGTCTGACTGCAGGTGCGTACGTTTGATTGATCCACCTCTTTGATCTCGCTCTCGTTAGTTCAGATTATGTTCAGGGTGATTCTGCGGTTGGAATGTGATGCCTCGCTTCCTGTGGTCGATCCCCCCTCCCCACCCTTTCTACCTGCTGCCGCCTCTTCCGCCATCAGGTCAGGGGTCAAAGGTCAGGGCCTGCTAAGAAAGTGGTGAAGAAGTAGCGCTGAAGGTGGCAGAGAGTCAACGACACTTCAGCAGGGCTTTGATTACTTTTTAACCTGCACAGACTTGACAAATGATTCAAATTTTCTTGTATCATCATAATAAAATATACACAGCTAGTAAACGACTCCATAGCGAGCAAGTTCGAAACAAAACACAGCGACACAGTTGCTGAATAGATTCACAATTAAGCCAAAATTTAAGGGTGAACTGATACATTTTCAGTTTTCTCAACATTGTGATCTGTAGCTTTCACTTGCAGCACCCTTTCATGACAGAATCTGAAGCTCTGTGATTGGATGCGTCTTTCTGAAATGCAGATTTCAGGAGTCGCGTTCAACCTCAAAGTTTCCACCAGATATTTTATTTGAATAGTTATTTATCTGTTATTCTGATGATTCAACCAGGAGAGTTTCATGTCGTGTCTGTACATACAGTAATGATGTGTTGACGTCTTTCTGCTGACTTTTTAAGCATTCATGACACCTCAAAGTTCGTTCACCTTTGTGTTACGTAACGTGTAACAAGGGCAGCTGTAATGACGTTGGAGCAGAAAATAAAAAAAAGTGATTACAGAAAAGCTCTGAGCTCTAAGTAGAAAATGCTGCAGGTCTGTTAATGTGATTTTAATTATTACCTCCATATTAAGTGAAGCAGCAACAGAAAGAGGCCAGCTAGAGGTCAGGACCTCCGACGCGGCTTCCACAGGGTGCGTCGCATCATCTGAAGGCTTCTGTAAACATCCGACTAAACGTAAAGAGTGAATTTTCAGGGTTTGTTATCTACTGTGTTCAGGCAGGTTGGCGCTCTGAGGCAGCAGTCTGTGCAGCCCACACACACACACACACAAACACACACACACACAAACACACACACACAAGGTGAAGCAAAGCCACCCGCACAGCGACAGACACGGCTTCAACGTCCTGACAGCGTCTCTTGCACTCACGCGTCAGATTCGCTGTGGTGGACTTGCACAAGTCGCCACGTTAGTCGTCCGGTAACACGTCTTATCTTCCTGGACGTTTGGGTGTCAAACCAAAGGAACAATTAAGATTTGGCAAACACCCACCCTACCCCCCCCCCCCCCCCCGCCCCCCCCCCCCCCCCCCCCCCCCTCATCCCCCATCCCATCGCCTCGCTGAGAACATTAAAATGATTTCTGTGACATTGGCTTAATGTGTGGGCTGTCAATTATGCGAGGTAATATTGCATGCGTCGATGACTCTGTAGATTAGGCGTGAATGGCAGGTTTATGAAGGCAGTGAAATTGCAGAGGCCTCATTTGTCAGATTTAGAGTGACTCGGCCTCCACGACGACGACGCCGCTGCCGCTGCTGCTGCTGCTGCTGCTGCTGCTGCTCTTCTCTTTCAGCAAGATTGTTTCTCCTCATGAAATGCAGGCCTGATTAAAGAAATAGAGCTCATCAAAATGCTAAATACAAGGGTGGTGATTTAGCATCGGTTTGCACGTCAGGGCGGATTGAACAGCAAGTGTGTGTTTCCAAGCTGCAGGGAGCCAGAATCACTTTATATCTGGAGTGCAGTAACAGTGCAGTCATTTGTCTTTACACACACACACACACACACAGAGTGTACTGACAGCACACAGTAAACCCAAGACGGACTACGTGACTAAATCAAATGGCTGAAATGTGACAAAAACAAATGTATTTTTGGCGCATATTTTTACTCTAAATCAAAATCAGATGAGAAAAATAACACTGCTGGTTAATTAGCATGTAGAGTTGAGAATCACTGGAGATTTAGTGCTACTGTAAGACTGTACTTTCTTCAATATTTATATATATGAGTAATATAAACATGATTTTTCTACAAAACCCTTTTTTTCTTTCATAATCGATTAATTTGTTGATCATTTTCTTGATTAATTATAGTTGTTTGGTCTATAAAATGTCAGAAAATGGTGAAAAATGTCGATCACTGTTTCCCAAAGATGACGTCCTCAAATGTCAACGATCCAAAGATATAAAGATATCCAGTTAACCGTCACAGAGGATTAAAGAAACCAGAAAATACTCACAGTGAGAAAGAGAGGCTGGAATCAGAGAATCAAAATAGTTCTTCTCTGTGCAGCAAGTAAAGAAAATACCACATTGTAGCAACAGAATAACAAGCAATACAGACTAATAAACACATTTTTCACCTGGCTTGTTGTGGCTGAATCCAAATGTTAAAGGTGTAAAAGAGATGAAATGAAAGTTCTCCGCAGCGTCTCCACCACCAGCTGCTATTTGATTAGTAGCTGATAGAGATTCATTGTCATACCTGCTGCCTCATTTACTGCATCTTCTGTGTCTAAGCAGGTTTGTCAGCAGCTGACACGACTAAATACAGCACAGATAAGAGTCCCGAATGTTAAATGTTGTCTCAACACAAGCAGCCGCGCTATAATTTCACAGATGTCAGATGTAGGTACTTAAAGCTACAATATGCAGGTCCAGGAAATCAAGCTAGCGTGCAGCCCGATGTATTGATTTCTGGAAGAGAGCTCTTCAGTTGGAGGAATCAGGAGCTTCTGAGTAATAAGCCATGATGACGTCCTCCAGCAGCTAACGCTAGCTTCGTGCCTCGGTGTGAGAGGAGTAGTAGACCAGAAGTGCGTTCATGTATTGATTGATTAGCTCCCACCCTTGACTTTGGCATCCACTGATTGGTTAGAAGAGTGAGGCTCAATAACTCGCAGAAGCCTTTGACACCGACTCCACATTACGATATGCTTTGGAGCTTATTTAAACTAAAAAATATGAGGAAAAAAACATAGACTGTATAAAAATATGGACGTAGTTACCGTGACGTCACCCGTTGGTTTCTGAAGAGCGGTTTTGAAGCTCAAAGCGAGCCGCTCCGGCCGTCGCCATCTTGGCAGTGCATGACGCTGTCTAACTCCCAGCCAATCAAAAATGGGCAAAGAGGCGGGCCAAATGGCTGAAACAAGCCAAATTCACCGCCCGTCCAGTTGTCATGAAAGAGGAAATTAGCTACAGAGACCAAAAGCGTTGTTTGTACCAGACTGTAAACATGTTTATTTCTGCTGTAAAGTTGGACATTTTAACATGGGGGTCTATGGGGAATGACTCGCTTTTGGAGCCTCAAGTGGCCATTCAAGGAACTGCACCGCTTGGAAAAAACTTACATACTGTAGCTTTAAGAGTTTTTGACTCTGCTGCTTGGTGCAATGAACACATCTCAGTCTGTACTAAAAAAACATGAGCTTCTCTAGCGGCACTGTTCACATGTAAAATGTAAAAAATATAGTATGTTCAGAGGACTTTCATTAGCAAGGTTTCCATTCAAATGTAGCGCAAAGTTTAACCAAATTTTCAGATTATTCACGTGAATGTTTGTTTCCATCCGCTACCGTTGTGTGAATATTAGGAGATAAACAGTTGGTGGCGCTAATTGCAGAATCGCAGAAGAAGAAGGCACAACGAGGCGACGTCATTTAAAGAGCGGCGGTCAAAGCTGAAACGATTGAAAACCTGATGGAAATATGACATTTCTGTTTGTTTCATGTAGTCGAGGAACATTTCAGTCTCCTCGTCGCTCCACACAGATCTGATGTTTTCAGCTCTTCAGTGACGTTTAAGTCACATGATTCATCGTTTACCTTTGCTTTTTACCCACACATACACACTTTATTTGTGTTATTTAGACTTATTTTTCTGAATTTCCAGTGTATCCATTTGGGGTTTTTAACATGCACGAAAACGATGCACTTATTTATAGTTATTTTTCATTATTGATCGATCTATTAATTATTATTTTGCCATTCGAAATACAAAATCTAAAAAAAGATCCCAGAATCCAAAGTGACATCTTCAAATATTTCTGTATATCTTGTTTTGTCTGATCAACAGTTTACAATGATAAGAAAAACAGCAAATCCTCATATGATAGAAGCTGTAAACAGGAAATGTTGAAAATTGGTCAAGGGTAAAAGGTCATATTGGGCCTGCCGACATCCTGTTAGAGAAGTATGAGGAGACTGGAAGAGTTTGTTTCTCTCTCAGGCAGATGGGAATGTGAGGAGGAGGAGGAGGAGGAGGAGGAGGAGGAGGAGGAGGGGGAGGAGATGTTTTATCGCCCGACTAGCTGATGTGCTGCTGTTTTCTCTTAGACCTCAAACTCCCCGGAGGACGTTTTCAGCACTGAATATATTTACTGCAGAAACCAGCTGTGTCTGTTTTATTCACATTAGGTGTTCTTCATATGTGGGATTTTTTTTTTCTGTTTGTCTTTGCCGGCGGATATTTATTCTTTTTTACTTTGGAAGACAAGACCAGTGATTTCTTGCTTTATTTGACCTGACAAATGAACAGTGTTGAATCAGCTTCCACAGTATTTATTAGTGCAGCTGGTTCAGTGGAGACGACTGAACTCTGTGGTTCATTCGGGCAGATGAGGAGAGAGATGTTCAAGATAAACTCTGTTTTTTTAAATTTTAAGACTGTAGCATTCAAACAGTAATTGACAGCACCTTCTATGAATATCTGTGACATTTATAAACATTTTTTTGATTCCACTTAATAAAGTAACACCTCATCTTATATACTGGGTTAGCAGTTTCGCCCCAGTTTATGTGCTAAGCTAGGCTAAACATACGCTTGACTGTTGTCTGTACCGGATACACACAGATGAAACTGAACATAGAAAATAATTTTGAAAAGGTTGGACTGTTCCGTCACTGTTTTAGTCATCAAACTGAAGATTTTTGAAAGGACTATGGCTGCCACTAATACTTATTTTCATTATCTATTAATTTGCATATTATTTGTCCATAAAATGAGGTCATTGTCACGACATCTTAGCTGTGTCTCAAATCACGTACTTCTGTTAGTACACTTTCATGTAGCACACTGTGTACACTATGTGCTCACTGGCGTAGTGTGCAAATTTCTACTGGGTAGTGTTGTCTCAAACCAAACACGGCCGTTGTGTACTTACTGGAAATGACAATCGCAAATTAGCATTAGCTAGCTTTAGCATTCACGTTATCGTTCGTGCTACCAAATCATTACAGACTGCTAAATTAACCCAAAAAACATACTGATGGCTTATATCTGACAACAGTATAGTGGTGCTTAGCGCTAAAAAACACATGTATAACTTACATTTGTATAATGTGGTGATGTTCACTGTAGTTACAACGTACTCGGCCACCATTTCCAGTTTGAAAACTGGTCCCTCCCCTTCTGCTACGTAGCCAAGATGGCGACCATTGAAGGCGAGAAGTGTCCGTAGTTCCACACTCAACTTTTTGACCGTTATGAGTGCACCATCCGAGTACTCACAGTGCACTGCATTTCCCATACTCCTCAGTGTGAACGCACTTATGCACTCAAAATGTTAAGTGTAAATACAGAAATACGCAATTTGAGACACAGCACTTGTTTTGTCTGATGATTCTGTCTGTATGACACAGAAAAAGCAATTTTTCATGTCATTTGTGTTATTTGATCATCAAAATAGCAGCAGACACAGAGCGACACGATCATCCCATCCAAGGGGTGTCAGTGATTACTTGTGGGGTTCCTCAGGGTTCTACTTTTGGACCTTTTATATTTTCAACTTTGCTACATTTTTTTCAATATTTTTGTGTGTTTTGTCCACTTTGTGGCAGCAGAACAAACTTGAAACACAACACCTGATATATTATCAGCTTATAAAGTAGTTGTAGCAAACACAGAGCAACATGATCTGTGTTTGTCTCTTTGTAGTCATGTTTCAGTCTCTTAGCTCTGCTTTGGTCTCAACCAACTAATGAGAAAAATATCTTTAGCTGATAAATACTCCACTTTCTTCACCAGCTAGTCTCCAACTTTGTCTGTCTGCTGTTTGCTGCTGGGCCGGTAGTGTACAGTGGGTTTATCAGAGTTTGTTTGATGAGAACAGCTGTGATTGAACTGAAACTGCGGCAGCCCTGAGGTGCAAAACACAACAACAAAACTGAAAACAGAATTCCAGAAAACACAAATTAGAAAACACAACAACAACAAAATACCACAGTCTCTGGGGATTAATTTACTTTAACAGACTATTTTTCAGTTGACACCACATCTTTTATGTTGGGCACGGCATTATGGGAAACACCATGGCAACAGAAGAAGCCAGATGCCACACTAGCCCCCATTTTCATGTGTCTTTTTTTTATTTTTTCATCCTTCCAGTTTCACTAAACCAATGAACACACATACAAATAGCCACATTCTGCTCCTGTTAGCCATGCAGCTTCTACTGCAGTCCAGCACATTTTCTTTCTTTTTTTTTTTTTTGTAAAGCCTCTCCTCCCAAATCATGCTGTGAAAAGAGCTTTCTGTTGCCAGAAGACAATGGCTGAAGCTTGAGACTGTGTCCGAGAAACGGCTGGATGAGCAGAACGTGAAACAGTGGTTTCCTTGTCAGTTTACTGGCGCTCATTAGTTCACAAGTCTACAGCAGCTGCATATATAAAAATAAGCTCCATTTCCAAACTGAGACATCAACCATATGAGAGAAATTAACCTTATCTTGACCAATAACTGATAGCACAAAATTAAAAACCAGTTATCTCTCCAGAGATATCATCCTGGTGTTCATTTGATCTGTTTAACTGTATTAACTTATGACATATGTATATCCATTAATAGATTATACTGTATATACTGAGGTATTTTTTGTGGGTTTTATATATTGTTTAATGGGTTTTCTAAGGAGACAACCCCATAAAAATCTGCCAAATAACGTTAAAGCAACCTTAATATGTACCTAAAAGAGCCCTAAATTAGGTTTTTTAAATCTTCTCTTGGTAAAAACCCACTTAGCCATGGAAATCCATTATTTATTATGTTATAACACATTAATTGATACAAGAATTAGTGGACTAAAATCACATGAAAGAACACTTGTACCTTCATAAATCTTTAATTGTTAATTACAGTTCAATCTAGAGGTGTTTTTAATGCTAATTTCATGTGTTTTTCTTCCTTAAAAGCCCCTACACTGTGGAGAAATCCCATTAAAACACTATAAAAGTAACGTAATAGTAGGTTCACCCTGGAGTACACTTCTACATCACTGCAGCCAGGTAAGAAGGTCAGCAAAAACAAGATGTTTTAGCTGCTTTATTGTAAATGTATATAATAGTCCATTAGTTAATCCATTAAAGAGCCTTAATTTGTAATTGAGGTTCAAAGTCAGAGGTGGCTTTGATGTCAGTTGGTCAATTTTCATGTTTTTCTTGCTTAAATCCCCTTAAACCACACAGGAAAACCCATTTAAAATACCTTAATATATGACCAATCCATTACTTAATCCATTAATTTAATGGATTAATCTAAAAGCCATGAAAATAGTTGTACTGTTAAAATAGATTTTATTTGTAATTATAGTTAAAATTAAACTTAAAGGTTAAAAAGGTGTAGTTTGAATGTTTTGGGGCTTTTGTTAAAACCTCTTAAATCATGTGGAAAACCCATAAAAACCACCCTAATATACTTCCTATATTACAAATACAATACATTTCACAATCCACTAATTAGTTTCCTCTTAAAAGGCCATAAAAAACAAATCATTTAAATCTGTGTTAATGGAAAATTATTGTTTCATAACAAAATGTTTCTTATTGATCACATTTTTCTCTTTACTTCTGATTCTGAGATAAAACATTTTATTTCCAAAGAAATGTGTCACCTAAAACTTGCAAATATTATATAACTAAAACATTTAAGTGCATCATTGTGAGTTTTTGGAAGAGATTTTTGGTTTTTGTGACCAAAATTATGATTTTTTTCCACCCAGAATCCTCCATCATTATCCTCCATAAAGCTCTGTGTAAACAGGTCATGTATGTGAGCTGGAAGTGTCTGCAGTCTGTGCTGAAGACTGAACACAATCTTTATGTCCTGTCACTCTTGTTATTAGCCCGAGGATAAAGACGAGCCTCTCACTGATGGTAATGAATTCTACATGACAAAATAACCCACGGAAGGCGATTCATACATTTATTTATTCTGCAGGAATTGATTGAACCAATATTTTCATGCCAGAGGTGATTCATAATTCAGTGCTGCTGTGTTTTAATTCTGCAGCCGTCATCTATCACGCTCGCTGTGGGTTTTCGTCTGCAGCTATCTCGGCCTTCTTTTATTCTCCTCGGCCTTTGTCACCGTGCGCCTCTGGAGCTCATATTCTCTGCAGGGTTTGTTGTGAAGCCATTAGCCGCCGCGGCGCTCAGGGTTACCTTCCCCTCCCCATTGATCTCGGATGGACAAAGAGCCTCGAGCAGGCCGGGGTCGTCTCCCTGTGCATCTCTGAACCCAGAACAGCATCTGAAGTCTCCTGTTACCTCGCTGCTTTAGGGGGCTGCAGAGAGAAGGGGTGGGGGGGTGGGGGGGGAGAGAGAAATGCATTTCACAGCCGAAAATGCAGCTCTTTGTGCACCAATTAGAATGCATCAAGTGCAAATCACCTGCTGGTTTACTGTTTGAGCTCGGGGACCGGGGTCTGGTGTCCTCCGCTGTGCCCAGAATTGGAATGGGACCTGATTAGTCTCGCATCGCCGACTCTTCGGGTGAATCCATTCAATGCAGCAACAAGCCGGGAGGAGTAGGGGGGGTGGGGGGGTGGGGGTGGGGGGTGGAGGGTTGTGGAAGAGCCGGAGCTGAAAAGTACCTCATGTTGGAATATGTCAGTGCGTCTGATTATGTTTTAGTATCCGGATGATTCAAGTGTTGATTAAAGCTGAAAGCTGCAGACTTGAAAATATTTTTAAAACACTGACAGAGTTTAGATGAGATTAGCAGTGTGTTTTTTTTTTTTTTCTTATTTCCAAGGCACGACACAGTGTTGGAGATTTTTGGATGTGTGTTCCTGCCTTCCCGGTTGCCGTTGGTTTCCATTCAATTCAACTATATTATCAAAACTGCAACGACTTGCAGAAACCTGAAACTTGAGCACTTCCTCTCAACAAGATGGTGGCTTCTTGTTTCTTATGGGATTAAATTTGTGTCATAATAATTATATAATAACAGAATCTCCTAAGAATCAAATAAAAAAAATACATTGAAAGAACAAAACAAATGACCTCACAGGCAAAACTAAAACTACAGTATAAGAGTGATTACAGTATTTTACAATATTATTTTAGTTTGGGCAGCTGTTACAGGGTGTGGGTGGGTGTTACAGGGCTGCGTCCCCATTGGCCAATTACTTTTTGGGGAGACAGGTCAATGGTCCGAAGTGCAACAAGCTGTAGGACGTTAATTATTTCCCCTCATCAGCTAGTTGAAACTGAAAAATTCTGCAGCAAAATTGAAAAAAACTGACTGCAAAAGCGAAATCCTGATCATTGAAAGAAAAGTGAAAATATTGTAATCAAACGTTTCACTCTTGTATAGTTTTATCGTAAGTTTTGTCTCGGGGGTCTTTTTTTTTTTTTGGTTTCAATTTATTTTCATTCACTTTAAATTAAATTTGTTTTGTTTGATTCTTGGGAGATTTTCTTTAATTGATTATGACACAAATTTAATCCCATAGTTTCTCCATATTTGCTACGTTACGCTATTTTATTTTCCAGTTTCCAAGCGTTGATGTACTGAAGTACCTTCAAAAATTCTCCAAAACAATCATCCAATAGCTCAACTTCACTGCTCGCTACAGAGTAAACTACGTGAGGAATCATTGTTTCACTGTAATCTAGTTCAGACTTGCAAATATTGTAGCTTCCAGATCGTTTGATTCACTGTCAACACACAAGATTTGTTCAGAGATTCAAACGTGTTTAATGTGCTTGTTGAAGGTTTGAGTTGAGAAAAACGGACTCAGCTGTACGTGTTTCTGTTTCAAGTCGACCCTCACAACTCCGAAAGCGACATATTTTGTCAATTATTGTGGAAAAAAGGGTAACAGCCTCTAGCGACCGCCGGCTACCACGGCTTCTGTGTGGACTGAAAATAACCACAGTAAATGAGACGGATACGTCAGTCACTGCTGATCGGTTTAAGAACGAAAACAAAATAACGATGAATAAATGAATAAAAAAGTGAATGGAAATGAACAAACTGCTCGGAGGGTTTGAATAAACACATCTGAAAATCAAAAACACTGCTGCTTGTGTTGGAAAATGATCAACAGAAGATTCTGATGGATAAAAAGAAACAGAAAGTGGATTTTTGGTTAATCCAGTGAATTAAACACCTGACGAAGCAAGATACATTGATGCAAATATCACATAGAAATTTAAAAAACAAATCTGTAAATCAGTAGATAATAACGGTAGATATGTTTTAGTATAAATGGTGTAGAAACCTCAGAGTCATGGTGAACATTGTAATATTATTCTGCTGCTTGTTTTACTGGAAATGAGCGAAAACCAACGACTTCTTAAACATTAAAAGCTAAAAACACGACTGAATTCTTTTCAAAATGCTGAAGAGTAAAATAAATCATAGTTGATTTGTATAAAATAGGGATGCGCAGCGATCCCAGTATTTGTATTTGTATCTGTATTTGTTGAGGCAGCAAAATTATTTGTATTTGTATTCGAATAAAAGTGGAAAGAGGCTTAAAAATGCTGTTTTTGTTTTTATGACGCTTTTAATTTTAGAGAAATTAAAGTGTTACAATAAGTGTTCATGAATAAACTACCTTATGAAGTTGGTCCCCACACCGGGTCTTGAACTGGAGTCTCCCAGATCATAGACGACTGCACTGACTACTGAGATAAAACTTTATTCATCACCTCATTACAGACAGACCTCTACCTATTTATACACCCATAACACAGAGACAGCACAGCACGTAACATGTAGAAGAACTTCAAAGGTGATTCTTGCTTTGCACTTTTCATTTATTGCCTATTTTTTACAACCTAACTTTGTGGAAAGGAGAAGGGGAACAACAGGTTTGGAGAGTCCTTTGGGACTCCTGATAGATGTGACAGCGGAGCAGAGGAGAGAGACTCAGATAATGATGTAACCGACTAGCAAACTGGTATTTGATATGTTTTTTTTTTCTTTTTCCTTCCCAAAAACAAATAATTTTAAAAATATTTGTATGAAACAAATATTCGTATAAAAACCCACTATTTGTGCTTTGCAGAATAATGTATTTGTTTATCTAGTAGAAAACATGCACGTCTTTGAAATTAGACCATTTAACTGCGGATGTGTTTAACGAGGAACCTCCACAGTCAACTGACAGTTAAATTAAAGGTTTTCCTGTCTGACTCTTTGATTGATTTGCTAAAAATGTTGGTCGTGCTCTTGAATCTCATCAGCTCTTCCTCACTAACACTCTGTGGTCTCGGGTTCTTTCTTCGCTGGATTTCCGCCTGTTTGTGGTTTTGCTGCTTGTTTATCACTGAATCTCAGCTTCTTCGCTGAGGTTTTTCCTCTTTCCGCCAGCAGACTGACCACAGCAGGAGACTTTCTATCTGGAGCGTCGAGAGAACTAAATCTCTCTTTTGTCTTCCAGAGACGGAGCAACGTCTCATGTCAAACTCTCAAGCTGTAAACTCGGATCAAATGGCTCTCGCATTGGGGTCGTGTGACGCCTCTATAGAATCGATACAGGGGTGAGATATTTCCATCTCCACGGTGCCGTTAACATGCCAGCAGTGAGATTTATGCGACTGGGTTTAGGAGAGGATGAGGTTAAAGACTGAGAGCGAAGCAGAAGGGAAGACACATCCAGACAGCCAGTCAGAGAATGAAAACAACCTGAAAGCTAGAAATTGAAAATGCAAATGCAAGACGATCCTCTGTTTGGCTGTCAGGTCTCTTTGACTTCATGACGGCTGCGTTAAACAAACTGCATTGCTTCTATAATTAAGGTTTCTAAATGTATTGTCGCTGTCGTGAAGCTGAATGACTCCCTCTGTTCGGCTCCTCGGGGGAGGAGGGTGGGTGGAGGGGGGGGTGGGGGGAGGTTGTGACAGATTTTGGGCTCTTTGCGCATCTCGTGGCGTCCTGACAGCGTCGTCCATGAGGCTCATAAACAGTCACAACATGCAGCGAGGCCGTAAACAGTCTGTGAGAAACGCCCGGAGGAGGACAAAAGCCTCTCTCTCTCTCTCTGCGTCTCTGTTTGGCTCTCTGAAGAGCTTTCCACAGTTAGAGAGAGTTAGAGCAGCACTTCACCACAAAAAACAAAATAGATTTATTGCAGGCAGATCACACACAGAGAGAAACTCTGGACTCAGGCTGCGGAGGAAGAACTTGAAGCCCTTAATGATGTAAAAGTCATAATTAACACAGTGTAACACGAGTGAAACTCATTCTTACTCGCCGCAAGACTCTAGAGACGCCAAACATCAGCGCGTTGGTCCAAAACTTTGACTCAGACTGAAACATCTTGACAAATATTGAATCAATTGCCGTAAATTTTAGTTCAGCGGCACCATGAGCTTTTGTGTGAAAGCTCTCGTCATCTATTGGATGGATCGCCATGAAATTTGGTACAAACAGTTTTGGTGATCGTCTGACTTCATCACCTAGCAACATCATCAGGTCAAATACTTTGGTTTATGAGTAAATACCTGCTAAACTTATAATATATTCCCATCAGCTTCAGCTCTACTTTATTTTGTGCCAATTAGTCGAGTCAGTTTATCCATTGAGCATGTTAAAAAAACAAAAAACAAATATTGACTAAAGTATTGCCACAAATGTATTCCCGTTTCAAATATTGCTTTAATTAAAAATATTCTCAATATAGTTTTATGTTGTAACCAACAGTTTTCATTCTTTTAATGTTGTTTTCTCTCCTTCGGTGGATGGCTCTAGATATAATACCCAGGAGATGCTGCTGCCGTTGCCATGGAGAAGAATAAGTGGTGGATTCAAAACACTTTGTTGTTTTAGTTGAGAACAAAATGCGGCACCATAATGTCCTTCTGTTTTTATTTATACTTTCAATTTACACATTTGAAATGCTGAAAGTTAGAGAAAGTGTCAGTTTCGGTGTCGTCTGATGAGAAGTTGTGTGGATGTAAACAGACTGAGTGAATAAACGATGACGTACATGTGAATCATTGTGATTTAAATGTCACAGAAGAGCTGAAAACGTCAGATCTGTGAGGAGCGATGATGAGGAGACTGTAACCTTCCTCAAATGAATGCATGAAACAAACACAAATGTCATATTTCCATAATGTTTTCCACATGGTTTGAGCTTTGACTGATGCTCTTTTAATGACGTCATCGTGTTGTGTCTTCTTCTTCTTCTGCGATGGTTTAACGGCACCGACTGGAGGATTAGCGCCACCTGCTGTTTATCTCTTAACATTCACACAACAGGAGTAAATGGAGAAAAGCATTAATACAAATTGTGATACATTTTGATGGAAATGGAGCCGTAGTTGTTAAAAGTGAACTGACTTAATCTGCAGATTGTAAACATCATAATATCTAGCTTTCACCTGTACATAATAGAAGTTTAAGCGTTTAAGTGATTGGCTGTTTCTTGCTGAAATGCACCTTGGGAGTCGTAGTTTACTTCACCTTGAAGAACCAGATATTTTCTTACACAGATTATCATCTTTTCTTCTGATGATTCAACAGGAGAGAACTGAGAGTCACTTCCCACCTCTAGAGGATGTGCCCGTATACAAATACATTATTCGTCAAAGCACAAATAGTGGGTTTTATACGAATATTTGTTTCATACAAATATTTTAAAAGTTATTTGTTGGGGGTGTTCACCAGAGATAAAGCTGAGCTGCTGACACAAGCAAAGTGCTCCCAACGGACTCTCCATAACCTGTTGTTCCCCTTCTCCTTTAAACAAAGTTAGGTTGTAAAAAATAGACAATAAATGAAAAGTGAAAAGCAATAATTGCCTTTGAAATTCTACTACATGTTACATGGTGTGCTGTCTCTGTGTTATGGGTGTATAAATAGGTAGAGGTCTGTCTGCAATGAGTCAATGAGTAAAGTTTTAGTTCAGTAGTCAGCGCAGTCGTCTATGATCTGGGAGACTCCAGTTCAAGACCCGATGTGGGGACCTCCTTCATAAGGTAGTTTATTCATGAACACTTATTGTAACACTTTAATTTTCTAAAATTAAAAGTGTCATAAAAAAACAGGATTTTTATGCCTCTTTCCACTTTTATTTGAATACAAATACAAATACAAATAATTTTGCTGCCTCAGCAAATACAGATACAAATACAAATACTGGGATCTCTGCACATCGCTGCTCACCTCTATGGAAATACTTAAATAAAAAGTACTGAACCTCAAAACTGAACTGAAGCACAGAACTTAAACTCTTCCCTCCGCTGGCATAAACTCACTCAGCTCGACTATAAATGCATTTTTGTTCTCCCATTAAAATGTCACATTTAACGAGATTGTGTTTGTATCTCTCCGGTTTAAAACATCCTGTTTGTCTTTCTGCTTTCTGCCAAAACACCACTTGTCACTCATCTCATTTCCTCACGACTATAAACACTCTTAAATATTTACCGGTAAACACGTCGCCGCGTCTGTTTTCAGTCCAGATTTTTTCCTTCCTGCCTCCTGTTTGATCCACATCTGTCCTTTTTGCTTCATTTCATACGCAGACGTGTCATTTCTGTAGCTTTTACATTACATTTCCAGTCTGTTATTAATGAAGCCAAATCTGCCTATTGATGTAGTTTGGATGATCAGATCTTCTGCAGGTTAATGCAGGTGGAAATGAATGAAATCAGTCCACCGTTGCACGGCGGCACACACGCAGTCGTCTGCAGATCAGAAAATATGAAATGTCCAAATTAAAACTGCAGAGAATGAAGCTTTTTGTGATTGCAGATTAAAAAAAAGTCGTTCAAGGGTGAAGTGGCTCTTTCCGACAGAAGGACACTTCTCGCCGCCAGAAAAAAAAAAGCCACGATACAAGAGAAAGAACACACTAACGTACTGTAGAGTGCTGCGGTTACTCACCGCCACTCATTGTAGTGAGATAAATGATACTGTACGAAGGTATTGGGCTGTAATTATGCAAATTACACGGCGGTTTGCAGGGGTGGAGGCTGACACACGAGCTGATTCACAGCTGGCAGCGCGATGGTGGTGATGATGATGATGATAATGATGATGATGGTACAGAATCCTGTGTTACGGCCCCTCAGTGGTCAAAGCAGCTGCATCTCCAGGCTGCAAACATCTGGGGCCAGATGTATAAACGATATGCACAACCCCTCCCCATACAGAATGTGCACATACCAGCGTACACACGTTTTGATGACCAATTTTAGGGCCAATTTAGGACGCCAACGCTGGATTTAGGGCCAAACAAGAAAAAAACGGAGCACAAAATGACTCTTTCTCTTTAATAGCCAATCATACATACCAGTGATCACACCAACAGCATTACTGGAGGCCTAAAATAAATCTTTATAGAGCAGTCGTTCAAGAGTTCATTTTAAAGGTTAATCAAACATTTAGTTGTCTCAAAAGTGCCTTTAATCACACACACACACAGAGAGAGAAAGAGAGAGAGCTTTGTGCTGGAGTGGATGATATGCTGTTGATTTCCTGTCTTATCAGCAGAGACCTGATTCAGAACAAGATTCCAGCTGCTGAAGCACCACAGGACGACCTACAGAGAGAGAGAGAGAGAGAGAGAAACCGACAGATACATACATACATAGAAGAGGAGGGAGAGACTTTTAAAATAGAAACCTACCAAATACCACAATATTCATCATCAGTGTTTCCCCTATAATTGTAAAGGCCCGGCAGGCCAACGAGAACCCAGCCAGAACCAAAAAAAAATCTTTTTTTTTAATGCCAAATGTAACATTAAACATCCATTCATTCAGAGATCAATAGCGTTTGGGAGCCTCTGTGCAGAGCTGTTCTGACACGTGAGTCAACCTCTCTGTTGTTGCCTGATTAAATGTTGGCAGTGGACAAAAGACGGGAGACCACACATGAGTTGTAACTAAAAATAAGCTTATTGTAAATAACTAAAAGATAAATGAAACTAAACACAACCAAAACCAACATGGTGGAAGCCAGATGGGAGAGAGAGGGAAAATGACTGCCTGCCTACCAGCTTGTATAGAAGCTGAATCTCCATGACGACCTGACTCCGCCCACCAGGCTCTTGCAGGTAGAGGCGGTTCAGAGACGGTCATCACAGTAGCGTAGCTGCTTTAAAGAAGACCTATTATGCTCATTTCAGCTCTAAATTTTTTTATTTTTGGACTCCGTTAGAGTAGCTCTGCATGATTCAGAGTTCAAAAAAACTCCTTATTTATCTCATACTGGTCCTTTATGCAGCAACTCAATAAACACAGTTTCTTTTACGCTCCGTTTTAGCTCCTGTCTCTTTAAGGCCCGCCTCTCGATGAGTCCGCTCTGCTCTGATTGGCCAGCGTTACGTATCAGAGTACAAACAAACATTTCCTGCTTTACTGCTTCAAATTAAAAGCTTTTAAATCACTAACTAATGGGAGACTTTTATTGTGAAGAATTTACAGGAAGTAAAAACGTGTTCCTCACTGGCTTAGCGGAGCTTCGTTAGCAGCAACAACAGGAGCTATTTGAAGCTATTTGAGATGTTTTATGAAGAGCTACAGACAACCAGCACACCTCCAACAGGTAAACTCCTTATTTTACTTTGCTGTGCTGCGTAATGGCGTCGTGGCGTAACTACTCTCAGAGCGGAGCAGCGAAGTCATGTGCTGTGCATGTAGCAGATGTCCATATGAAGAAATCCGTCACGAAATGACATCAGCTCGAGCCAAAAGTAGAAAAAAAACGTTGGAAACCAAGCGTTCAGAGCAGCCTGAAGCTGCTGCTTTCTGCTCACAGGGATTACTGCTACATACGTTTACCTCGTTATTTGACACTTTTAACATAAATATCCAACATTGTGACATTATATATATATGTCTGAAAATAAGGAAAAGCATAATACCTCCCCTTTAAGGAACGTGGTGGTGCGTAATGTGTATGTGTGTGCAGAGAGCGAGCAGCAGAAAAGTGACGGTGAACGCAGGCGGAGCAGAGGAAAAGGTTAACAGGAAGTTGTCAGTCTGGCAGTAAATGTTCAGTACAGACTCCAGTGTGTCAGTTAATAAATGTTGCAGCTTCTCAACACCAAGAAAAGTCTGTTGTTTCCTAAACTACTGGACTAGTGAAGCTGGTTAGCCCTGAAGTTAGCGACAGCGGGTTAGCTTAACCTCTTGCAAAAGTCTTCGGATGTTTTTTTTTTAAAGTAATTCACCAAAGTTACATGTCGGATATTTATGTTATATTTATTCTACAAGTAACTGTTTGTCTGTTGTCTCTAAAATCTCTGTTTGAGAGTTTGACGACTGAGAAGAAAACGGCTAGAAGGTCAAAAAGCTGCCACCAAACACAGAACACACAAAATGAAAGCACCTCCGGTTCTTCCTTTTTGTGTTTTGTGTCGGAGCCTGAGTGCTTCGGTCTCCTGGCGGTCAGAGTGTTTGGAGGAAGGGGGGTTAGGGGGGGAGGCAGGTTGCATTAGAGGATGATGTGCAGAGAAACATTTGGACAACCTCCCTGCAGCTCATCTCATCAGCAGCAGCAGAGCAGGAGAGTGGAGACATCAGAGGAAAGGATAGAAAAGTACTACCACTACTCCCGGAGACTCTGACAGGCACAGCCGAAGGTTTCCTGAAGTAAAAATGACCTCGCGGAAGAAATGAGAAAACAATCAAAGAGCTCACACCTCCACCGAGGCTGCACAGTCCTCTGAATGTCTCATTTCACCAAAAGAAAATGTTTAAACATTTGGATCACTGCGGTGGCTGTGATTTTTTAGAGAATATCTGAATCTCATCTCGCAACATGTCAGCTTTGCTCAACGTTGAATTGTGCAAAATTTCAAAATAGTTCAGATTATTTACCACTGAGTTATGTTAATTAAAGTTTCAGTAGAGCCTCCTATGAGTTCAATGTCATTCGATTTTGCTAAGAGTTTAATATTTGCACACATCATGCAGGTGTTTCAGTTCATTTCAAGGTCATTTCACTATAAGAATCTCTATCAGGTATTTTATGCATCAGATGTGATGATTTGGTGAAATTTGTAAGAGTGGTGGAAAATTTGTTTTAAGCTAGTTTAGATGTACAGTAATAACTCATCATTAATATATGGAAGTGTTTAGTGTTCACCAAAGGAAGAAAACCTGAGGCTTTGTCTTGTAATTATGACTCTCGCATCTCATAATTGTTACTTACTATCTCATAATAACAAGAAAATGTCTCATAATTATGAGATGTTTCCTTTTGTCAATATCACAATTTGATATAATTATAAATTCATAATTACAAGACATGACATTGTCGTTCCCTGGTTCGCTGCTACCTTTATGTTTACACTATAAACTCAACACCTGTGCCGTCCAATACAGCAACTCTGCCGTAAATTCTACTGTTATGAAGGTTATGCATTTTCAGTTTTTGTTGACGTTGTCATAATTCTACTTTATGTTTGTTATTGAGGTCGTAGCGGGTGCTGCTGGAGAGCTTTATTTTGAAACGTGTTGTACTGGTTCATCCCTGATCTATTGTTAACGGGCGCCTTCTCGCAGCATCGTGTTTGTAAAAGCTGCTCGTCTTCTTAGTTTGTTTATACGGATGAAAACTGTGTGTGAGCTACCCCCCCCCCACCCCCCCAACAACCACACACACACACACAACCACACACACACACAGACACACTCTCTTTTAATGAGTGGTAAATGGCGGCCAGCTTGAAAGCCGTTTCATGGAGGCCTCTGCTTACAGTTTAGATAATCGGTGTCAAAAGTCAAGTCATGATTCTCCAACACACACACACACACACACACACACACACACACACACACACACCACACACACACACACCACACACACACACACACACACACACACACACACACACACAGTATCTACCAGACTGAAGGGCCTGAGGTCACTCAGCCTTTGAATTCCCTCGCCACTTACACTCTTTCATCATGTGCAGTCTTCTCCTCCTCCTCTGACTCTCTGCTGGATATTTAGAAGCTGTCATTATTTTCAGCCCTGCTTCTCTTTCTCAAACCACTTCGCTGCTTCTTTAACGGTCAGTTTGGATACGACTTCAGGATTTAAACTTGTATTATCTTAACAAAGGCTGCAACTAACGATTATTTCCAATATTGATTAATATATTGGTGATTTTCTGTGTTTTTCTTCTTGTCAACAAATCTTACTAACAAGTATTGTGTTTGTATCCAAACCCTGATATATCTTCTTCCTCCGTTGCCGTTGACCTCTGTTGTTGTAAACAGATCCGTGTTACTATCTCATCATTGTTTTACTCTTTGGAGCCGTTTCTAAACAAACTGACTGTCTTCATAACGTGGCAGCGATGTGTTTTTAGTAGTTTTTGGACAACGGAGGTCTACGGCACAGAGGAAGAAGATGTATCAGTGATACTTGTTAGTAGATCAGTTCATTGTTGGTTTGGATCCAAACATGAGATTTGTAGAAAATAAGAAAAATATAGAAAATCGCCAGAGTTATCCTTTAAAAAAAATAGTAAAAATGGCATTCACAGTTTTGCAGAGCTGACAGTGATGTCTTCAGTTTGCTTGTTTTGTGTGACAAGAACCTTTAGATATTCGATTTAGTGTCTTATATGATGAAGAAATACAGCATTTGATTTGTATTTTTGCTTGAACGACTGAAATTATTTATCAAACATCAAAAAAGTTGCAGATTAATTTTCTTTCGATTGACTTAACTATTAATCAGCTAATCATTGCAGCTCTGATCTTTATAAACTGGTTTTAATCCTCAGTCTTATTGCAGTTCTGCTGATATATATATATATATATGTTACATTTGATAAAACTTGTGAAAACTTAAAAACTGCAAATATAATCACATCTTGTACAAATCTTAGTTCACTATTTTGTATTCTTTCTTACTTTTATCATGTTTGAAATATCAAATAATATAAATCTCAAAGATTCAACAACAATACATCTCATTCTCTCTACCTCTCATTTTTAAATTATTGATTAATCTGCTGATTATCTCCTTTATTAATTGTTTTATTGTTTAAATGTATAGAAATAGTAAATAATGCATTACATACCTTGTTTTGTCTGATGTTATGATACACCATGATAACATTTAAACAAAAGATATTTTAGTCAACCCAAATTGAACCAAATTAAAGAATTAACAGAGTACATAAGGGATGGGGTGTGGATATCCGTAGCATCAGTGGTGTTCGGTGTGCATGTGTGCGTGTGTTGTAAGATGCAAGAAAGTAAAGCGTAACAGAACGAAGGCAACATAACTAAACCACACGGTTGCCTGCGGGGAGGAGCAGCAGACAGACAGAGAGAGAGAGAGAGAGAGAGAGATGCTCTGCAGCCAGGCTTAAATAACCTGGGAAACACCCCCGGGGCCTCCAGGTGTTCCAGGTTACCCTAACAATCCACCTGCAGGGTGAACAAACAGACAGCAACACAAGATGACTCAGCAGAGGTCATCACACTGACCGACCGTCCAAAACAAGACAAAGATCAGACAAAGAGGCTGGAAACAGAAAATATTTGGCATTTTTTACTTGAAAAAACTATTCAAATGACATGTTTCCCCTAAATGTAGGTTTCATAATTTTGAAAAAGCACAATAACGACTGTGAAAATCATTCAAATCTGTCAAAATAAAACCCAAAAACAGCTGCAACCAGAAAATTCTTAAGTGAACATGAAATTCAGTTTGTTTCTCTACATTCTGTGTAAGTTTTTCAAGCATATCATTACATTTTAGAACGGCTCAGTTTTGTCACAGATATAATTTTATCTGTAAATGATGAAATCTGCATTTTAGCTGCAGCTTCTATGTCTGACTTGACAGTATAATAATTTGAATATCTTCAGGTTTTTTGTAGTAGTTTTTCAAGTTTCCCTGAAGCTTTTCTTCATGCGGTCTGGTCTAATTTGTTCAGGAGTTCTGAGGGTTTTAATGGTTGCTGGCTGCTGTTGTGTCTTTGTGTGTTTTGTTTTTGAAGCTAATGCTGCTGAGGAGCTAACTGTGAAAAGCAGCCTTGTATGTGGACTCACACATTAAAGTGACTGAAGTGTGATTTTTTTTTGTACACCTGCTCCGTCTGCACATTAAACAGAAGCAGAGACAGTTTTTTTTTTGATTCAGGCGGCGGAGGAGAGTCACAGATCAGAGCGAAGGTCTGGTGAACAGAGCAGCAGAGCGCTAATGAAGTCTGTCAGCTGTCTGAAGGAGGGACTGTGGGTGTCGGCGGGATAATACAGACACGCTGAGTCAGCTGGTTTGTGCTAGCCTAGCTTAGCACGAAGACCGGTAGTCTCCGTCAAAAGCCGGTCATTTTTTGGAGATTTCTAGAATGCTCAATATTTGCTCACATTGTTAAAGAAATCGGTACTCTAGTCTTTACATTCAGGATTAGTTTAGCCTAGCTTAGCACAAATACTGGAAGCAAAGGGAAACAGCTTGGTCAATAGAGAAAAAGTATAAGTATTGACAGGTTTCCTCACGTTTCTGAAGCAAAACTTTAAACTTATGTAAATCCTCAACATTTGCTTTGCGTTGTTGAGGACGTGTTAGCTTAGCGTAGCACAAATAAGGCTAACACTGTGTTTCATTTTGGATACTTCCATGTAGTACACTGTGTACTTACTATGTACTTACATGTATAGTGTGTGAATGTCTCAAATCAAGCACGGCCATTGTGAACTTACTAGAAATGACTCATCACAACATTTGACTGCTTCTTCTTCTTTTTAATGGCGAATTG
Organism: Thunnus albacares; assembly: GCF_914725855.1. Lineage (NCBI taxonomy): Eukaryota > Metazoa > Chordata > Actinopteri > Scombriformes > Scombridae > Thunnus > Thunnus albacares. The sequence continues at coordinate 30,295,661 of NC_058117.1, read as the reverse complement.
CAAACGGGCGGAGCATTATCGCCAACATTTCACCGTGATTGTCGCCCGCCAAAATATACGCTTTTACTTTAACTTGCTTGTGCGTGCCCCCCCCCCCCCCCCCCCCCGTTTCACACGAGGTGGAAATTATGCTGCTATCTGCGCTGAAGATGTGTCCTCCTCCTACTAGATGAAAACATACCGGTATGTTGATTTACATATTGTTGTTGTTGTGATCTACGTAGCCTATAAACTAGATTATTGTTGTGTAGCATTACCCTTAATTCAAACTTACCTAATAAACAAACCATTATCTAAAGTTGTAATTGTCTGTGCTCTAGCTAGACTGACCATTACGTAAAAGCACCTAACAGTATAACAATGTATGTATAGGTGTCAGAATACATCTATATTTATGCATTACTGTCTGATAGTAACTCGCTGTAGTCGTTAAAAGTATAAATTCAAAAGAAAGAGAGCAGAGACAACAGGATAGACATCAAAATAGATACTGGTCATGATTTCTATTCATTTAAGCACTACTGTATGTTATTTATAGCTTGCTACAGTCATGCAAAGTGCAATGCAAAAGAAAACACATAACTTAATAGACAGTGTGTCCTGTGTTTTTCTTTCTCCAGCCTCTAAATACCAGGCAGTAGTGATAGCTACATGCTACAGTGCCAGTACTACATTGAGAGTGGACGTCTCTCCTTCAATGCTCTGATGGCCGTCCTTCAGCACTGTGTGTGACCATGGCTGGGGACCCGTCATTGAGGCCCTGATCTTCCTATTTCGGTCGCCAGTGGTACCTCATATTGTGTTGTCGGCAGAGCCTCCGATACGCCCTGAGCCACTGTGCACTTGGCAGTCCACAGGACCAGCAGGAGGGTCCTCTCTCTCCTCACCCAGGTCATCCACTTTCCATCTGAAGAGGATTTGCCTGGCCTGGGTGCAGGTTTTGCACGTTTGGCCAGGTCAGCAGCCTTTAATAGGGTTGTTGGCAGCCACATCCGTGTGAAGCCACCAACAGAGGACGCAGCCTGTTACCTGAATAGAAAACTATTCTATTCAGTTTCAGGCTGTCTGTGACCACACAGCCAAGTTCACCAATGTGTTCATTGGTTTCCTTGGGTCAGCGCGTGATGCAAAGGTGTTAAAGCACAACCCCATTTATTATCCACAGAAATACCCTCCATCAGGCCTCTGTATCATTGGGGATGGTGGCTAGCCCTGCCTCAAACAACCCATCACCCTCATGACCCCTTACAGACAGCCTCTCTTCTTAAACCTATCTCTAAAGCAAGATAAGAGAGAGAGCTTTCGGCATCCTGAAGACGTCCTCTATGTCCCAGATGTCATTGCCTGCTGCACAGTCCTTCACAACATCTGCCTCAGCTGCGGGGACCTGTTGGAGCCAGAAGATTTTGACGTGGAGGGAGCAGCAGGGGACCAACCAGAACCAGCACCTCCAGGCGCCATCTGTGCATCAGAGTACAGGCACAGGATGGCAATGTTGTGTTATGCACCAGATCATGACTTTTCTCATTAATTGATTAAATACATAATTTTGCTTAATTGGAACATTATTGTGTGTATTGATGTCATAGATGTTGTGGCTGTGTCCCGTTCTGGGGTCACCACAGAGAAGGGGGGGGGGGGGGGGGGTTCGACCACCGACCACATCCTGGGAAGATGAGGCAATGAGAACAGGCAACGTTACCGACAGCCTGCCCCCAGTTGCCTCATCCATCAAACTGTACCATTCTCAAGATGCGGCAGTGGTCTCACCCCCCCCCCCCCCCCCCCCCCCTGTGCTGATCTCAGTTCTGGGACACTTCAAGTCCTGGAGGAAGGACAGAAAAAACAGATCAAACATTTGAAATGTCATTCCTTGCACATTCCTCACAGTATTCAGTGTTTCCCCTGTGATTTTTTGCTCAGCAGCAGTGCTGTTGTGCTTAATAGAAATAGTAAACAAGCTAAAATGTATGAAAATGTAAAATGTAAGCAATATAAAATCATCCTCAGTTAATTTGTGTTATGAGTACTGTGCACCAAACATCATGAATAATAAACTGAAACGTCCACACAGTGGAGCCTCTAATTCAGTATCGACGGTCCGCCACTGCTGCATTTAGTGGAAACGCTGGTATTACATTTCCTGAGGCTACTAACGACTTGCACCAGCAAAAAAGTAAAGTGATTAATTATATAGAATCAATATGAGAGCATCCACATAGCTGCATCTTCATCAACCTAAACAACAATTGACAACTTTTCACATCCTGGCTGGCTGATTACCTCGCAGGGATCAGGCATACAACCAACTTTATATTCCTGTTTTTAAGTATGTAGCAACGTAGGAAAGGTTTCATATGATGGTGTATAATGATAGCTAGATGTGGTATGCATTCACCACCTCTCCGTGAACAAGGAGGCGTTGTTCAGCTGTTCAGACTGAAATATCTCAACAATTACTTTAACAATGTATTGTCATGGAAACTGGGAAACAATCATGGTTCCCATATGAAGATACTTTCCCAATTTTGCCACTATGAGGACGGATTGTTTTGTTTTTTTTAACCAGGTTATCATATTTAACTGTTTTTGCTTGTTTCTTTCATCCACAGTAACTGTTGCCACCTTCATGAAAAAAGTATAACATATAACATACTAAGAGGGTCTATCCAAAGCCAGAAAAAGAGCTTTAAAATCCTTAGATTGAGGCCAAATCCGAACCTGATCCCCGTCCACTTCCTGCCTGCAGGTCCTGCTGCTCAACACGCTGTGAGGTGAAATCAAATTGGCTGAAAGATACTCACAGTCCTGCTGCTTTTTACTGCACATAATGCGAGCCTGTATAATAGCAGTTGTTAGTCCGGCAAAATAGCTCGCAGTGTTCGCAAATAAAATACACTCAGATTTATAGTTTAAAGTGCTTTATGTCGGCAAATAGCTTTTCCATTAACGGTAACAACAAAAATATTGAGGGCAGTGAATCAGCGGCAGGAGGAGGAGGAGGAGGAGGAGGAGCGTCTGTTGCTTTAAGGACATCTCTCTTAATTTCCCCTCCAATTTTATACAAGTGCAGCATTTTACAATAAAGCTCTAAAAGTTTTAAATGGCTTTTTTTGGGAAAACATCTTAATAAAAAAAAAAAACAGAGTGATTAGAAAAGCTATTTGACTAATTTTGTGTCTGTCTGGCTGTGAGTTTTATGAATGTAATACTTGTTCAGATGTGATTAAAGCCGCTGAGACAGGAACAATACTGAAACATATGATTTATAATGATATATATATCAGTGGGGTTCATTAGGATCATGGGTAAAACAGTGTCAGTGACAAAAGCAGCAACTGTGGAGGGAAAAAGAAAAGATTTTATTAGAAAGTTCATTAAAGCGGGAGGTGACAGAAAGCAGCTGAAAGCTCCGACAGCAGACTGCAGGTGAGCGCTGTCAGCTGTGGGCGGATTTGTGGGCTGGAAAATAAATAAAGTACATTTCATCGAGTTTGATCTCATAAATGCGCTGAGCTGGATAATGAGTCAGTCCGGCGGGCTCGTTTAACGCCTCAGTCTGAAGTGCTGTCACACCTCAGTGGCTGTTATACTGCAGTAAAAAAAAAACAACCCACATCTACCCTCAGAAACCAGGAAGACTTTCAGCTAACAAACGACATACCAGAACAACAACAACAACAACAACAACAACAACAACAACATGGAGCCTTCTCAGAATGACTCATCGCTCTGTTTTCTGATCTGACGCACACAATCGAGGTCTCGTTAAGACAACTAAAACCACTTGATTACGGATGGAGGAAGATGAAGCGACGTCGATTGTTTGTAGGAGACGGTTGTTTGTACGTCCAATCAGCCGCTCCAGACTTTTAACACTCAGAGGTTTTGTGGCGCTAATAATGTCACATTATTAGAGACAACAGACGTTAATCACACAACAGCAGAAGGTCACATGTCAGGGAAACATAAACATTAGAGGTGGAAGTTAAAAAAAATGAGCTAGAATAGTTCAGTACAGTCATTTGTTTGTCGCTGATGTAGTTTATCTGATTGATTTTAGTGCTTTTGATGACGTCTGACGTCATCTGTGATGTGAAAAACTTTGATTTCCACAACGAAAGATACAAAGAATTGTCATAATTCATAATGAAACTCAAATTTACTGTGGAAATATGTGGAGAAGTTCCTTCTTTTTCATGAAGTAGATGATTTCAAAGCAGGACCGGGTCTCCTGTCATGCTGTTTTAATGTGTTCTTCTGTGAAACATGAGGTTTGAATCGATTCAAAGCTCGTCAGCTGATGATTCAGCTCATTAATAATTAGAAAAGCAGCCCGGAAATTGATTCTGAATAATATTCGGTTTATCTTTAACATCCTGCAGCGTATTCTACAAAAATGACTGTTACTGTATTAATTAGTATGAATTAATAATGAAGACATTTGAGGATACAAATAATTAACATCTGGGAAATAATTGCTCATTAGTGACATAATATGATTAATTATTTATCAAATGATCAAACAATAGACACTGATGGAGCAGTAGTTCTCTTGATTTGAAAGCTGCACGTAAGAATTCAAGGTTTTCCAGGAGATCTGTGTGTGAAACTTCAAACTATCTTCTCCAGTAAATATGAGGCTTAATTGTCTTGTTAGTAACAAACAAGTGACCCCGCTTGTCTTAGAGAGACTCCCCCGGAGGTCAATTACTTCCTGCTCTGCGTCCGCATCAGACTGCAGAATGAGTCTTTCTGTCGCTCTCGTCTGTTCGTCATGAATAAAACATCAAAAGCCGTTATCTTCACGTCGCACACACACGTGCTTCCCAGGTGAAGATTAGTCTGCAGCAACAGCTGATGAAGCCAAACGAGTCGACGTGTCTGCCGACCCCTCTGGGGGGGGGCGACTCTGGGTCAGATGCTCGCTCTTGCCTTCGAGGAAACGCATTCATAAAACTGGACAAATTAGTCCCAGTTATAGGGGAGGAGGAGGAGGAGGAGGAGGAGGAGGAGGAGGAGGAAGGCAGGGCAGTAATTAGGCAGCAGCTTCTGCAGCATCTGCTCAGTGTCTCTAACAGGGTTGAGGGTTCAACTCCAGGAAACTCTCGCTGGGTTTTTTTTCTGCTGCTGTTTTGGCCACAGTTCTGTTTTCATGCATGAGATGTTTATTAAAGATGGATCAGTAAAATCACAGTTATTTGAAATTTTGAACTTTGCAGCTCAGGAGCGAGCGGTGTTGAGGCAGAACTCGTTACTACGTCAAATCAAATCTGCGGGATGCTTCAGCGTGAGCTCACCGCCGCTCAGTGATCCGCTGAGCATGTACGTAACTTCTGTAGTCAGAGTTTGCATTTCAGGACTCTGGTGAGTCTTTGCAGCCTTCCAGAAGATGGAAATTTACATCAGGAATGGCTGAAATTCATTTTTGGGGACAATCTTCCCTCCGTTATTACAGCCAACTGTCTGCTTAAAGAGACTCAACACGCTGCAGATTTAAAGGACGAGTTCACAATTTTTCTAGTGTGTCTTGAACCAACAGTCAGGAGCTCAAATGAACATTGAAACATGTTTTTCTTGCTGTAATCATTCCTCCTGTTCATACTGACCATTAGAAGATCCCTTCATAATGACCTTACAATGGAAGTGATGAAGGACAAAATCCAAAGTTTCTGTGCAAAAAATGTATTTAAAAGTTTATCTGAAGCTAATATGAAGCTTCAGTGTCCAAATGAGTCAAATCAAGTAGATATCTTTCAACGTTACAGTCTTTTTAGTGCCAAAGTCCCTCCCCTTGTTACTATACTTCCACCTGCAGCTCAAAAGGGAAACACTGTCCGAGGAAACACAAAGAGGGAATTTGATGCTAAAAAGACTGTAAATGTGTCAGATATCCACTTGATATGACTAACTCAGACTGATGAAGCTGAATAGAAGCTTCACACAGACTTTTAAATGACTGTGTGGACACACTGTGGATTTTATCCTCCATCACTTCCATTGAAAACACATTTGAAGGATCTTTTAATATCCAGTATGAACAGGAGGAATGATTACAGCTTGATAACTGTTGTTTTAAGACACACTTGAGAAATTCTGATTTCATCCTTTATTTTTAGTTTGATCGTCGTGTTGCTGCGAGCGCGTCTCTCTCTTGAAAAGTTTGCAGCGATTCTAAAAACTGTGAACATCAGAATCACAGATGAAGCTCTCGTGCTAAAACATGCAGACGTGTGAGTGCTGCTTCTGTATTTTTTTCTGCAGCGACGGTCTTTAATATTTAGATCACTAAAGATGAATCTCATCTGAACACTTTTCTGAAAATACAGTTTCTACTGAACATTATTTTTCTCCTTTATAAAAGATAAACTTACTGTTGGCCAGTGACAGGTGCAAAGAAGGAAATAAAACTAAAACAATATAAAAATGCAAAAAAAAATTTTCATGCTAAAGACGTCAGTGTCCCTGTGTTGCCCGTAGCAACGAGGAGGAGGAGGAGGAGGAGGATGAGGAGGAGGAGGCGGCGGTCAGGGTTTCATGTTTTATTCAAACAGCAGGAGAGAACAGAGAAAAGCTCTTCACACAGGAACTCATCCAGCTGCTGCAGCCAGGAGCTTTAAAATAGATCCAGGAACAAATGGACAACAGGAGCTGTGCAGCTCGCAGCGTTTAGTCTTTATTAGTGCGGACAGACCTCACATACATCATCACACTTCAACACGCTGCCGCTACACTCTCTCTGAGGGGATTTACATCTTTTTACTTTTTATGTTTTTATCCATAAAAAAAACAAAAGAATTATTTTATATTTGGAGATTTCCAACATCAATAACTGACTCTGATTGATGGTTCATCTTTATACTAATATTGGAAATACGTTTTTTTAATACCGTGTTCATGTTTTCAAAGTGTTCTGTGATACAAAAGTGAGGAGAAAAAAAAAAAAAACTACAAAAATGTCTGCGGTTGAGTGAACACTTTAATCCAGACTCCAGTGAGACTTTCTGCATTTTAAAGGTTTTATTCCAACATGAGATGAATGCTGACACCTCTTCCTCACCTCTTCCTCACCTCTTCTTCACCTCTTCTTCACCTCTTCTTCTTCTTTACTTTCTATGTTGTTCTCCATAAAAACACCAGAATTATTTTATATTCTGAGTGGATCCTTCAATCCAAACTCCAGTGAGATTTTTAAAAGGTTTTATTTCCAAGATGAGACGAAACCTCTTTGAACAAGGAGGTGTGAGGTGGTCCTGGTCTCGAAGAGGGACTCTACATCTAGTTTGAAGACTTTAAATGTGTTTTCAGACACGACATGAAGCAAACGTTTGTGTTTATTCACCTCAAACAGCTAAAATACGTGACTGTACACGACTGTAAGTGAGCAACAGACGCCGCTGACGGTGTCTGTTCAGCTTCAGACTGAAGACACCAGAGACTCCAGTTCTGTCTGTTATTTCTCTCCAGTCTCTGTAAGTTATATAAAGCAGATTCATAAAGCCGCAGGATGGGCACAAATTCCTCACTTTGCACGGATGTGTATTCGCGTCAGTTCACGCCACCTCGAGCGAATTCACATGCACTTGTGTCTTTGCACGACTTTGTCTAAAATTCACTTTGTGTTCTGTCTGAACTCACAGTTATAGTTTTAGTTTATATTGAGCTCATTTGTTGTAAAGTTGTGTTTTATTGAGCTGGTTGAGACAGGTTGTATTATTCTATCATAGGAGTAATGTCAGGCTGTAAACAACTATTGTTTTCTTTAATAATTGATTCAATTCAGTGTATAAAATGTCAGAAATAGTGAAAAATGTTGATTATTATTCTCTGAAACCTGAGTGAACATATTCAGATGACAGAAACACAAAGATGTTGAGTTTATTATCACCGAAAACTGGAAAACTAGCAAATATTCACACGTGAGAAGCTGCCACCGGATCATTTTTGGTGCATTTTTGTGTTTAAATCTGTCATCGAAATCGTTCCTAATTAATTTCCTGACTGATTGATTAATCAACCAACCATTCCAACCTCAGAGTGCCGCCGTGTACGGAGGTTAATCCGGTCCCCGTGTGAGTGTGTCACTGGTGTTTCAGAGCTTCCTGAGGAGACGACCGTGAACATCCGACAGGTGTGAAGGATCCTGTTTGCCGACAGGAAAGAGAAACAGGACTCAGTGTACACGAAGAGGGAAAGAAAACCATCTCACTGAGCTGTTTTTTTGATTATTTTATTGGTTTTTAAGCAGCAGCTGTGATGATTACAGCTCCTGTTACATCCAGTGAAATCTTTTCCTCATAACTTCAGTACAGAGCTGGAACAAGGAGATACAGAAAATACATGTGATGTTTGTTGAACAGTTTTCAGCTTTGAAGCTTCTTTAGAGAATTTGGTTTATATTAATATTAGTAGGAGATTTAAACCCACAAAGGAAAACTATCAATAAAATGCCGCTTTTTTTTTCAACTTCACTAGCAAAACTGGAACATTTGTGTTCTTTCGGCTTTTCGGTGTGATGGGGGATTTAAAGTCCCATCATGCATCACTGATGGCGGTATTTTACATGACTGTCACGCCGCCTCCTCCCTCTTCTCCTGTTTCACATCTCTGCTGAGGATAAATTCCCTCGCTTTTAAGAAAACCAAATCAATACACCACAGCGCAGTCCTTGAGAAGGTTTCACTTCTCTATGAAATGAAAACCTCACTCTGGAGATATCTGTGTGTGTGTGTGTGTGTGTGTGTGTGTGTGTGTGTGTGTGTGTGTACGTCGAGGTTGTTTTCTCTCTCTTTTTTTTTTAAAAGCAGAAAACAGAAGCAACAGAATGAAATTCTCAAGTTTATGTTCTTTTGAAGGACCTGCTGCCGTTAGAGCGGAGAGGAAGAGAGTGAACGAATTTTCTTTTTTTTTTTTTATTATGGTCTTTACTCTCGTCCTGTTTTTATGGATTATTATTATTTTACAGTGCTGCTTGAAAGTTTGTGAACCCTTTAGAATTTTCTCTATTTCTACATTAAATAGGTTTTTACACAAGTCCTCAAACTAGAGGAAACCAAATTAAACAGATGAGACATTAAACTTACTCTTTTATTTATAGAGGAAAATGATCCAATCTTACATATTTGTGCAGAAGTAGATGAATGTGTGACCCCCCCCCCCCCCCCCCTTTTTTTTTGCAGCAATAACTTCAACTAAACATTTCCAGTAACTGTTTATCAGCTCTGATCATCAGCTCAGAGGAATTTTAGCCCGTTCCTCCTCACAGAACAGTCTCAACTCAGGGATGTTTGTCGGTTTCTTTGCATGACTACATGCTTCAGATCCGTCCACAGCATCTCTACAGGATTAAGATCAGGAGAAAACATTAACCTTCTTCTGCTTTAACTAATCTTTGGTAGAAGGACTTGTGTGTTTTCGGGTTTCTGTTGAGCTTCAGTTCACTCGTAGCTCCATCAGTGATTGGTTCAGAGGCGGCAAAGCAAACCGTGATACTACCACCATGTTTCACAGATAGAAGAAGGTTCTCATGTTGGAACACAGCGTTTGCTCATCGCCAAACATAACTCTTCTCATTCAAGCCAAAAAGTTGGATTTTGGTCTCATCCATCCACAGAACATTGTTCTAATCACCTTCTGGTTTCTCCACGTGGTTTTGAGCAAACTGGAAGTAACAAAAAGAAGGACTTTAGCGCTAAAAAGACTGTAAGACTCAGCTTGTGTCTCCTGTATCCCCAAAACGCTTTTAAGCAATTAGCATCTCATTATTGAATTGTCATCAGAGCTGCCTGTACTGTCAGCTGTTAGTCCACCACCACCGCCGTCATCGACACATAACGCAGAGACTGTAGGCTGTCACCATTATCAGCAGTATAAAAGAGACTTAACAGAGGCGTTATAAACTGTAAAGTATAGACATGGCACTAAAAAGACTGAAAGATATCGACTTGATTTGACTCATTTGGATGCTGAAGCTTCATATTAGCTTCAGATAAACTGTTGTGAATTGTAAGGTCATTATGAAGGATCTTCTAATGGTCAGTATGAACAGGAGGAATGATTACAGCAAGAAAAAACAGATTAAAATCATCAGCGTGTATGATTAGTATGAAGTCTTTGTCAGTGAATCTGTAACCGTTTGCTTATTTTTAACATTCATTTTAAACACTTTACTTTGAATTCCCCCCGTCTAGCATTAATAATCAGCGCGCGAACCTTTAATAAACGGTTTATTACAGGCTACACAGTGACAGTCTGTGTCTGTGCCGCAGCGGTGAAAGAGTTAAGGGATGTTGGGAGTGCTGAAGGTCTCAGAGTGCCAGACAGAAGATGAGGTATTGACGTCCATCTCGCCTGGAGTCAGGGCTGCTGCAGTGGAGGAAGATGGAGGGCAGGAGGGAGGGGGGGGGGGGTGTAGAGGGGGGTGCAGATAACGACTCAGGGGAGCGGCGGCTGGGTGGCCATGACGACCGGGCTGGGGCTCGGGGGGATTTGGGAGGTGGATGTGCCTCCGGGCGGGTGGAGGGTGGAGAGGGGGGGGGGGGGGAGCTGCTGCCACGCTCCGTCAGCTTCTTTAGTTCTGCTCCGATCCAAAAGAGGGAATTATGTGCATTTCAAATCCCTGTTTCTGTTGTAAAATGTATGAACCCGAACACAACACGGCCGGGGTCGACTACAAACACACACACACACACACACAGAAATATATCAGCAGCAGCCAGCGTCTCGCTCCTCAGAGGAACACACACACACACACATACACACATTTCAGACTGAAAACACTCGTTTGCTCTGCTCAACACACACTCATTTGCATTTCTGTTTCTCGCCAGACAGAGGGTTTAAAGACTTCTGGTTTGCCGTTCAGCATAATCCCAAATTGTCTGGGTATTAAAAATTTGGCTTTTTTTGAAACCTGCAAACAGGAAACACAACACACTAGTCTCTCTGTTACACACACACACACACACACACACACACACACATACAGTTGATCAGCAGGCTTCAGGCTCCGAGCTGTTGATGAATGTGGCTGCTGGTTGGACTCAATTAGCCATGAACGTCCTGCAGCAGCCGGACCCGCTCCGCCTGAAGACCTCCAACCTGCTGAACAGCTTCCTTCAACAGGCGTAGATCTGCTCATGTGCAGGTCGGAAGATGGTTCGAGTTAAAACTGGGATACATTTGTTTGACAAGTCAGGTTTTATTAGTTTAAGGTCGTGATGTTAGTCGCACAAAAAAAGAACCAACAGCGACTGTTTCCGACTGCGAGTCTGGACAGTTTTATAAAAAGCGTAACTATGGTCGTCCCCTCACCTTAACCATGTGGTTATTATTGTAGCCATGACGACGAAGGTGGCCCAGCTGTAAGGAAGTAGTAACTTTAACCCACCACATAACCTAAACTATGATCTTTCCCTAAACATAACCAGACTTTAACCACAGCGTCGTCACATCATGAGGCATCATTGTTGTTTAACAGTTTTTGAAAGTACAGACAGATGATGTCGTCCTGCAGATTAGAAAAAACGCTGCTGTGTGTCGTTCTGGAGTCACATGATCAAACCGTGTTTTTTAATTTGGAGGACTTCTTGTTAAATACGATGGCCCCCTGAGGACAAAACACATACAAAAGCAAAAGCACATACATTAAGAAAAATGCACTTCAAATCCAGAACTGCTACAAATACGAAACCTCATATAACAGTGAAAGATGAAGAAACAGCTGCAAAAACACACACAGAACACACACAGAAGCTTTTTAAAAACATAAAGACACTGCAGACTCATTTGAGATTATGTTCATCTGGAGAGGAATGATGTTTTATAGAGTTAAACAGTACTTTTCTTTTAAATTAATTGGAAAAACCTCTAGAAACACGGCGGGCTCAGTGGAAGAGGACCCGCTGCTTATGTAGATATAAAGGTCTCGTTCTAAGCTAACGTGATTATACACTAATTAAAACATACTTATGAATATTATATTCCATTTCTGCCAAGTCTCTTCCACTAGATGGCACTAAATCCTGCACACTGCACCTTTAAATGGAGCATCTTCCCATTATTATAAGTCTTACTTACAGATTTAAGAGCTTCTTCCAGCACTTCATTAGTATTTTATTTTCCCTTGAACCTGAAGGTTAATACTACGACTCTCTGCCTCCTCATCCTCTCTGTGCTGGTTTGAGCTTCAGGGGTTTTTTGTGGCTGGTTGTTACTGCGGCCAGCGGCGGCCATTTTTAGGAGTAGGGGAGGTCCACAAACAGTAATTAGAGGCCATTACACGGCTCTTCAAAGCTCACTCAGCTGTGGTCTGTGACACACACACACACACACAGTCACACACACACACACACACACACACACACACACATACCTCCTGTTTTTCAGCTGGCAGGAATCTGCGGCTTTTATCTCAAAGAATATGTGGATAATTTAAGTCAGCTGCACAGTTCTGAGTCGCGGAGGCCTGTTATTATCAGACAAGACACGACTCCCTGTACAGACTGCCAGCAGCATGAACAGTGTGTGGTTTGTTGGTGTGTGTGTGTGTGTGTGTGTGTGTGTGTGTGTGTGTGTGTGTGATCTGAAGGTCCTGTAACGTTCACACAAGTCAGGATTTTCTCCTTTAAATCTCCAGATAAGAAAAAAGCTCCCTGCTTCATGACATTTCATTAATTGGTCACTAATTGAACTTTAAAGAGCAAAACTAATTCAAGAATCACCAAAAAACTATCCTCCATCTCCAAAGTTAAGTGTGAAAGTTTCTTCCTAATATAATCCTGATTAATAAATATATTTATATTTAAATATTTATAACGAGTCAGCTGAACTCGTCACCAAATCTGCTGACCAACGTTTGATTTATTTGTCTTTTTTTATTTCTTTGCACCTCTAATTTTTTTACGATTCACCACACATTTCATTACACAACCTGACAGCTTCCGACTGATATTGTGCAGTTTCTGCTCGTTAACGTCTCCTCTGAGGACTGTCGGATCACAGATTTGTGTTGCGTCGCGCTGTGAGTCTACCTGTGTAAACACTCCTGCGGTGCCGGTGTCTGCTGCGACATGAAGCCTTATTGATCTATCATCTGATAAACAATCTTCTCTCCTGTTGTGCTTTAGAGGGTGGGGGGGGGGGGGGGGGGGGGGGGGGGATGTGTGCAGCTTTGCTCTCTATCTGCTTTTTATTGTTTCATAAACTCATAAAACTGTCCGGGCGTTATTCAGAGCGGATGTGAGATCAGAGCGTTGGGATATACTGCTGATACTTTGTGGCGGCGCCGTGGTTTTATTTAACCCTTTTTTCTCTGTCTGTTTGTTTCTGTTTGCCGCAGATCTGTCAGAGAAGAAGAGCGACCTGAGGGTTTGTGATGACTCCACCTGCAGATTCGGAGGCGTCTGCAGAGACGACGGAGCTCAGCTCAAATGTGTTTGCCAGTTCCAGGTAGGAAAAGATGAAATGTTTTTTTCCTTACTGTCAACAAATCCCATGAAAAGACTCAAACCAACAATGTGTTTGTCCGTCTCTCGATGCGTTCAGGCTCTCAGCTCCGAGCACATTGGTTCCTACTGAAGACTTTAAAAACACCTCATAAATTTATAGTTTCATTTTTAAAAAGAGGCTCAGTCATAAAAGTCCTGAAACGTTATTCAAACAGGAGGAAATGCATTCGTTAGGGGCTATTTTCAATGGTGGATGAATTCACGTTTGGTGCTCTAGTGAGTATTTCTGTCAGCAGGATGGCGTGTGTGTGAGTGTGTGTGTGTGTGTGTGTGTGTGGCTCAGTGACGCATTTTTAACAGTTTTTGGACGACAATTTACGTCGACAGCACAGAGGAATAAGCTACGTCAGGTTTTATCAACTTCTAACACGCTCATAGCCAGAATTTAAATGTCTGTATTAATTTAATGGTGGAAATATAGAAACATCTGGTGGAGAAATAATATTATTATATGTTACAGACTTAAAACAGTAAAATCAAAAAGTGCTGACTCTATAAAATTGTCAGTATTAGCTTTAAAAAACTTAGTATTGAGTTATAGACATAGACTGTATAAAAATATGGACGTAGTTACCGTGACGTCACCCGTTGGTTTCTGAAGAGCGGTTTTGAAGCTCCGTCCGTCGCCACCTTGGCAGTGCGTGATGCTGCCTAACTCCCAGCCAATCAAAAATGGGCAAAGAGGCGGGCCGAATGGCTGAAACAAGCCACCTAGCGGCTGGCGGACCTGTCACTCAAAGCAGTCATGTCCTTCATTATGCAGAACTTTACGGCTTAATAAAATTTAAACGGGCGAGTTATAAAAAAATTCACCCCCCGTACAGTTGTCATGAAAGAGGAAATTAGCTACAGAGACCAAAACTGTTTTTTGTACCAGACTGTAAACATGTTTATTTCTGTTGTAAAGTTGGGCATTTTAACATGAGGGTCTATAGGGATTGACTCGCTTTTGGAGCCTCAAGTGGCCGTTCAAGGAACTGCGGTTTTTGGCTTCATTTTACAGCCCCGGAGGTTGCTGCTTGGTTGTAGACCATGAGACTATGAAGCTTGTTGAATTTTTTTCTAAGCTAAGCAACTAAGACCACCTCTTGAGTCTGAAGCTGATGCAGAAGCACCACTAGAACTGACTCCCCTTCAAAAAGTCTCAAATACTAAATTAATCGTTGTTTTCAACGAGTCATTATGGTCTCAAGCTATAATTTCAGTCCCTCTAATAAGTGTGCTGGTGGTCATTTTGGAAATTAGAAGAGAAGGATTTGAAGACTTATAGTAGTGCTGTTCTCCCCGGCTCCAGGACTCACACTGAGTCGGACTATTGTCACAATATTTCATTAGGTTTAATGTTACTTGATTATGATACCTGCTCTGTTAGCACAATTTAGCTAAAGTAGCTAACATTAGCCCAAGTGTGCAGCACTTGTTGTTCCCAGTAAGCTAGCGTTAGCTTGGGTTCAAGCTATCAGGAAGGTCCTGGCTCCAAACGGAAAAGATGGCGCCGACCATACGCTGCAACTCGGGGCTTCAAACCAGCTCCAATAAAACCAGCAGGTGACGTCACACCTGGCTACATCCGTCTTTATATACAGGTTATGTTTTGGTTTTGATACATTTATTTACCACCCTCTGGGGTCTTGGAGACACATCAGTGAGTCTTCTGTCTGAACACTCAGAGTTGCATCTTTCCTTTGAAACACAAAGTCAATTTTGAAAAAGACTTTTTGAAGATAAAACACACTTTCACGCTCGTCCTGTTGGAAAGCTGAGATACTGTTAATCCAAGGAGAAGAGAGTCCTCATCCTGGAAGCCTTTTCTCTTGTTAAAGTGAAATTCTTCCATTAAAGCAGAATATGAATCCCACATTTGTGTATCTTGTCTATCAGTCACACACTCTCTTCTCTCAGGCCTTCAGACAGTCAAACTTAATTATCTTTTCGTTTTCTTTGACGAGAATCTGTTCTTTCTCAGGATCACTATGTTATTCTTTATTTTCTTGGCTTAGTGATCTCATAGAAAGTCCAACCGCTAAACCGCATCTGTGAGCCCTCCATCAGTGGCAGAATGTATCTGGAGTTGACTCCAGGAGCTGACTGAGGAATCAGAGGCTGAACACATACTGATTGTGGCCGCAAACTCAACATCGACCCTCAGTCTTGTTAGTTTTGGAGCTAAAACATGAATAAAACATTATATATTCCTTCAGACATGATCTGCTTGCTGTTTGTTCTCATGATATAAAATGAAATATAATTACTTTCTCCCCAGCCAGTCGTGTTTGCTGCATATTTGGCTGAAACAACATGACAGAATAAAAGCAACAGTGGCAGCGTGAAGGGCAGAGTCTAGAAGACAAATTCACCACAGAGCTGCTGCTTTACTGCAACAACAAGACGCACAGACACTGTTTAAAAACCGGCCGTCACGCTCTGTGATCTGAAAGCAAAACCTACATTTATTACTCCTGTTCACACAGACAGGACGGAGCGCGCTGAGCTGTTAAACCTGATCAGAGGAGTTTCACAGCCACCTGAGCGAGACGACTTCACCCTCACAGACACAACAACAAACTGCATGTTTTATAACTCGGATCATCACAGGAAGGACAAAACCAGTAGAGACAACCAGAGGACCAACACAGTGCGGACAGATCCATTACTACAGTAAAAATACCAATACAGCAATGTAAAAATACTCTATAACAAGTCCTGCATGAAAAATCCTACTACAGTAAAAGTACATAAGTATTATGAGCTTGATGTAGTTAAAGTATTGCAGTAAAAGTAGTGGTTTGGTCCCTCCTACTGATATATTATTATATATGACATCATTAGATTATTAATAGTGAAGCATCAGTGTTAGAGCAGCATGTTACTGTTGTAGCTGCTGGAGGTGGAGCTAGTTTACACTACTTTATATACAGTTAGCTAGTTTAGTCCAGTGGTTCCCAACCTAGGGGTCGGGCCCCTCCAAAGGGTCAGCAGATAAATCTGAGGGGTCGTGAGATGATTAATGGGAGAGGAAAGAAGAAAAAACAAAGTTCTGATACACAAATCTGTTTTCAGTTTTTGGACTTTTTCTCTAATCTTTGATTTTTGCTGAAATATTGGATCATTTGAACATTTATTGAAATGAAAGCATGTGAGAAGTTTAGAGGGAAAAATCACTATTTGGTGGAGCTGTTAACAACTCATAGACATGTGAAATGTGACCCCGACTACACACTGCTTTTTGTAAGACGTCAAAAGCCAAAAAGGTTGGAAACCACTGGTTTCATCTTTAACAATGTGTTGTATTTTAAAAGCTTGTTATATTATCCATTGTGTCAAATCTTCATCTGAAAAGTAACTAAAGCTGTCAAATAAATGTAGTGGAGTAGAAAGTACAATATTTCCCTCTGAAATGTAGAAAGTAGCATCACATGGAAATACTCAAGTAAAGTACAAGTACCTCATAGTTTTTCTTGCCACCTTGCACATTGAGAGTTGTACTTTACTTCTAACTTGAAGATTTATGTCCACAGTCTTGTACCTCTGAGTTTTTATCAAAGAATCATATATTCTCTAACAGAGTTGTTCATCTTTTCAACCAGGAGAGTTTCATGTTGATCCAAACTGTAGAAGAAAGAACTGAGAGTCTCTAACGTTGTTTATGGGAAAAAATAAATTGGATTTTTAGTTCTGAAACATCTCCTCCCTCTTCACAACTCTGCCAGTAAACTGAATATCTTTGAAACATTTAAAGATGTAACCTTTGAATCTGGGGAATTATAACATTTAACATTTTCTGACAAAACGATTAATCAAGAAAATAATCTTGAATAATGTTGAATGAGGTTCTCCTCCTTCGATAAGATTCATTTAGGCAGATTTAAAGCAGTAATTGTACCAAAGAAACTGCAGTGAGACTCTTCAGAGGAGGTTTGTTTTTGCAATGCAGATGTATGAATATGACTGTACAACCCGAGTCAGCACATTTATCTTCCATTGTGCTAAAAATATCTTGAAATGTATTCAAAGTGTAGAGTTTTCTCTGCAGGTGTGTGTGTGTGTGTGTGTGTGTGTGTGTGTGTGTGTGTGTGTGTGTGTGTAGCTGGATGTAAATCAGTCCCAGTTTTTACATCACACTCAAACAATTTAACGTGTGTGTGTGTCGGTTCGTCGTGATGACAGAGAATCTCATCAAAGTAGTTTCAGCGTGTGATTGAAATCTGCTCCACCCGCCTCTGCTCCAGGGGCAACAGAGTCTCAATATCAAACATCCACCGTTGCCCTGCATTCACTAATTAAAAGGAGTGATCTGTTAGATTTTTATCTAAATAAACCTCCTGTTCTGCTTGAACCAGCAGGGATCAATCTCTGTCCTGATCAGTATTAAACTGCTTTTTTTTCTTTGTCTTCTACAGCAACGTATCTGTAAATCACTTGTCCTGCTTTGAGGAAAGGATGGCGCCGTCTAGTCTTACACAATGAAACACTGTTCTGTTATCTGTCTGTACAGTCCTTATTTCAATACAGCAAATACAATATTAGCACAGAGCAGTAATGCGGAAATAAAAAGGAGCATTTCTAATATTTTCACTATATGTAAAAACATTATTTTTGACGAAGAGAGATGATTAAATGTGACTTTAAAATGTTTTCATTTGCTGTCCAAACAGAAGAAGAGTGTTTAAGGCCTGGTTACACCATGAATTGAATTCCGATGATCAGCGGATTTGCTCATCAATGTCAGATTGTCAATTTTGGAAAGTTACAGAATCTGTTAGACGCATGAATTTCGATGTTTTAAAGGTCTAATGAATGACAGCAAACAAGCCGACCCCCCAAAATGTGGAAGTGACGTAGTGTAATTTAGATTAGTAACTGTAACTGATAAAGTAATTGCATCATTGGTCACTGTGCACATACAAACATTTTGCTTCAACCTCATCTATCTGACACTGTGTGTTTTTATTCATCTTGCATGTTGTGTTAACTCTCAACTCACTGATTTTAATCAAGCGCGAACTGTACAGAAGCGACACAGAAATTGAATTTAAACAGTATTACATATTGAACAAACTTCTGTTTATAACCATGGATCATATAATCATCATGGTCTTTACTAGTTGATAACATTGTGAGTAAAACAGGAAGCGGTGTGTCAGCTGTGAGAAGAGTTTTTATGAAAAAGTAGCTCAAACCAAAGCTGCACATTGTGCTTTACTTACAGAACTGATGTAATAGACCTGCGTGACTGTAACTACAGTATGATTTGTTAAGTTTAGTCAGATATATACTGATGACACGATCACCAGAGATATTATATGAACAGTTATTTC
Organism: Thunnus albacares; assembly: GCF_914725855.1. Taxonomy (NCBI): domain Eukaryota; kingdom Metazoa; phylum Chordata; class Actinopteri; order Scombriformes; family Scombridae; genus Thunnus; species Thunnus albacares. The sequence continues at coordinate 30,276,835 of NC_058117.1, read as the reverse complement.
TCAGTTTGTTCAACACGATAATCAAACACGATAAGCAACAGAAAGAAGGTTCATGATACTTCAAGCAAAACAAGTATGATGCAGAAAACGAGATCGAGTGGAATTCATTGCCAGCAAATATCGTTTAAGAAAATATTAAAGATCAAAACATTGTGTGTGTGTGTGTGTGTGTGTGTGTGTGTGTGTTTGAGTGCAGGGAATGAGTTGTAATGTATTTTACACCCTTTTTCTTGGAATTAAATGTGTGAAAGCGCAGGATGGATCAATCTATATTTTAAGGATGTTACCAGACGAGGATCTATGTTTATTCAGAATGATCATTTATTTATATGAATGAAAAAATATCAAGTTTGCTGTGAATTCTTGAGGAATCGTGATCATTTGTGTTTGACTTAATGTGATGACAACTTTGTTTCTCCTCTGTATGTATGTGATTGTTAATTCAATAAGATGAGCTGGTTGGTGTGTTGTGTTTATGTGATTATAGTGTTTATAAGTGTGTGTAAAGAAGGAAAGGATCAACTGAGTGACCGTAACGTGAAGCTGACACTGAACATAAACACTCAACCTCCGGTCAGTTCGTCCAGTGACAGCTCCAATAAAGTTTATTCAAACAAGTTGACCACATCCTCGAGAATGTTGACAGAAAGAGAGAAAGCAGAGTTACTTTGTGTAAATTCTAGTACGAACAGAATCAGTCACGTAAGGCGACTAAACAGATGTTGTGACCTCGAACTGCACGTCGACTAATCTGACAGAAATTCAGCCTGATTTCTACAATTATTCTGAGTTCAAATCTGCTTTTAATCTTAATCTGGTTGATCTCTTTATCACTAAAACGCTGACAAACTCTCTCTGGTTCTCATGACTCTGGATCTACAGGGCTGATCACTGTAAGGGTTATGGTTGGGGCATCAGGGTGTTAGGGTTATGGTTAGGGTTAGGGTTAGGGTGTCAGGGCGTTAGGGTTATGGTTAGGGTCAGGGCGTTAGGGTTATGGTTAGGGTCAGGGCGTTAGGGTTATGGTCAGGGTGTTAGGGTTATGGTTAGGGTTAGGGTGTCAGGGCGTCAGGGTTATGGTTAGGGTCAGGGCGTTAGGGTTATGGTTAGGGTTAGTTTCTGTCATCAATGAGTTTCCATAAAAACAGCAGCTGCAGACGTCACCAGAGAGCCAAACAGTGTGTTTCTACCGTGTGTGCAGAGGTCATGGAGGTCAGCTCTGCGGGGAGGGGGGGAGGGAGGGTGGGATTCCTGTTAAATGATTGATGGCTCCGAGTTAATAGAATATGGATTTCTGAACACTGATATGTGTCCTTGGCAGCTGCAGCTTGTGTCTGACAGCAGAGTCAAGTTATTCTGCGCTCAACCTCATGCAGAATGAATGAAGCTCTTCTAACGGCAGGCTGACTCACATCATATTTAACATGTTGCGTAACTGGCAGCTGCTTCTCATCTTACATCAGAATATGAGATTTGGTTTTTCTACGGCCACAGATGCAAGCGGCCCCGGATCTGTTGTTTGATTGTTCACACTCAATCTGATCTTGGAGGCAAAAATATTGGATTTGAGCCACTTCAGCATATTTGCATGCAGGCAGCGGGAAAAACAGGTTGCAGTTGCAGAGATGTATATACTGTATGTGGCTGAGTGTAAATGAAAATGTCTAAAATCTCATCTCCAGATACCAGACAATGACAGGAATGAGTGGAAATGAGGCCAAAAAGTGTTGAGATTGAAAATTCAGCGCTAATTAGTGTAGCTGACGAGCTCTTTCTCAAGTTTTCTCTCCATAAAAAAACCTTCCTGAACTCATTCAGCTGGTTGTGAATCATCATCATCATCATCATCATCATCAGGTCTGAAGTTTGTCCTGTGAGCAGCGGTCACATTGAAACTTAATTAACATTTTGATTGTGTTTGATTTTCAGTGCCACAAAAACTACATCCCCGTGTGCGGCTCCAACGGAGACACTTACCAGAACGAGTGCTACAGGCGACAGGCGTCCTGCAAACAGCAGAGACTCATCTCTCGGGTGTCCGACGGGCCCTGCTCTGCCGGTGAGTCTGCCGGGAAATACACTGGGGTCGTCGCAATGGAAACCTGCAAAATGACGCTGATTGATTGAGAGCAACAGGCTCGTCAAAAAAAAAAAAAGTGAATCAAAACACTTCGTTTATCGGTATCGAGCAGTCGGAAGAGGATGTGATTTAAAATGTTCTTAAAGTGTTTTGAGGAAATCAGTCATAAAAGAGATCCTACATTTCCCATGATGCACCTCTCTGTGTGGTAAACAGTTACATCTTTCAAACTCCAAACACTTTCAGTTTGTAACACACTTGCTGAGATAACCCTGATGACATCACCATGACATCATCGGGGTTATATTGTCCTCCAGAACAGCTGAACCCTTTAAAGACACGGTGTTTTCTAGAGAGTTAAAAAGTCATTTAATAGATTTTAAAGGTGAAGATGATCATTTAAACTCATTCATGATGAGATCAGCTGATCATCCTATAACGTGTCGTGTGAAGTCGACCGTGCTGCGGCGTTTTCATGGCGTTTTGACTGAACACCGGACGCTACACCGCTCGTCCTCGATTTTTCCTCTGAACTCCGCAGGACGTCATGAGTCGGATTGATTTCAGAGAACGAGCCGGTTAATCAACCCGCAGATCAATTTTAATTAGGAGCGGTGGATAGAAAACCGTTAAAAAACCTCCAAAAGCCGAGGGGTTCCAAAACTAGAGTTCGGGGACCCTGCGGGGGTCCTTCAGGAGGTTTCAGAAGAGCCACAGTGTAATGAGGATTAGTTTAATTTCACTCCGAGGCCTTTTAGTCCAGGAGAGACGCTGTAATGAATCACGGAGAAAAATGCATGATTAAATAAATCCTTTATCAACAGAACTCAGGTTAATCTGTTTGAGAACATCTGAAGGATCACTGAGACATTTATATCGCAGCTAAATAAAACTCTCCTCTGTGTGTTCAGTGCAGCATTAATAGACTAAAGAGTCAAATATGAGACATGATGATAATATCTTACTGACAGACAAGCAGTACAGTTTGAAATAAAATACTAACAGGAGATGGAAGAATTAAACTTGAGAGCAGTGACAGCGGAAAGGACATTTTGTGGCATCAAGAGGAAAAAAAACTTAATTTCTTGAGAATCCTTCAGGCTGAATAAACAACTTAACCGACTGAAATCATTTCCAGGACTCTCTACAGGATTCCTGGAAATGATGTTCCTCTAAATATAAAAGGCTCCTTTTTCTATTTATTCATTTTTTGTGAACATAATCTTAAAACAAGCACACAAAAAAACATACAAACATAAAAAAGAAGGCAAAACTGACGAAACGGAGTGAATAATAAGACTGGATGTATTATGTTGCTTTATGTGACAACATTAACATTCACTTCTCTGTTTGTTTCATTGATCTTATTATAAGACCTTATTATTAAGGAACTGGTGCCATTTTTTTCTGTTGGTAATTCTTCATTTTGAAGGTTAAACTGTGTTTCAGGTGAGACGAAAGTCCAGTTTGAGTAACAGATGCAAGAGTTTGAAGGTTTATCAGACACTTCATAGTTTATAATAAAGTTATCACAGTGACTTTATCTTTCATCCTGACGACTGCCATGTAAACAAGAGTTCACTTTACAGAGAAATCTATGAAGAATCTGCACCTGGAAGCATTTGATTGGTCAAAGCAGCACGTTGTGTCCTACAAAGTTGAACCAGATGCAACTTTTTTTTTTACAGAACAACCCCTAAGATTGTTCAATATTTTATATTTTTTAATACTTCAAAGATTAATTATGCAAAAAATGATTAGATTGATTTTTTTCTGAGGTCCTGGATAAAAGTAACTGCAGTTGATGCAAAACTAACAAGTTGACAGGCAGCGTTTGATTTTATCTAGAAGGAATGTAAATCGTAAACTCAGCTGATGTTTTAATGTTTGGATGTTTAAAATCAAAGCTGCTCCGTTTTTTCCTGAATCTGAAGACAGAAATACAACATGATCATCTCTGAGAAATGTTTTT